>NC_056431.1:10558500-10878500 GCF_018296145.1 Oncorhynchus tshawytscha | reverse complement strand
TAAAACCCCAAACAGCAAGCAATGCAGGTGTAGAAGCACAGTGGCTAGGAAAAACTCCCTAGAAAGGCCAAAAACTAGGAAGAAACCTAGAGAGGAACCAGGCTATGAGGGGTGGCCAGTCCTCTTCTGGCTGTGCCGGGTGGAGATTATAACAGAACATGGCCAAGATGTTCAAATGTTCATAAATGACCAGCATGGTCCAATAATAATAAGGCAGAACAGTTGAAACTGGAGCAGCAGTACGGCCAGGTGGACTGGGGACAGCAAGGAGTCATCATGTCAGGTAGTCCTGAGGCATGGTCCTAGGGCTCAGGTCCTCCGAGAGAGAGAAAGAGAGAAAGAGAGAATTAGAGAGAGCACACTTACATTCACACAGGACACCGAATAGGACAGGAAAAGTACTCCAGATATAACAAACTGACCCTAGCCCCCCGACACATAAACTACTGCAGCATAAATACTGGAGGCTGAGACAGGAGGGGTCAGGAGACACTGTGGCCCCATCCGAGGACACCCCCGGACAGGGCCAAACAGGAAGGATATAACCCCACCCATTTTGCCAAAGCACAGCCAACTTGACACAACTGTGGGAAGCATTGGCCAGCATCCCTGTGGAACGCTTTCAACACCTTCTAGAGTCTATGCCCCAACAAATTGAGGCTGTTCTGAGGGCAAAACCGGGGAGTGCAGCTCAATATTAGAAAGGTATTAGGATGCTCAGAGACAGAAATTCTAACAAAACATTGTTGTCACACCCTGATCTATTTCACCTGTCCTTGTGCTTGTCTCCACCCACCTCCAGGTGTCGCCCATCTTCCCCATTATCCCCTGTGTATTTATACCTGTGTTTTCTGTCTGTCTGTGCCAGTTCGTCTTGTTTCTCAAGTCAACCAGCGTTTGTGTCTCTGCTCCTGCTTCTCCCAGTCTCTCTTTTGCTCATCCACCTGGTTTTGACCCTTGCCTGTCCTGACTCTGAGCCTGCCTGCCCGACCACTCTGCCTTCCCCAGACCCTGAGCCTGCCTGCCGTCCTGTACCTTTTCCCCACGTCTTGATTATTGGCCTCTACCTACCCTGACCCTGAGCCTGCCAGCCGTTCTGTATCTTTGCCCCACCTCTGGTTTATTGACCACTGCCTGCCCTTGACCTGTCTATCGCCTGCCCCTGTGTGATTATTAAACTGTTGTTAATTCGACGTTGTCTGCATCTGGGTCTTACCTTCAAAACAGATAGTACAAACATTGTCTGAAAGCCGTGACCGGGCGTTGGACAATTTGCTGGAGCAATTCTGCGGGTTGTTTGGGAGGCAGCCTACCACGGTGGTAACCCCACAGCCCCTCAGTAACTCAGCTGTGAGCAGCACCGTCTCATCGGTAACTCCACCTTCTCAGGAGCCCTGCTTACCTTCCTCGGAACGCTTCAATGGAGAGTCAAGCACCTGTCGGGCATTTCTAGCTCAGTGTGCCCTCATATTTGAGATTCAGCCCTCCTCCTTCCCCTCGGATCGCTCCAAGATAGCCTACCTTATCACGCTGATGTCCAGGGAGCTCTCACCTGGGCTACTGCTGTATGGGAACAACAGACGGCCATTTGCGTTAGCCTTGAGGAGTTCGTGGGAGAGAGGAAGAAGGTTTTTGATGCCCCGTTCTCCGGGAGAGAAGCTGCCCGGAAGCTAATCCAGCTTCGGCAGGACTACACTGTGGATTTCCGCATTTTGGCAACGGAGAGTGCTTGGAACCAGGAAGCGCTGTTTGATATGTTCCTGCACGCCGTCTCGGAGGAGGTCAAGGACGAGCTTGCTGCTCGGGAGTTACCTATGAATCTCAATTCCCTCATCGCTTTGACCATCTGAATTGATGTGCGATTACGGGAACGACGGAGGGAGAGGAAATACGATTTCACTCGCTCGTCCAGGGATTCCACCTTGCCTTCGAAGTAATCCTGGAAGTACCTGACGGTCCCGTTGCCGAGAGAACCTGAGGCTTCCCATCCCCCGTTATTTGCCGAAGACGGCTGAGTCACCACTTTAGGAGCATATATGCAACTGGGCAGAGCTGGGCAGTCGCCAGCACAATGGCAACACAGGATCAACATGAAGAGTTGTCTGTACTGTGGGACTTTGCGTCATTTTGTGTCCTCTTGTCCTTTAAAAGACCAGGCTCACTAGTAGGAGCGAGTACTCTGGTGGGCCATATAGGGAATTTTTCTGTTTCCCTTGCTCGCGCCACTTTTCATGCCATTCTGCTGTGGGGAAACCAGTCTAAATCTCTTCTGGTCCTCATTGACTCTGGGGCCAATGAGAGCTTTTTGAACGCTACCCTGGCTTCTGAGCTGAACATCCCCACTCAGCCCCTCTCCATTCCCATGGATATTAGAGTGCTGAATGGGCGCTCTATAGGCCAGGTCACTCACAATACCACTCCCATCAACTTACGGGTGTCAGGAAATCACAGCGAGACTATTCAATTTCTGCTCATCAACTCTCCTCAGATTCCTGTGGTTTTGGGTCCAGCGACACAATCCTCTCATCAACTAGTCTATTGGTGCCATCATAAGCTGGAGTCCGTTCTCCAGCGCCCATTGTCTGAAGTCAGCACAGCCCACCTCGGGACGTCTTCCTGGGGGCTCGAAAGGTCCCCCGGACCTCTCCGCCAACACCGCAGAGTACCAGAACCTCCGGGAGGTGTTCAGCAAGGCCCGGGCCACGTCGCTTCCGCCGCACCGACCCCATGACTGCGGGATTGACCTTCTTCCTAGCACCACGCTGCCCTGGGGACATCTGTACTCTCTTTTGGGTTCCGGAGCCCAAGGCTATGGAGACCTACATTGGGGACTCCCTAGCTTCAGGATTTATCCGTCACTCTTCGTCTCCCGCCGGCGCAGGGTTCTTCTTTGTGGAGAAAAAAGACAAGACCCTGCGCATGTGCATTGACTACTGGGGACTCAATGCCATTACGGTTAAGAACCGTTACCCGCTACCATTCATCTCCTCGGTCTTTGAGCCGCTCCAGTTTTCCAAGCTGGATCTACAGAACGCCAACCACCTGGTGAGGATACGAGAGGGGGACGAGTGGAAGACCACCTTCAATAAGCGGCCACTACGAGTATCTGGTCATGCCTTTTAGCATCACCAACGCCCCTGCTGTGTTCTAGGCTCTAGTAAATTATGTTCTCCGTGACATTTTGAACCGGTTTGTCTCCGTCTACATTGATGACATCCTCATCTTCTCCGTGCTCCCTCCAAGAACACGTGCTCCACATCTGTCAGGTTCTTCAACTCCTTCTCGAGAATCAGCTGTTAGTGAAGGCGGAGAAGTGCGAGTTCCATCGCTCCACCATTCCGTTTCTAGGTTACATCATCTCTGCTGGGAGTGTCCAGATGGATCCCGGGAAGGTGAGAGCGGTGGTGGATTGGCCTGAGCCTACGTCCAGGGTGCAGCTGGATTTGTCAACTTTTATTGCTGTTTTATCCGAGGTTGGCTTTATCCCTGGCTTCCCCCCAGTCTGTACTCACCTCTACCAAGGATCCGTTCACATGGTCCTCTGCCACTGACTGGGCATTCTGGGACATCAAACACCGCTTCACCACTGCTCCTATCTTGGTTCATCCTGACCCTTCCCGTCAGTTTGTGGTGGAGGCCGATGCTTTGGATGTCGGAGTGGGGGCTGTCCGTTCCCAATGTTCTGCCCTGGACTTTAAGCTGCATCCTAGCGCCTTCTCCTTCCACCACCTCAACGCCACAGAGAGGAACTAATATGTGTGGAATTAAGATCTTCTCACGTGAAGATGGCGTTGGAGGAATGTAGGCATGTAGACTGGCCGGAAGGGGCGGAACATCCGTTCATTGTATGGATCGACCACAAAAACCTGGAGTATCTCCACACCGCCAAGAGCCTCAACTCCAGGAAAGCGAGATGGGCCCTGCTGTTAACTCAGTTCAACTTTTCCCTCTCTTACCGGCTGGGGTCCAAGAACGTCAAGCCGGTTGCCCTGTCTCGCCGCTATGGCCCCATGGTTACCACCCCGGAGCCCAAGACCATCCTTCTCACCTCATGCCTGGTGACAGCACTCACCTGGGGTATAGGGAAACCTGGGGTATAGGTCCAGGAGGCTCAGAGGTCCCAGCTGAACCCTGGGGGTCCCAGATAACAGGAGGTTTGTGCCTGATGCTCCACGGTCCTGGAGTGGGCCCATTCCTTCAGGCTTGCCTGCCACCCGGGCTCCCATTGGACCCTGGCCTTCGTGCTACAACGCTTTTGGTGGCCTACCATGGCTCACCACGTTTGTCGCCGCCTGCACGGTCTGCGCTCAGAACAAGACTCCTCGGCAAGCTCCAGCTGGTCTTCTGCAACCACTGCCTGTCCCTCACCATCCCTGGTCCCACATATCCATGGATTTCGACATGGGTCTCCCCCCGTCTGAGGGCAACACTGCCATCCTGACTGTGGTCGACCGGTTTTCTAAAGCTGCTCACTTTATTCCTTTCCCCAAACTACTCTTGGCATATCGCAGGGGCTATTCGATGCTAATGTAGTACGCCACAGGATGTTTTTGTGCTGGTCAAGGGCAGTCAGGTCTGGAGTGAACCAAGGGCTATATCTGTTCCTGGTTCTACATTTTTTGAATGGGGCATGCTTATTTAAGATGGTGGGGAAAGAATAGCCAGGCATCCTCTACTGACAGAATGAGGTCAATATCCTTCCAGGATACCCGGGCCAGGTCGATTAGAAAGACCTGCTCGCTGCAGTGTTTTAGGGAGCTTTTGAAAGTGATGAGGGATGGTTGTTTGACCGCAGACCCATTACAGACGCAGGCAATGAAGCAGTGATCATTGAGATCATAGCATAGTAAAATACATTTAGAAATCTATATTATTCAATTATTGCACCCACACTGCTTGCACATGCGCCAACGAGCGTCTGCGTTGCCAAGGGCTAAAATAGAAGTCAGTTCTATTTCTGTTGCAGATCACGCTGCAAGTACTGCCTCTCCCATCTCCTCATTGATTTATAGAAGCAGGTACCCACGGGCCATCTCCTCATTGGTTATACACACATAGGGTGATTGAAGGTGAGCAAGGTAATGCACCTAATTTATGAAAGTTGCCAATCGCAATATAAAGTCAAGAGAAGAAAAGGCCTGGAAGGATGAGAGATGACTAGACACGATTTGGATTACCTTTTATGTGTGGATTTATTGGTGGAGTAGAGGACCTTGTGCATTTCAGGTAAAATAACAACTCAATGTTTATATCCCAGGACAAATTAGCTAGCAACAGAAAGCTAGCTAAATAGGATAAATTAGCTAGCAAGTGCAAGCTAGATAGCTAAATTGGCATAAATGTTTAGTGCTTTCAATCTGTCCCCAAATTAATATAATTGGTTCAGAGTTTGTTTTGATATTTTAACCTGTGTGTCGTGATCGCGTTTGTTATGGGGGGACAAAATATATTTATGCATGGTGGCGCACACTGGCGTACGCGCACAGCCAGATTGGGTTCCGTGTAAGGCGTATTGTGCAGGGCTAGAGGCTCTACAGTGGAATAAGTGTAAGGGTTTTCCTGTGGTGAAGGAGAAGCGGACCAAAATGCAGCGTGGTGGTTATTCATGTTCTTTAATAAAACCTAAACAGTCCTATCTGGTGCAAACACAGAGACAGGAACAATCACCCACAAACACACAGTGAAACCCAGGCTACCTAATTATGATTCTCAATCAGAGACAACTAATGACACCTGCCTCTGATTGAGAACCATACTAGGCCGAAACATAGAAATACCCAAAACCTAGAAAAACAAACATAGACTGCCCACCCAACTCACGCCCTGACCATACTAAATAAATACAAAACAAAGGAAATAAAGGTCAGAACGTGACAATAAGGCAATAATTACTAACCAAAACAGCAATGGACAAGGCATATTGATATTAGGGAGAGGCATGCGCAGCTGAGTGATCATAGGGGTCCAGTGAGTAGCGATTCAGAAAGCTAGCGGGCCCGGGCTAGCAAGTTAGCACAAGGGCCTTAGAGGGGCGTCGCGATGGAAGTAGTCTGTTGTAGCCTCCTCGTGCTGTTACGTCGGCAGACCAGTCGTCATGGATCAGCAGGGCTCAGTGTGGTGAAAGGGTCCAGGCCAATTGGCAAAAGAGCTTTAGTGGCAAAAGATTTTGACCGATGGGCCTCTTCAGCTAACAGTTCGATATGCTCTAAACAGCTAGCGGGCTAGCAGATGGGCATTCAGGGGACATCGCGAAGGAGGAGCCAGTTGAAAAACCCCTCGGGCGAATTACGTCGGTGGTCCAGTCGTGTATGGGTCGGCAGGGCTCCGTGTTGGTAGCAAAAGGGGTCCAGGCCAATTGGAAAAATAGGTATTGTAGCCCAAGGAGTGACTGATGGCTAGCCGGGAGATGGGCCTAGCAAAGGCTAGCTCCAGGCTAATTGGTTCTTGCTTCAGGACAGAGACATTAGCCGGGAGTGGCCACTCGGATAGAAGCTAGCAAGCTGCGATGATCCAGGTGAAAAGGTTCAGAGCTTGCGGTAGGAATCCTGAGATATGGAGAAAAATAAGTCCGATTTGCTCTGGTTTGAGTCGCGCTGTGCAGACTGGCGAGAGTTGTCCGGGCTAAAGGTAGCTGATGACCACTAGCCTCTGTTGGGAGTTCCGGTTCAAAAGTAAAGAAACTGATTGCAGGAGGGTATGTTGAAGTTGAGGTTAAGAAAAATATTTAAAAATATATGCGAAGAAAAAAGATATAAAAAGATATATACACGGGACACGACAAGACGAGGACAAAAGACATCTGACTGCTACGCCTATCTTGGATAGATATGTAGATATGGCAGCAGGAACCAAAATATTGCCTATGTAGTGTACTGTACTACTTTTGACCATGGCTTATAAGACTCTGGTCAGAAGTAGTGCACCAGGGTGACATTATCTTTCCACCGCTGTACTGTGCTGCTTCTAATAAGGAGAATTCATGTGATCAGTCCTGTAGGTAATTTATTAGAATCGTCAGCCTAATAAGTCTCTTTCAGGAGGCCTGTTCTAGAGTTCCAGAGAGCCTCTCTCTTCTATTGTTCCCAGGCTCATTGTTAAGAGGCTCTTTTGTAGCGCCGAGCATCCAGCCGTTCAGCCATAGTGTAGCTCTCTCTCACTGCATCCTTCATCATTAGGAAAGGGGGATACCTAGTCAACTGAAATGCATCTGACGCATTTAACCCAACCCCTCTGAATCAGAGAGATGCGGGAGGCTGCCTTAATCAACATCCACATCATCGGCACCAGGGCAGCAGTGGGTTACCTGCCTTGCTCAGGAGCAGAACAACAGATGTTTACCTTGTCAGCTCTGGGATTTGATCCAGCAACCTTTTGGATACAGTCCCAATGCTCCTACCCGCCAGGCTACCCCAACAGCCATGAAACTACAGCTAGAGAAGAACCAGACCCAGGTCTACCTACACCTCCATGGTGCTTCAGTCTCTGCTACACCTTCATATGCCTGTCCTCTGTGTCTCCTGTGTTATGACAACTAGGGACAACTGGTTCAACTCACTTCACTGAGGCAACACATCAACAACGTGTTACAGTTGTACAGTTACAGATCACAACAGAATCTGCGTGGTAAAATACACCAGTCTCCTATTTCAACATGGTAGCATTAGAAACCTGCAAATGCTGACATCCAAGTATGTCTATGTACCATGTCTACATATTGTTGTGTAGCACTGCCAATAACACTGCCAATTCCCTGTGTCCCCTGATCTCTGTTGTGGTGTGATCACATGACCAGGTTGGGTTCTGTAATCACATGTCATATGTATCCCTGATGGCCATGCTGCTGTGATGCTGTGAGCTGATTGGCCACCTACTGTACTGAAGTGTAGTAGCCCCCTGGGCCCTGGTCAAAAGTAGTGCACTATATAGAGACGAGAGTGCCTTTTAGGACACAAGCTAAATGCTATTTCAGAACACTGCGGTGTATCCAGTGGCGCTTCTGCCTAGACTCAGACTACAAGCTGCGCAAGGGGCCCCCCCACTCCAAAAAATCTATAATTTGGGGGGGGACGATAGTCTGGGTCTCAACAGTTGAGAGATAGCATAGTAGAAAATAGAAGGTGCAATTTCAAAATTTGGTAGTGCATCAGCAGGGTTGCTGTTGTTTTGTTTGTCAGTCACTGACAGTCACTCAATTAGCCCATGTCAGCTGACGATTTTTAGATGGTAAGTTAGTCTAGCCAGCTATCGAAACCTTCATGCCCAGGGGCCCTGACCTCCAGGGGCCCCCATTGATTTGGCTAGTTACCCAGATATCGTATGAACATGGTATAAGTCAAGCCAAAATTTGCGGAATTGCAGGAAAACCAAATCTCGCTTAGTGCCCCCCAAAAGGCTAGAGGCTGTGTGTGTAACAAGGGAAGTAATGAGGGACTCTGTGGTGTGGTGTGTGGAGTGGATACATGGAATGTCCTCCTGTGTCCACATTCATCCATCTCAGAAGTAGAGTTGTATTCCAGCACAGCAGCTATCCTCTAAGGACAGCAATGACCTATAGAGCCACATAACCAGAACAACCAAGGACTACTTATGTTATCTATTGTGGTGTTTAACCCATAATACTGTAGGGCTGCTAGGTCAGATGGTTTCACATTCAATCATTATCTTAATAAGACGTACAGTGGTTTTGGAAAGTATTCAGACCCCTTGACTTTTTCCACAGTTTGTTACGTTACAGATTTATTCTAAAATGTATTAAATAAATAAAAATCCTCAGCAATCTACACACAATACCCCATAATGACAAAGTGAACCACTGGTTTTTAGAATTCTGGCAAATGTATACATTTCTTTAAACAGAAATGGTTTATTTACATAAGAATTCAGACCCTTTGCTATGAGAATCAAAATAGAGCTCAGGTGCATCCTGTTTCCATTGATCATCCTTGAGATGTTTCTACAACTTGATTGGAGTCCACCTGTGGTAAATTCAGTTGACTGAACATGATTTGGAAAGGCACACACCCACCTGGCAATATAAGGTCTCACAGTTGACAGTGCATGTCAGAGAAAAAAAAACAAGCCATGAGGTTGAAGGAATTGTCTGTAGAGCTCAGAGACATGATTGTGTCGAGGAACAGATCTGGGGAAGGATACCAAAACATTTCTGCAGCATTGCAGAACACAAGCACACACTGCCCTCCATCATTCTTAAATGGAAGAAGTTTGGAACCAATAACACTGTTCCTAGAGCTGGCCGCCCAGCCGAACTGACCAAGAACCCGATGGTCACTCTAGAGTTCCTCTGTGGAGATGGGAGAAAATACAGTGAAATGCCTACTTTGTTTTGCGGTTAAAGTCATTATATTCTGAACAAAAACATCACCGCAACATGTTAAGTGTCTGTCCCATGTTTCATGAGCTGAAATAAAAGATCCCAGAAATTTTTTGTGTTCACAAAAATATTATTTATCTCAAATTTTGTGCATAAATTTGTTTACATCCCTGTTAGTGAGCATTTCTCCTTTGCCAAGATAATCCATCCATTTTACAAGTGTGGCATATCAAATAGCTGATTAAACAGCATGATCATTACACAGGTGCTCCTTGTGCTGGGGACATTAAAAGGCCTCACAAGTGTGCTCTTCGCCGATAAATCCCAGTTTCAACTGCGGGCAGATGGCAGACAGTGTGTATGTCGTTGTGTGGGCGAGCGCTTGGCGGTGGATGGGTTATGGTGGCGGGGTTATGGTATGGGCAGTCATAAGCTATGAACAATGAACACAATTGCATTTTATTGATGGCAATTTGAATGCACAACGTGACGAGATCCTGAGGCCCATTGTCATGCCATTCATCCGCCACCGTCACATCATGTTTCAGCATGATAATGCTGGCCCAGCGACTCTGTAAATGTTGACCTGTTTAAAGGTTTTGTTCACATCGGCTACTGAGAGCGCCATCACAGTCATCTAGAACAGCTGACGCTCTTATGCATGCCTAAGTGTTGCTTGCCTCGAAGCGAGCATAGATGTGACTGCGTGGCCAAACACAACTCCAACACCATCATTAAGTTTGCTCACGACACAACAGTGGTAGGCCTGATCACCGACAATGATAAGACGACCTATAGGGAGGAGGTCAGAGAACTGGCAGTGTGGTGCCAGGACAACAACCTCTCCCTCAATGTGAGCAAGACAAAAGAGCTGATCGTGGACTACAGGAAAAGGCGGGCCAAACAGGCCCTCATTAACACAGATGGGGCTGTAGTGGAGCAGGTCGAGAGTCTCAAGTTCCTTGGTGTCCACATCACCAACGAACTATCATGGTCCAAACATACTAAGACAGCCGTGAAGAGGGCACGACAAAACCTTTTTCCCCTCAGGAGACTGAAAATATTTGGCACGGGTCCCCAGATCTTCAAAAGGTTCTACAGCTTCACCATCGAGAGCATCCTGACTGGTTGCGTCACCGCCTGGTATGGCATCTGACCATAAGGCACTACAGAGGGTAGTGCGTACGGCCCAGTACATCATTGGGGCCAAGCTTCCTGCCATCCAAAACCTATATAATAGGCGGTGTCAGAGGAAAGCCCAGAAAATTGTCAGAGACTCCAGTCATCAAAGTTATAGACTGTTTTCTCTGCTACCGCACGGCAAGCGGTACCAGAGCTCCAAGTCTGGGACCAAAAGGCTCCTCAACAGCTTCTACCCCCAAGCCATAAGACTGCTGAACCATTCATAAAAATCGCCACCAGACGATTTACATTGAACCAACCCTATCCCCCCCTTTTTGTACACTGCAACGACTTGCTGTTGTTTGTTACCTATGCATAGTCACTTCGCCTACACCTACATGTACAGATTACCTCAACAAACCTGTACCCCTGCACACTGACTCAGTACCGATGCCCCCTGTATATAGCCTCGTTATTGTTATACTTAGTGTGTTACTTTTTATTATTCATTTTTATTTAGCCTACTTGGTAAATATTTCAATTTTCTTGAACTGCACTGTTTGTTAAGGGCTTGTAAGTAAGCATTTCACGGTAAAGTCTACACTTTCGGGACACATGTGGCAAATAAAGTTTGATTTGATTTGATTTTGATAGAAATTAAGAAAAACTGATTTAAGTTTCCCTGCATTAATGTCACCGGCTACTAGCAGCACCTCTTCTGGTTCAGCGGTTAGTACCAGCATCCGTCTGTGGTGGTTAATAAACAGCCACAAACAAATGTATGAAAACTGTCTTGGCAAATACTGTGATCTACAGCTTATCATGAGATACTCTACTTCAGGCGAGCAAAATCTAGACTTCCTTAGATTTCGTGCACCAGCTGTTGTTTACAAATATACACAGACCTCCCCCCTCCTCTTGCTGGAGTGTACTGTTCTAACTAATAAGCCGGTGCAGCGTATATCCCGCTAGCTGAATGTTATCTATGTCGTCATTCAGCCACGATTCGGTGAAACATAAGATATTACAGTTTTTGATGTCCCGTTGGTAGGATATTCGTGATCGTACCTCATCTAATTTATTGTCCAAAGATTGAACGTTGGTAAGTAATATTGATGGTAAGGGCAGATTTCCCACTCGCCGTCGGCGGATCGTTACGAGGCACTCCGCTGTCACGTTCTGACCTTAGTTCCTTTGTTTTGTCTTTGTTTTACTATGGTCAGGGCGTGAGTTGGGGTGGGCAATCTATGTTTGTTTTTCTATGTTGGTTTTTGTGTTCGGCCTAGTATGGTTCTCAATCAGAGGCAGGTGTCGTTAGTTGTCTCTGATTGAGAATCATACTTAGGTAGCTTTTTTCCACCTGGCTTTTGTGGGTGTTTATTTTCTGTTCAGTGTTTTTCCAGCACCATTCAGGACTGTTCGTTTGTCGTTTTATTTCTTGTTTCAGTGTTCAATTACTTTATTAAAGAATATGGACACTTACCACGCTGCACATTTGTCCTCACCTCCTTCCACCTACGACGACGCTCGTTACAGAAACACCCACCAACCAAGGACCAAGCAGCGTGGTATCGGGCAGCAGCGATCTCCGGACTCCTGGACATGGGAGGAGAATCTTGACGGCAAGGGACCCTGGGCACAGGCTGGGGAATATTGCCGCCCCAAGGCAGAGCTGGAGGCAGCGAAAGCTGAGCGGCGGTGATATGAGGAGGCAGCATGGCAGTGCGACAGGCACGAGAGGCAGCCCCCCAAAAAAACTTTGGGAGGGCACATGGGGAGTGGGGCAGAGTCAGGTTGGAGACCGTGCTTATCGGAAGAAGTGCAGTGCTGGTCAGGCACCGTATTATGCGGTCAAACGCACGGTGTCGCCAGTACGCGCTCATAGCACGGTGGGCTATAGGCCAGCCCCCCGCAAGTGCCATGTGAGAGTAGGCATCCAGCCAGGGCGTGTTGTGCCAGCCCAGCATGTTTGGTCTCCAGTACGCCGTATCGGTCCAGGGAATCCTGCGCCGGCGCTGCGTGCTGTGTCTCCAAGGCGCTGGGAGGGTGCAGTGCGTTCTATGCCTGCGCTCCGCCCGTGCCGGGCGAATGTGAGTATTGAGCCGAAGGGAGAGGTGCGAGTGGTATGCACCAGAGCTCCAGTGCTTACCCACAGCCCGGTTCAACCTGTACCTGCACTCGGGAGGGTCCGGGCTAAAGTGGGCATCCAGCCTGGAGGAGTGTGGCCAAGGCTGCACACCAGAGCTCCAGTGCTCCCCCACAGCCCAGTCCATCCGGTGCCTCCTCCATGCACCAGGCCTCCTATAGGTCTCCCCAGCCTGGTGGGCCCGCCTGTCCAGCGCTGCCAGAGTCTCCCGCCTGTCCGACGCTGCCGGAATCTCCGGCGGGCAAAAACTATGGTGAAGTGGGGTCCAAGTCCCGCGCCAGAGCCGCCACTGCGGACAGACGCCCACCCAGACCCTCCCCTAGAGGTTCAGGTTTTGCGACCCGAGTCCGCACCTTTGGGGGGGGGATACTGTGTCCTCTGTACCTGCGTCTCTTTCTCTTGCCAATGACGGGGAGTTCAGCCTTGTCAGGTGTCTGAAGTATGTCCTGTGCATCCTGCTTGTTGAAGAAAAAATCTTTGTCTAATCCGAGGTGAGTGATCGCTGTCCTGATATCCAGAAGCTATTTTTTGCCGTAAGAAACGGTGGCAGAAACATTATGTACAAAATAAGTTAAAAATAACACAATTGGTTAGGCGCCTGTAAAACGGCTTCCATTTCTTCCGGTGCCATCTTAATGTTTATATTGTTGCTCAGTGTAGTTCCTTCTGTTCATAACACACACAGAGCAGTGTTTGGAGTATTATGTGGTAAAGTCCAAGAGGCCGTGGTTATATTATATATTTATAATATATAGGATATATTGTCATGAAGGGGGAGTTGTTAGGCCCAGTCAGTTAGCTGAGGTCTATATCATCCACAGTTCTCCAAAATATTTGCACAACTTCTTGCCTGATATCCTCTCCTCATGTTCAATCATAAAATACACAAAGGAATGCCTCTGCTATCAGCCTGGGTCTCTTCCCCAGATCCATTCCCAACTCTCTCTGTTATTATTTCAAAGTCCACCCAGCAATGACAATTTATGCTGACGGGAATGTTTTAATTGCAGGATCAGCTGCTTGAGAGGAGAGAGGAGCCAGCTTCAGCTCCACAAATGAAATGAAAAGCTCTATCAGCCGAGTGGAGGATGAGACGAAATGAGGGAGAAAATAAAGACAGAGGCACTTTAGCCACACGCCAAGACTGAAGACTGAGCCTGTCCTCCTCTCCTCCATGGTCTTTGAGGAGCCACTCAATCAATACGATGACTGACATCAAACCCATCACATCCCAGGTCTTAACTCCCAACCCTCCATAAGGACAAACAGAGCAGAGAAAAGAGTCTCACTGTAGAGAGAGTTAGAGGGAGAGTCTCTGTAACGTGGAGCTACGGATGCTTCTTCACATAAAGTATAATTGCTCAAGCATCTTAGTAAGTCCATACTCTTCTGCTTTAGCTCAATTTTCCCTGTTCAGACATGAATCAGGGGATAAAAAACTATAGTGAAGAGTTTAAACAGTAAACTGAATAAATGTACAGTATGTGACTGTGTGGTAGACCTGCGTAAGGCCCCTTCTCAGCCTGCACTCACTCTCTCTCCAAATGATATGTAGAAGACCTTGTGAAGGTCTCTGACTGCTCCTGACCATTAACCAGGGGCTAAGAAAGGTCACCATATCATAACTCAAAGGAACCTATACGTCCCATAATTCACTATGTTTCCATGGTGTTGCAGCCTTGGAGGTGGACGGGCAAGATGACCCCTCGCTCCGCTACTGGGGGTCTCAGACATCACATGACAGCCATAACTCTTCATATGCGTAATATATCACATTATCACACATTACAGCCACTGATGGCTAACTCATGAATAATCCAGAGAGTCTAATTCATAGGCAAAATGTGTTCCTAGGCCGTCATTGAAAATAAGAATTTGTTCTTAACTGACTTGCCTAGTAATATAAATAAAAATAATAAATAAATGCACAGTGAAATAGGGATGTCCTAAGGGTATGCACAGTGAAAAAGGGCTGTCAGAAGGGTATGCACAGTGAAATAGGGATGTCCTAAGGGTATGCACAGTGAAAAAGGGCTGTCAGAAGGGTATGCACAGTGAAATAGGGATGTCCTAAGGGTATGCACAGTGAAAAAGGGCTGTCAGAAGGGTATGCACAGTGAAATAGGGATGTCCTAAGGGTATGCACAGTGAAAAAGGGCTGTCAGAAGGGTATGCACAGTGAAATAGGGATGTCCTAAGGGTATGCACAGTGAAAAAGGGCTGTCAGAAGGGTATGCACAGTGAAAAAGGGAAGTCCTAAGGGTATGCACAGTGAAAAAGGGCTGTCAGAAGGGTATGCACAGTGATGTAAACAACAATGAAACATTCAAGATAAGGAGATAGGTGTGTTTTCTTAGCTCCGCTCCAATACATAAGATATCCATGATAATATATTAATCTTTGCTCGGCATCCTTTCGATAATTTCTCTCCTCAAGCATGCTATTGTCACACCCTGACCTCTGCTTTCTATATATTTTTGGTTCGGTCAGGGTGTGACTAGGGTGGGTACGTTAGTTTTTTTATTGTCTAGGGTTTTTTGTATGTCTAGGGGTTTTTATATGTCTATGTTTAGTTGTCTGTCAGGACTAGTTTGTATAGCTTCACGTTTCGTTTGGTTGTTTGTTGTTTTTGTTCGTTCATTAAAAAGAGAATGTACGCATACCACGCTGATCCGATCCCTATGACGAACCTGACAGCTACATGGTGATCGATCACTAAAGGCTTTTCCAATTTGTGCCGTGAAATCTTCATGGCAATAGAGCTTTGTCCATGAAGTGCATTTTCATGAATTGGTCCAAACATTTGGTCTACTCCCTCAAACATATTTATCGTACAAATGCGACTGCAACACAAACCAGTATCTTTCGATTTCAGTGATCCATGTTATTGGCTTCCACTTGCACTGACAGGCTATTAATCTTGGGATGGTTTTTGTCCGGTGCAGCAGAGCGCTTGCTATCAGCAGGGCTAAATTAGTAGTCGGGCTTTGTGTCCCCACTTTAGCATGAAATTGAGCATTATTGTTGTATTCATCCTCTTTAAACTCCTTATCTACCGCACGGCACAGCCTTAAAGAAACAATTTCTCTCTATGGAAAACATTGATATAGATTCCCCTACCTTCTTCTTAAAAATAAAACAAAAAAATGACTGAGGTTGTTGGGGTTTATCCTCTGTTTAATATGTGGTTGGTAACCTACAGGCTAGAGATCCATTCGAGGGGAACACACCACCACTCCGTAGTCCTCCTCATTGCTAAAAATAAAGGTGCCTTGACATTTGATGCGAGCCCCATCTGAAGCGGGCCATTGAAACATTTTTGGTGCTATCTAGCAACCATTTATTCAAGCAGTGCACTTTTCAGTTTATTGTAGTTCATCTGTGCTCATTTAGTTCCTGTACAATTCAAGGGTCTGTATTCGCTCCTGTATTCATAAAGCGTCTCAGAGTGGGAGCGCTGATCTTCCGGCGCTGACAGAGATGGCCGCCTCGCTTCGCGTTCCTAGGAAACTATGCAGTTTTTTGTTTTTTTACGTGTTATTTCTTACACTAGTACCCCAGGTCATCTTAGGTTTCTTTACATACAGCCGAGAAGAACTACTGAATATAAGATCAGCGTCAACTCACCATCAGTACGACCAAGAATATGTTTTTCGCGATGCGGATCCTGTGTTCTGCCTTACAACCAGTGTAACCGAGTGGATCACATGCAGCGACCAAAAAAAAAAAACAACTCAGAAAAAGAGGGAAACGAAGCGGTCTTCTGGTCAGACTCCGGAGACGGGCACATCGTGCACCACTCCCTAGCATTCTTCTTGCCAATGTCCAGTCTCTTGACAACAAGGTTGATGAAATCCGAGCAAGGGTAGCATTCCAGAGGGACATCAGAGACTGTAACGTTCTTTGCTTCACGGAAACATGGCTAACTGGAGAGACGCAATCCGAAGCGGTGCAGCCAGCGGGTTTCTCCACGCATCGCGCCGACAGAAACAAACATCTTTCTGGTAAGAAGAGGGGCGGGGGCGTATGTCTTATGGCCAACGTGACATGGTGTGATGAAAGAAACATACAGGAACTCAAATCCTTCTGTTCACCTGATTTAGAATTCCTCACAATCAAATGTAGACCGCATTATCTACCAAGAGAATTCTCTTCGATTATAATCATAGCCGTATATATCCCCCAAGCAGACACATCGATGGCTCTGAACGAACTTTATTTAACTCTCTGCAAACTGGAAACGATTTATCCGGAGGCTGCATTCATTGTAGCTGGGGATTTTAACAAGGCTAATCTGAAAACAAGACTCCCTAAATTTTATCAGCATATCGATTGCGCAACCAGGGGTGGAAAGACCCTGGATCATTGTTACTCTAACTTCCGCGACGCATATAAGGCCCTGCCCCCCCCTTTCGGAAAAGCTGACCACGACTCCATTTTGTTGATCCCTGCCTACAGACAGAAACTAAAACAAGAAGCTCCCACGCTGAGGTCTGTCCAACGCTGGTCCGACCAAGCTGACTCCACACTCCAAGACTGCTTCCATCACGTGGACTGGGAGATGTTTCGTATTGCGTCAGACAACAACATTGACGAATACGCTGATACGGTGTGCGAGTTCATTAGAACGTGCGTTGAAGATGTTGTTCCCATAGCAACGATTAAAACATTCCCTAACCAGAAACCGTGGATTGATGGCAGCATTCGTGTGAAACTGAAGGCACGAACCACTGCTTTTAATCAGGGCAAAGTGTCTGGTAACATGACTGAATACAAACAGTGCAGCTATTCCCTCCGCAAGGCTATCAAACAAGCTAAGCGCCAGTACAGAGACAAAGTAGAATCTCAATTCAACGGCTCAGACACAAGAGGTATGTGGCAGGGTCTACAGTCAATCACGGACTACAGGAAGAAACCCAGCCCAGTCACGGACCAGGATGTCTTGCTCCCAGGCAGACTAAATAACTTTTTTGCCCGCTTTGAGGACAATACAGTGCCACTGACACGGCCTGCAACGGAAACATGCGGTCTCTCCTTCACTGCAGCCGAAGTGAGTAAGACATTTAAACGTGTTAACCCTCGCAAGGCTGCAGGCCCAGACGGCATCCCCAGCCGCGCCCTCAGAGCATGCGCAGACCAGCTGGCCGGTGTGTTTACGGACATATTCACTCAATCCCTATACCAGTCTGCTGTTCCCACATGCTTCAAGAGGGCCACCATTGTTCCTGTTCCCAAGAAAGCTAAGGTAACTGAGCTAAATGACTACCGCCCGTAGCACTCACATCCGTCATCATGAAGTGCTTTGAGAGACTAGTCAAGGACCATATCACCTCCACCCTACCTGACACCCTTGACCCACTCCAATTTGCTTACCGCCCAAATAGGTCCACAGACGATGCAATCTCAACCACACTGCACACTGCCCTAACCCATCTGGACAAGAGGAATACCTATGTGAGAATGCTGTTCATCGACTACAGCTCGGCATTCAACACCATAGTACCCTCCAAGCTCGTCATCAAGCTCGAGACCCTGGGTCTCGACCCCGCCCTGTGCAACTGGGTACTGGACTTCCTGACGGGCCGCCCCCAGGTGGTGAGGGTAGGCAACAACATCTCCTCCCCGCTGATCCTCAACACTGGGGCCCCACAAGGGTGCGTTCTGAGCCCTCTCCTGTACTCCCTGTTCACCCACGACTGCGTGGCCATGCACGCCTCCAACTCAATCATCAAGTTTGCGGACGACACAACAGTGGTAGGCTTGATTACCAACAACGACGAGACGGCCTACAGGGAGGAGGTGAGGGCCCTCGGAGTGTGGTGTCAGGAAAATAACCTCACACTCAACGTCAACAAAACTAAGGAGATGATTGTGGACTTCAGGAAACAGCAGAGGGAACACCCCCATCCACATCGATGGAACAGTAGTGGAGAGGGTAGCAAGTTTTAAGTTCCTCGGCATACACATCACAGACAAACTGAATTGGTCCACTCACACAGACAGCATCGTGAGGAAGGCGCAGCAGCGCCTCTTCAACCTCAGGAGGCTGAAGAAATTCGGCTTGTCACCAAAAGCACTCACAAACTTCTACAGATGCACAATCGAGAGCATCCTGGCGGGCTGTATCACCGCCTGGTATGGCAACTGCACCGCCCTCAACCGTAAGGCTCTCCAGAGGGTAGTGAGGTCTGCACAACGCATCACCGGGGGCAAACTACCTGCCCTCCAGGACACCTACACCACCCGATGCTACAGGAAGGCCATAAAGATCATCAAGGACATCAACCACCCGAGCCACTGCCTGTTCACCCCGCTGCCATCCAGAAGGCGAGGTCAGTACAGGTGCATCAAAGCTGGGACCGAGAGACTGAAAAACAGCTTCTATCTCAAGGCCATCAGACTGTTAAACAGCCACCACTAACATTGAGTGGCTACTGCCAACACACTGTCAATGACACTGACTCTACTCCAGCCACTTTAATCATGGGAATTGATGGGAAATGATGTAAATATATCACTAGCCACTTTAAACAATGCTACCTTATATAATGTTACTTACCCTACATTGTTCATCTCATATGCATACGTTGATACTGTACTCTATATCATCGACTGCATCCTTATGTAATACATGTATCACTAGCCACTTTAACTATGCCACTTGGTTTACATACTTATCTCATATGTATATACTGTACTCGATATCATCTACTGTATCTTGCCTATGCTGCTCTGTACCATCACTCGTTCATATATCCTTATGTACATATTCTTTATCCCCTTACACTGTGTATGACAGTAGTTTTTTTTTGGAATTGTTAGTTAGATTACTTGCTCGTTATTACTGCATTGTCGGAACTAGAAGCACAAGCATTTCGCTACACTCGCATTAACATCTGCTAACCATGTGTATGTGACAAATAAAATTTGATTTGATTTGATTTGATGTTATGTCCACCTGTTATGTCCACTCAATATCTTCTCCATTTACCGAATGTAGGTCCTATGCTCTACATGCACCCCAGTGGAGGCTGCTGAGGGGAGGACGGCTCATAATAATGGCTGAAATGGAGTAAGTTGAATGGCATCAAACATCATGGAAACCATGTTTGATGTATTTGATACCTTTCCGCCTGGTCCACTCCAGCCATTACCACGAGCCTGTCCTCTGCCATTACCACGAGCCTGTCCTCTGCCATTACCACGAGCCTGTCCTCTGCCATTACCACGAGCCTGTTCTCTGCCATTACCACGAGCCTGTCCTCTGCCATTACCACGAGCCTGTCCTCTGCCATTACCACGAGCCTGTCCTCTGCCATTACCACGAGCCTGTCCTCTGCCATTACCACAAGCCTGTCCTCTGCCATTACCACGAGCCTGTCCTCTGCCATTACCACGAGCCTGTTCTCTGCCATTACCACGAGCCTGTTCTCTGCCATTACCACGAGCCTGTTCTCTGCCATTACCACGAGCCTGTCCTCTGCCATTACCACGAGCCTGTTCTCTGCCATTACCACGAGCCTGTCCTCTGCCATTACCACGAGCCTGTTCTCTGCCATTACCACGAGCCTGTCCTCTGCCATTACCACGAGCCTGTCCTCTGCCATTACCACGCGCCTGTCCTCTGCCATTACCACGAGCCTGTCCTCTGCCATTACCACGAGCCTGTTCTCTGCCATTACCACGAGCCTGTCCTCTGCCATTACCACGCGCCTGTCCTCTGCCATTACCACGAGCCTGTCCTCTGCCATTACCACGAGCCTGTCCTCTGCCATTACCACGAGCCTGTCCTCTGCCATTACCACGAGCCTGTCCTCTGCCATTACCACGAGCCTGTCCTCTGCCATTACCACGAGCCTGTCCTCTGCCATTACCACGCACCTGTCCTCTGCCATTACCACGAGCCTGTCCTCTGCCATTACCACGAGCCTGTCCTCTGCCATTACCACGAGCCTGTCCTCTGCCATTACCACGAGCCTGTCCTCTGCCATTACCACGAGCCTGTCCTCTGCCATTACCACGAGCCTGTCCTCTGCCATTACCACGAGCCTGTCCTCTGCCATTACCACGAGCCTGTCCTCTGCCATTACCACGAGCCTGTCCTCTGCCATTACCACGAGCCTGTTCTCTGCCATTACCACAAGCCTGTCCTCTGCCATTACCACGAGCCTGTCCTCTGCCATTACCACGAGCCTGTCCTCTGCCATTACCACGAGCCTGTCCTCTGCCATTACCACGAGCCTGTTCTCTGCCATTACCACGAGCCTGTCCTCTGCCATTACCACGAGCCTGTCCTCTGCCATTACCACGAGCCTGTCCTCTGCCATTACCACGAGCCTGTCCTCTGCCATTACCACGAGCCTGTCCTCTGCCATTACCACGAGCCTGTCCTCTGCCATTACCACGAGCCTGTTCTCTGCCATTACCACGAGCCTGTCCTCTGCCATTACCACGAGCCTGTCCTCTGCCATTACCACGAGCCTGTTCTCTGCCATTACCATGAGCCTGTCCTCTGCCATTACCACGAGCCTGTCCTCTGCCATTACCACGCGCCTGTCCTCTGCCATTACCACGAGCCTGTCCTCTGCCATTACCACGAGCCTGTCCTCTGCAATTACCACGAGCCTGTCCTCTGCCATTACCACGAGCCTGTCCTCTGCCATTACCACGCGCCTGTCCTCTGCTATTACCACGAGCCTGTCCTCTGCAATTAAGGTGCCACCAACCAATTAAGGTGCCACCAACCTCCTGTGATGCATCCTAATCCCTTCCCATAATGATACAATTTTCCCTTCTCCTATATTTTATATATATATATATATATATATATTAACTTTAATCCACACTTTCCACATAATCCTTATATTCTTCCCATATTACATTTACTCTGTACTCCGCATGTCTTCCCTCTCCCCTTCATGTCTCAGCAGACACACACACACACACACACACACACACACACACTGTGGGTCTGTTTGACACATTTAGTGTCAAAGCTATCTCAAGCCTTTTTTACTTGACATTTAAGGCCTACTCTCATTTCACTCCAAATGTCGCCGGGGCTCCTGTGTTGCTTTGCCTGTCTCAGACTCCAGGGAGTGGACAGATGGGCTACATGAGAACCAGCTAAGAATGTCTGGGCATCCATCTGATGGCTGGAACATGTGGATGAAAGCAATAAATGATGTCCTTCCATTGACAAAGTCTATAACACATTCGAGGCTGGAGGGCATTTTTTCTCAAGACTAATCACAAATTAGCTTCACGCAATTAAAGCAATGTGCTGTCGTTCTAAACTAATTCAATCTCTGTATGCCTAATGATAACCTTGAATATAGATATGGATCTCTACTCCTTAGAGCGACCCCTCGCACTGTTAATATCCTAATGCACTGGGGACAGCAGATAGCAAAAGACAGGGTCAACGACTGAATGAGATGAATCAAACACGCTGCTTCAACACACAGCTCAGAGGTTACACACCAGGCTTTGTACAAGGACAACCATCTATAAATCGTAACATGGGTGAACACCGTTAGAAATGAATAAAGTCCCTGGCTGATGGCTGATAAGGCATCTCCAGGAGAACCCCCTATGGATCCACCAGGTCGTCCCGCGCCGCCGGAGAAATTCCATTTCGTCACTAAGATAAGAGACACATGATAGCAGATAACGATCTATGTCAACACAAACTAAATTAAAAAAGTGGAGACTTCAAATTCTATATTATCTCAACAAACATAATGCAATTTATTCTGCTAACATTACCGACTTAAGTTCAGGAGGTTATGGATAAGAGAGAGAAAAAATGGATGTTGATTGATAGTTGAGGGGAAAGGACAATGGGTCTCCCTTAGGCTTAAATATTTCCTCTAATGGGTTGTTATATTAAAACTACAACCTTGAGATATGAGTGGTGTCCGGGAAATGCAGATCTCCAAGGTAGTTAGAAACCCGAGTGACTTCTCTTATCAGAGTGTATGTCATTGAATGATACATATTAAACAAACATAAAGGTACACCATACGTGGCTTAACGTCCTGAATATGCCAATATTAATGAGTGCTACACGTTGTCAAGATTATTCCATCAAAGCTGCATTGCAGAACTTAATGCAGAAGCAATAAAGCAGAAAGACGTATCTAACAGATACATAGATGTTTGTAATTAAGCAATTAGGCACGAGGTGGTGTGGTATATGGCCAATATACCATGGCTAAGGGCTGTCCTTAAGTACGATGCAACGCGGAGTGCCTGGATACAACCCTTAGCCGTGGTATATTAGCCATATACAGTGCCTTGCGAAAGTATTCGGCCCCCTTGAACTTTGCGACGTTTTGCCACATTTCAGGCTTCAAACATAAAGATATAAAACTGTATTTTTTTGTGAAGAATCAACAACAAGTGGGACACAATCATGAAGTGGAACGACATTTATTGGATATTTCAAACTTTTTTAACAAATCAAACACTGAAAAATTGGGCATGCAAAATTATTCAGCCCCCTTAAGTTAATACTTTGTAGCGCCACCTTTTGCTGCGATTACAGCTGTAAGTCGCTTGGGGTATGTCTCTATCAGTTTTGCACATCGAGAGACTGACATTTTTTTGGCAAAAGGTCGCAAAGTTCAAGGGGGCCGAATACTTTCGCAAGGCACTGTACCTCAAACCGAGAAGGTGCCTTACTGCTATTCTAAACTGGATAACAACATAATTATAGAAGTAAAAATAAATGTTTTGTCATACTGATGGTATACGGTCTGAAATATCATGTCTGTCAGTCAATCAGCATTCGGGGCTCGAACCACCCAGTTTATAATGTCCAATAAGACACCTGTATGTTTAATGGTCCGTGGGTAATAGCTAGTTGTGTAAACAATAATACAGTCAAAGCATTGCTGACGCATGTTTCATTGAGCCCTAAATCAAATAGAACGTACACTTCCTGAGATAAATGGATGTCAAATCAAATATATAATAGATGTCCTTGATAAAGTGCATTACCCACCAAATCAAATGATTGTACGTATTTACTCCTGATATATTTGTGCTGCTTTTAAAATGACTAATGATTTGGATGAAGAACAGAGTTTTAGTTTTGCATCATCCTCCTGGACATGTTGTTTTTTATTATTAATAATCTGCAGTCAAAATATGGCAGATTAGCTACGCCAGTATGATGATTCATATTTTGGCAAGGATGTGGCAATAAGGAAATCCAGATAGCACAAGAAGGTATAGCTAAAAATGTGGTATTTCTATCTGTCTAGAAGACACTGTGCAACAAGGGCATGACTGCAGTTACACAGTATCAGAGCTCACTTCAGATGAAACTGCAGTTCTGCCAACCCAGAGATGTTCTAATGAGCTTGTTACAGTAGAATGTTTCATTAGGGCCTGGTCCTCTGGAGGGATGGAAGATGTGGTGGTAGAAAGCAGTGTGCTCCTCTGGGGCCATGGAGCAGTGGTGTTAGTGAGAGAGCAGTCTGGCTGTGCTGCTCCTGTGTTGTCTATAGATCATCTGAGGACAGATCGATCTCAGGTGTAATTCCAAGCTTTCTCTGCTTTACCAACACAGAAACCCCTATACTGTACCAGCCTTCTCCCTTCCTTTCTCCATCTCTCCCTTCCTTTCTCCATCTCTCCCTTCCTTTCTCCATCTCTCCCTTCCTTTCTCCATCTCTCCCTTCCTTTCTCCAACTCTCCCTCTCCCTTCCTTTCTCCATCTCTCCCTCTCCCTTCCTTTCTCCATCTCTCCCTTCCGCTCCCTTCCTTTCTCCATCTCTTCCTCTCCCTTCCTTTCTCCATCTCTCCCTCTCCCTTCCTTTCTCCATCTCTCCCTCTCCCTTCCTTTCTCCATCTCTCCCTTCCTCTCCCTTCCTTTCTCCATCTCTCCCTCTCCCACCCTCTCTCCATCTCTCCCTCCCTCCATCTCTCCCTTTCTCTCCCTCCCTCATCTCTCTCTCCATCTCTACCTCCCTCCCTCCCTCTCTCCTTCTCTCCCTCCCTCCATCTCTCCCTTCCTATCTTCCTCTCTCCCGCTCTTCTATCTCTCCCTCGCTTCATACTGTGTGCCCCAATCTAAAGGTCTGT
Organism: Oncorhynchus tshawytscha; assembly: GCF_018296145.1. Classification (NCBI taxonomy): domain Eukaryota; kingdom Metazoa; phylum Chordata; class Actinopteri; order Salmoniformes; family Salmonidae; genus Oncorhynchus; species Oncorhynchus tshawytscha. The sequence continues at coordinate 10,853,808 of NC_056431.1, read as the reverse complement.
GTAATCGATACCTGTTTAGAGCAGACATTTTGGGGGTGCAGATCCCGCATCGCCCCCGTTTCCTTTTATGAGAAGGCCCAAACTTCTGATTTCTATCCACGCGCTTGGCTACATGCGGAGGTATTGATTAACATGACACCTCTTTCTGACCTTCAGATTGCTTCTCTTCTCCACTCAACCTCGCCGCAACAGTTTGTAGATGGTGACGAATATTCCTGCAACCCGTCTAGAAGCTATTTGATTCGTGTTCTGTGGCAAACAGAAAATACATGGAAACAGACTTGTGTCTGATTCTAAAACAGTCATGATCATTCTTTGTGTGTGTGTGTGTGTGTATGTGTGTGTGTGTGTGTGTGTGTGTGTGTGTGTGTGTGTGTGTGTGTGTGTGTGTGTGTGTGTGTGTGTGTGTGTGTGTGTGTGTGTGTGTTTGCGTGCGTGCATGCGTGTGTGTATGTTCCACCCAGCAGCTGTTTTAGTCTAAATGAGCTCCCCCGGCGCTTCCCTTTCTCCACAGACCGTTTCAGTCCTTATCCCTCCCTGTAGGTATCCACACAACACAGATTCCCTGCACACCTACATACTAACATGGACATATTAATGTACAGTATGACCATCATATGAAATAGTTTAAGCCACATCTCTCACTAGATCTCTAGTTTAGAAAAAAATATTCAGGTGATTCTCTGCCATCATTAACATTCAAAGTGTACCGTGGGCCAGATAGTTACATCCCAAATGAGGTAGACATAAGGTCTTTAAATTCTGCACAACCTTTGCTCAAACAAACCAATTGTTTACAAGACTGCTAATTAATTCATCAGTCTTAATTACGGTAGATTTACAGCGGCAGGAAAATAATCAGTGATCCACGTTATGTGTACCTGGACAAATCCAGTCTACCACGTTCAGCCAACACTCCCCCAAAAAGCCTGCTACAAAAAGGCACAGAGATAGGCTTAAATGTTTCATTGAATGACAAGTTAGTTGACAAAATACACCCACACACAAGAGGCAAATAAGGTACTACTCCTGTGCTGCAGACACAGAAAACAGGTGCATTCAGCTACCCACTTAACCAGCACTCCATATAAGCTACAAAGACATACACAACACCGTAGACACACATTCATACACACCACAGGAGGTTGGTGGCACCTTAAATGGGGAGGACAGGCGCGTGGTAATGGCTGGAGAGGGATAAGTGGAAAGGTATCAACAACATCCAACACATGGTTTCCATGGTTTCATGTGTTGGATGCCATTCCATCTGCTCCGTTCCAGACGTTATTATGAGCCGTCCTCTCCTCAGCAGCCTCCACTGGGAGACACACGTGTCCACACACACACAAGCATGCTCGCACACGGACACAGAGAGCAAACACACTCTGCAGTTGTCTACCGATTGATATTCAGCTGATCACCGTGTTGTCGCAGTCCATTCTCTCAATCAGGGAGCTGGAGGAGGGCGGTAGAGGTGATGGTCTCCTCCAAATGGACTGGCACAGAAGTGCACCGAACACAGCGCTGAAAGCAATGATTTCAAATTGGAAAAAAGAGCCACACCCACAATAACAAAATAAATTGTAAAAAAATATATATAAATAAAATTAAATAATATAAAATAAACTGCCCTTGACAATGATGGTGAGGTATAAAAGGAGCTGGAGATTGAAAGAAAACTAGTCACACTCTAGCTCAGATGCCTTTTTTTGTCATCTGAATTTGGAAATTGACATACCCCTCTCCTTTTCTCTCTCCCTCTCTCTTCATCTCTCCTTCTCTCTTCATCTCTCCCTCTCTCTTCTTTCTATATCCCTCTCTACCCCACCCCCTCCCTCCTTCCCTCTCTCTCTGGTCTGTATCATCTCATTGTGATGGGAGTCAGATGAGTTTATTAAGCAGGGTGACCTGGGATTGATCCACAGCACACACACACACAGAGAGAGAGAGAGAGGGAGAGAGAGAGAGAGAGAGAGGACGCTCACCCAAGGACGCTACATTTGGCGTCACAACCAAGTCCTTAAAAACCTTGCGTCCGCCCTGGAGGACAAGCGAGCTGCCACCAACTCCCTACCACCCACAGCAGCATCACACTCCTTACGGACAAACTTTGTCCGCGAAGGGGCTAAACCACCGAAGAGCGGCTCTACGCCATTAGAGCGAGACCAGCTGTGCTTGGCCCGCGACTGAAAAATGCTAGCTGACATTGGCCGGCAACTTGTGTTTCCTCCGGGGATCGCAACCACCACCCTAAGACCTGACATGGTGCTCTGGTCCCGTTCGCTCAATAAGGTCTTCATCATTGAGCTCACAGTACCCTGGGAGGACTCAGTAGATGAGGCTTATGAGCGAAAACATCTGCGCTATGCTGATCTAGCTGCCGAAGCACGGCATCATGGCTGGAACACAGAAGTCCGACCAGTGGAGGTGGGCTGCAGAGGTTTTGTGGCAACATCTACAACCAGACTGCTTAGAGACCTGGGAATTAAGGGCCAGAGCCAGAGTTCGGCAATCAAAGCTGTATCGGAGGCGGCAGAAGGCAGCAGTCAGTGGCTCTGGATGAAGAGGAAAGACCCCAGCTGGGCCCCGAAGTGAGAGGGCCAGGAGGTATGCGGTCAACAATGCTTGACTCAGGGAGGAGGACGCCCCTGCCATGCATAGTCCCATGGGATGTTGGCTATCAACAACAAGGCAACTCCTATGACTAATTGGGAATGGGACGCAAGCGTAGGATTGACCACCCTGTCGCTGGCCGCCTTTGGGGAGGGTGTATAGTGTGAAAGGCCAAAACACCCTAGGAACCAAAGGTACACTACTGACGATGCGCTCCCCAAATTTCACCACGCTCACTGTTCATTAACTCTTGGAAGTCCTTGCACAAAGGATAGTAACATCTCATCCTGTGTTCTTGGAATCATCACTCATCATATTCTCAATGAGATGAAGAGGTGTATTCTGGGTAACAAGGCCACTCTGCTTTGGCTTGGCCTTCCCTTGTAGTTAGCACTATGAACAGCACCCAGACTCTCGCTGGCATGTTGAGCTACATGGACAGCACCCAGACACGCTCTGGCGTGTTCAGCACCATGGACAGCAACTACAGTAGCCCTCCTAGCCTATTTCAATCAGGGGAAAATGTAGACCAGGGGCACCAGGTAGAAACTAAAACCACGATTAAATAGTTGTGTTTTCATGAGCCATGTCTTATTTGTAAATTGAGGGAGGTGGTGTGACATTACCCTCCATTTACAGAGATGTGAAGGACATTGTTGATTTGTCATTTGTTTCACCAGAGTGCTGCTTCCCAAATGAAGGATAACATCTCCCATGGAGGTGACCATCTTTCCTCGGGAGAAGGAGGTAGAGAGAGAGAGAGAGAGAGAGAGAGAGAGAGAGAGAAAGACTCCTCAGCTCTACACAAAGACAATACTGGACCCATCACTCGCCTGCTTGGCCACCCCACGCCATTCAATATGTGAGTTGAGGCATCTGCCATGTTTGCTCTGAAATGACAAATGCCACTGCTTTTAATGATATGGATACCGCAGGCGAATGATTGAATGTGGAGTTACCCTCTGTGGAGGAGGAGGAGGAGGAGAAGAAGGAGGGAGTGGGGTAAAAGAGAAGGGTAAGGTGGAGGATGATTGGTCAAAAAGACGAGAAGACTGAAGGCGACTACAGAGACAGCTTGCAAATTTACAGAACGTCTGATCTTGGGTTCAAAGTGAAGTTTATGAGCAGCGTGGTCATTCAGTGTAACTAAAGAGATATTGCACTTTTGGAAGCTTACATTTCTATAATAATAAATTGAGAGGCAGGACTGATTGTCAGGGACCCTGTATATTACAATCGGTGTAGCTATTTCTTATATAACCTTTCTAATAAAACAGCAACAACCAATGTCTCTTGACAGTACAGTATGCTCTCTTATGACCTCCAGCTCCTGCCTCACCCACAGCTATACAGATGAGAGCAGTATAAGGCCCTGGGAGAGCTGGGTCGTGTAGTCTAATACTGACCCCTGCCCTTTGTTCAAGGCCAAAGGAGAAAGCAGTGCTGATGAGCAAATTCATTCCATACATATGGCATATTCACACAAAAAGATCCCTCTTTATTTACATGAAGGTCTTTGGTATAATCAGAGTTTGAAGGTCGATTGGCTGCACCATCACAGGCTGGTTTGGCCTAGAGATCAGATCTCTCGTCACTATACCTGCATCTGACCTATAGACAAATGATCACTGTACAGCACATACAACTTTTAGGGAAAGTGTATCAAGACAGGTTTGTGTTACATTGAAACAACTTTCATCATGTTTACTGATTAAATGACTTCTTGGCTTCTTTTCCTTTGTTTTACTTCCATTAGAGGTGTATTCTCTTCTTTCATCGCCTTCTCCACCTCTACTTCTCTCCTCATGCTGTTTTCTGCTCAAGTACAATGCCGACACCTCTCAGAGTCTCTACCTGCCCTACCTGTCCTGAACCACACTGACCACGTGGTTATCTACAGGAGTCTCAGACAGCTAGGAGTGCTGAGTCGTTCTCCCCTACACTCCAGCGGGGGTCTGTCTCTCTTCTGTTATTCTTTCTTTTCCATCCTTTTTCACCCTGTCTTCCTTTTCACTCATCTCTCACTCTGTTCCAAACAAACAAGCATGCACACGAGCACACACACACAGCGGCTGCACCATGTGAAAATACCCTCCCGTAGACTGCATTCCATTCCAAATGTTAGACGAGCTGCAATGAAACAAATATAGGAAACACACAGAACAATTCCACATCACTGTGCCTGGTGGACTCACTGTGGGAGGGAGGGAGGGAAACTACTTTGTATGAAAACAAAGAATAGGAAACTGGTAATGATCCCTCACTCCGTTAGGGCTCTGCTGTCTGTTTCCTGCTGGCCTCGGCTGACAGCTCCACAGCCCAGAACTGCCCAATGGTCAAAGGTCATCAGCTCTCTTTCTCTCTCTCTCACACACACACACACACACACACACGCACACACACACACACACACACACACACACACACACACACACACACACACGCACGCACACACACACACACACACACACACACACACACACACACACACACACACACTCACATGGCACAGCGTGATCGAGGTAAATTGTTTACAGCTTGAAGACAAAAGAGGACGGGGAGAAATCTATTTTCCTCAAAGGTCATTCAACTTTAAAATGTAAAAGTGGTTTTGAAGGTGTAGTATAGCAAAACATGTACGGGCCTTTTAGTTTGACGTTGTCGGTTTTGCTCCTTCATTATCTCCATGTCAGCTCTTGAGTACGTTGGGAATCATTTATCAGAGAGGGAGAAGAAGGAAGAGCAAGAGGAAGAGGAGGAGGAGGATGCTCATCTACAGACACAATGCAAACACAAAGTTGTTGTGTAAATGATTAGCCTCGGTGCTAGAGCATCACAGACAGATGCAACTATTCCCTGCCTGCCTATATTCCGTTATCGTCCGTCTGGTAATCATGTTAAACCCTCATAAGAATATATTCCATCCCCATCACACGACATGAGAAGAGCCTGAGCTGACACACTAAGTAGAATCAGAACCAGAAAGTGGCTCCACGTTTGATGTTAGTTTGTGAGTGACTGTTATGTGTCTGCAGGGAGTGAGGGAGAGATAGAGGGAGAATTTTGAGAGAAGGAAGGAGGGTAAGAAGAGATAGAGAGGAAGAGAGAGAACATAGTTACCGATGCACTCAAAAGACTGTTTATTTGTGTTATTATTATCATTATTATTATTTTTATCATTACTATTATCATTATTGTTATCATTATTATTATCATTATAATTATTATTCTCATTATTATTATTCTCATAGTATTATTATTATCATTATCACACTATTATTATTATTTGTATTATCATTATCATATTATTATTATCATTATCATTATTATGATCATTATTATCATTATTATTATTCTCATAGTATTATTAGTATCATTATTATTATCATTATTATTATCATTATTATCATTATTATTATCATTATTATCATTATTATTATTATCACATTATCATTACTATTATTATTTTCATTATTATTATTATTTAAATGTTTTTATCCAGTATACTCTTTATAAGAGTTCAGTGCTCCAGCAATGTCCCAGGGTTTACATGCTCTGCTTAATGTCTGAAAGTAGCCCATTTAACGCTGTATAAATACAACGTGGTGTAATTGAGTTGAATGTAAATTGTTGTGACAGATAAAGGTGTCGTGTGCATGCAAATAAACTCGTAATGACTGGGAATATAATGTGAATGTCCTATTTTCTCTCTCTCTCTCTCTACTGCTACACAGTGACACCAAAGTCATGTGAATATTATTATGTGTACAGTATTTAAACAGTCCCTCTCGCTCTCTCAGCAGATGGGTCTGGGACTAGGAGATCAAACTGGTATAGTTTCTACTGGGTAACTAGGACAAAACTGGGAGATTGTGCTATTGTGCTATCTTGGAGCTGTCCAGTGGCCACAACAACTCCATATTTACTCATAGGGTGGCAATGCAATGTCGCAACCCGGCTCTAGCCTATGTCCTCTTTCATCTCCACCAATGTGAATGTGAGTTACAGGGGAATCTCAACATTATTGAAACCATCACACTAGATATGATGGGGCATCATCACTTTACCAAATCAAACAACAGCTATAACGTGTAACATGTAACAATGATTGAAAAGAATGGAATGATATGTAGGAATCAGGCTCTGGATGTTTATGTGGAGAGGTAACGAGCTTGTCTGTTCTAGCCAATGAGATACAACAACTAACATCCATGGCTGTAGCATTGGGGTGGGGTGAGATGGGCTGGGAAAGGCTGAAATAGGCATTGTAGTGTTTTAGACTGTGATGGTGAGATGTTGATTGGCTGAGAAGGAGGGGTAGAGAGACGCTGTTCCTCTCTCTGTAACACTGACCTTGACTAACATCAAACGTGGACCCACTTTCCCTCTTTCTCAGCCGAGTCTCAAAGAAGCCTATCTCTCTCTCTCTCTCTCTCTCTCTCTCTCTCTCTCTCTCTCTCTCTCTCTCTCTCTCTCTCTCTCTCTCTCTCGCTCTCTCTCTCTCTCTCTGTCTCTCTCTCTCTGTCTCTCTCTCTCTCTCTCTCTCTCTCTCTCTCTCTCTCTGTCTCTCTCTCTCTCTCTCTCCCTCTCTCTCTGTCTCTCTCTCTGTCTCTCTCTCTATCTCTGTCTCTCTCTCTCTCTCTCTCTCTCTCTCTCTCTCTCTCTCTCTCTCTCTCTCTCTCTCTCTCTCTCTCTCTCTGTGTGTATGCTAATGCTTCTCTTGTCCCTCCAGCGAAAATTGTGCATTTTTTTGTATCCTTCTTACGTTCATCTTTGTGGGTTGGCTGTGAAGCATCAATAGGCATATATTCATTTATTTGTCATCATATTCATTTCTATGTTAATGAGGACCGAGATCCTGATGAAAATCAGTTTTCCGTCCTTCAAGTAAAAATAAGTGGCAATCACGTTTGTTTTGGGGGTTTGCTTTGAAATGAGAGAAGACATTTCTAACATAATGCGATGTATGCTGTCTCCATTCCATAAATCATATTGCACCTTAACAGCACAATGCAAATAATAATCTCTCCTTCTCTCTCTCTCTCTCTCTCTCTCAGCTGCTCCCTCCTCGCCACAGCTTTGTGACGTTACACTGATGAACCAATATTTGAGGAGAAAAGGGAGAATGTTTGTTTGATAAGAATGTGATTGATGGGGTCTGCAAAAGCAATATAATTCCAAAAAGTGTTGTTCCTTTTAAAGTTTGTGAAAATGAGTAATGTGTGTGCTGAACTCTAAGTAAACTATCTACAGGCCATTACATTTTCTACATTTATTAAAGATTGGGGGGGTGTACCAAACAGTAGGAACACCTTCCCTATATTGAGTTGGTGCCCTTCTTTGAGAGGTATTGGAAAACCTCCCTGGTCTTTGTGGATGAATCTGTGTAATTCATTGCTCGACTGAGGAACCTTACGTATGTCTGGGGTACAGAAATGAGGCAGTCCTTCCAAAATCATGTTAAACATTATTATTACACACAGAGTGAGTCCACGCAACTTATTATGTGATTGTCAAGCAAATTTGCACTCCAGAACGTATTAACTCATGGCATTTCAGATTTTTATTTTTTTATCATTTGTAAAAAAATAAAAAATAAAAATATAATTCCGCTTTAACATTATGGGGTATTGTATGTAAGCCAGTGACAAAACATCTACATTTAATCTAGTTTAAATTCAGGCTGTAACACAACAAAATGTGGAAAAAGTTAAGGGGTGTGAATACTTTCTGACAGCATAGTATATTGTACATAAAAATATAATTCTGAGTATGTAAACAGTGGTGAATGTGCAGTAACTGTGTCCTCTCTCAGTGCCATTCAGTGTGGTGGTAATACCCTCTGGACTGCTCCGTGGTGATTATACTTCCACAGTTCATTTTGTTCTCACACAAGCATGTTGAGTGGCTCATTGTAACGAGGAAGCATGTGACTTTAACACACACACACACACACACACACACACACATGACGAGAATGAGAAGCAGAAGCTCTCTCTCTCTCTCTCTCTCTCTCTCTCTCTCTCTCTCTCTCTCTCTCTCTCTCTCTCTCTCTCTCTCTCTCTCTCTCTCTCTCTGTATAATTATTTCTATACCACTTGCCCCCAAATTGAAAGAGTGAATATAGGCCTATATTTCGTCTGAATGCCGTCATTTAAGAGGCGTTTTATATGAGTAATAAAGCGAGGCTGCCACCCTCTGTCACTAAGGACTCAATCATTTCCCGGGGAGGCAAAAACATCTGTTCCCAGCTGGCTGACAAGAAATAGCGCCTTTTCACATGATAATGGAGTTTAGAATGGGTTGGAAATAGAGGATCTGATCTGGGATCTGGGGTGTAGAAGAACAGCAGGATGATTCTGCACACACACTAAGGGAAGTGGGGGTGATTTGTAGCAGGCTCAGTAGTACACCTAAATGCATTACCTAAACATCACTGAAACGTTACCTTAATGCATGACCTTGAGTGTACCTCAACGCATCACCTACACATCACTGAAACATTACCTCAACGCATCACCTAAACATCACTGAAATGTTACCTCAAAGCATCATCTACACATCACTGAAACATTACCTTAATGTATGACCTTGAGTATACCTCAACACATCACCTATACATCACTGAAACGTTACCTCAACGCATCATCTACACATCACTGAAACGTTACCTCAAAGCATCATCTACACATCACTGAAACGTTACCTCAACGCATCATCTACACATCACTGAAACGTTACCTCAAAGCATCATCTACACATCACTGAAACGTTACCTCAACGTATGACCTTGAGTATACCTCAACACATCACCTATACATCACTGAAACGTTACCTCAACGCATCACCTAAACATCACTGAAACGTTACCTTAATGTATGACCTTGAGTATACCTCAACGCATCATCTACACATCACAGAAATGTTACCTCAACATCCCTGAAACGTTACCTCAACGTCTCACCTAAACATCCCTGAAATGCTACCTCAACGCATCATCTACACATCACTGAAACGTTACCTCAACGTCTCACCTAAACATCCCTGAAATGCTACCTCAACGCATCATCTACACATCACTGAAACGTTACCTCAACGCATCATCTACACATCCCTGAAACGTTACCTCAACGCATCATCTACACATCCCTGAAACGTTACCTCAACGCATCATCTACACATCACTGAAACGTTACCTCAACGCATCATCTACACATCACTGAAACGTTACCTCAACGCATCATCTACACATCACTGAAACGTTACCTCAATGCATCATCTAAACATCCCTGAAATGTTACCTCAACACATCACCTAAACATCCCTGAAATGTTACCTCAACACATCACCTAAACATCCCTGAAATGTTACCTCAACACATCACCTAAACATCCCTGAAATGTTACCTCAACACATCACCTAAACATGACATAGCCATGAAGATGGCCTAAATGCATTGGCTTTTCTATTTAGTCATTGTACAACTGAGTCATCCTTCCATGTAGACCAAACGTGTGCTACGATGTTCCAATAAATTACTTCAATTACCAGTGTGGCTGTAACCATCATACTCAGTGAGGAACTGTTGATTTAGTCTCTCTCTCGTAAGGGATGGGTCACACAAGTAATCATGGTGGACCTCGTGACAGAAAAGGCTGTTAAACGTTCATCCCGGAGCTAGTATTGTCATTTGATGAAGCATTTCTCTATCTTTGTGTGATTGTCTTTTTCTGTCTTTTCATGGGCACTGCTAGAGTGTGAATTATCCCTCTATAGCCTCTACTGCTCTATTGCTGGTAGAACTCATGGGTTTAAACAGTGGTATCACCTCAAGCCCTGCTGGCTCTGAGCTGGTACAGTCTAATAACTGCTCCCATAAATGGCCAGTAAATCTGGGGCGATATAAAACACAAGCTTATGAGAGGCAATCATTTGGAAGCGGTCACTCTCCCAGCCCAGCTGCCCCAAAGCCGCACGGACGGATGGATGCTCTCTTTCTCTATCTCTCTCGCTCTCCCTTTCTCTCTCTTTTCTTTATTTTCTCTCTCTCCTCCTCCTCTGACTCTCTCTCTCTTTCACTCTCTCTCTCCTCTCTCCTCTCTTCACTCTCCTCTCTCTCTCTCCTCTCTCCACTCTCTCCTCTCTCCACTCTCTCTCTCTCACTCTCCTCTCTCCTCTCTCCTCTCTCCTCTCTCTCCTCCTCTCTCCTCTCTCCTCTCTCCACTCTCCTCTCTCCTCTCTCCACTCTCCACTCTGCTCTCTCCACTCTCTCTCTTCTCTCTTCTCTCCACTCTCCTCTCTCCTCTCTCCACTCTCCTGTCTGCTCGGTACCTGAGTTCACACCTAAATTACTGCAGGCACTGCTGCAGAAGCTGAACTACACCTACAGGCTTGACTGGAAAGGTCAACAAGCTGCTTAAAATGAAGAATAGCACAAGAGTTAGCGGAGTAATCTACTCTCCCATCTTCTCCTTCTCTCTCTCAACTCTCTCTCTCTCCTCAATGCTCCCTGCACATTTTAATCTCATTTAGATTTCTGGTTTTGGTATTTCTGTCTGTCTGTCTCTGTCTTGCGCTCTGATCTCTCTCTCTCTCTCTCTCTCTCTCTCTCTCTCTCTCTCTCTCTCTCTCTCTCTCTCTCTCTCTCTCTCTCTCTCTCTCTCTCTCTCTCTCTCTCTCTCTCTCTCTCTGTGTTATCTCTCTCTTTCTGTGGACACATGTACAATATATAGGTGTTGTTAGTGTCTCAGACAAACTGAGGGTATTGACTTCATGAATCTGCCGCACTCCACCAGATTCTGCGTCTCCCCTCTCTTATTCTCTCACTCGCTCTTTCTCTCCCTTACATGCTTCTTTCTCTCCTTTGCTTTCCTTCTCTTTTTTCCCTCTGTTCCCGCCACACACTCTACAGTGCTTTATCTCTGGCTAGCCGTGGGCAGAATATCAAACAGGTCGTTCCTCATGTCTTTCCGCTTCTGTCCTCAGCTTCTCTCACCAAATAATAGAAACAAAAAATACAAATAACATTAATTTGCTATTCCCTTTCATACATTCGGTTCTCTCTCTCTCTCTCTCTAAGTGTAGCACACATGCACATGTTTGTTGTTTATCACAAACACGGGCTTCACAAAAAGCACGTCAGAGAAAGTCATTGGGATCAAACAGTGGAAGAGGAAAAGCTGCGTCTGACATTTTAGAAAATGTAAGTAACTACAAATTAGTGAGCAGAAAGTCATGAAAATGTCTCAATCATTTATTAGGACCTTGGCTTGACACCATAGAGATAGATAGAGGACTAACCATTGAGTCAATTGGCTTTTGAAGTAGTCAATTTTCTTCTTCATGATTGGCTGATCCCTCCCGATGACCCAGTTTGACATGACTCCAACAGGTTCACCATGAGGGATCAGCCAAGGAAGTTGGAAGTCCCACCCAGTTGACTATATTAAAATGGTGGAAGACCTCAATGGCGTTTCCCGTGTTAATACAGCCTTTGGGACACTAGAGGCCTCTATCATTCTCTATGCTTGGCACCCAGCTCATCTTGTGACTTATGGCGGAGTCTTACAGAATGCTGTTGCCCCCTAGTGCTGGGACTGCACAGTGCAGGCTGCACACACACACACACACACACATACATACATACATACATACATACATACATACATACATACATACATACATACATACATACATACATACATACATACATACATACATACATACATACATACATACATACATACATACATACATACATACATACATACATACATACATACACACATACATACATACATACATACATACATACATACATACACACACACACACACACACACACACACATACATACATACATACATACATACATACATACATACATACATACATACATACATACATACATACATACATACATACATACATACATACACACATACATACATACATACATACATACATACATACATACATACATACATACATACATACATACATACATATACATACATACATACATACATACACAAACACACGCACACATACACAACAACATGAACCGTAGCTAGAGGTTTAAGAGAGATTGGGAAATACAGCTGTAGAGAAAGATAAAGCCCACACATTCACACATGTAAACCAGGTAAGAAAGGTGTCTGCAGGTCAGAAAGGCATCTGTAGTGTATGTTCCCGCTTCCCTCATTATATCACCACCCACTGCCTGACCTGAACCTCTACCAGCCACACACACATTCATGCACGCACGCACGCACACAATTCAAATCTCATTATTTGCATGTGTGTGGCATGAGCACGTGAGTGTGTGCTTACCTTAGGTCAAATATACATGGTCCATTATGTCCGATTCCACCTCTCTTCCATCTTCCGTCCATCTCACCACCTTTCCCTCCTCTACACATCTTCTTTCCTTCCCCCTCATCCTCCTCGTCTGTGTACTGAGAAGCAGAATGCAGAAAATACACATATAAAACAAGCTGAACGAACAGCGGATCCATCAGGAGATTCATAGCATCATAACACATCTTGCAAAATGATGCGTCTGTCTGGGACCCAACAGCCAGGTGTGATTTGTGCTCAGTAACGTGTGAATCTAGATATGTCAGGAGGGACACAGGCAGGTAGACAGAAACACCACACCCCATCAGCGCTATGCTTCAACCTGCCTAGATTTATTGGGTTGATATAGAGGCATATGACTGGCTCACTCAGCCATACATACGGTGACTTAAAGCTGAGTGTGAACCCTCTCCATACAACCTCTTGTAGCTACTGCTGAAATATACTGTACACTCAGAGAGAGAGAGACTCTCCCCTCCAGTTTAGCTGACAGACAAGCTTTCTAAACCAAGCACACATATGAACATCAGTTGTACAACCTGAGTATGAACAGGGCGTCAGAGGATCACAACATTGTACTGTACAGTTTACCTTGAAGTCAATCAGCTGATGCTCTTATCAAGAGCATCTTACAGTAGTGAGTGGATGTATTTTCATTCTGGTCCCTTGTGGGAACTGAACCCACAACCCTGGCATTGCAAGCATCATGCTCTACCAACTGAGCAACTGTCTGTCTACCACAGTAAAATATTTTGACAGAGGTTTGACAGATCTACTCAAGTTGCATTTATTTTTGAGCTCAGTTATCAAATGTATCTGGTACATACCAGAGATGTCCTAAAAAGTTGTATCAAGTTCCTGCCAAGTACATATACAGTTGAAGTCAGAAGTTTACATATACTCGGTTAGAATTTGGTAGCATTACCTTTAAATTGTTTCACTTGGGTCAAATGTGTTGGGTAGCCTTCCACAAGCTTCCCACAATAAGTTGGGACAATTTTGGCCCATTCCTCCTGACATAGCTGGTGTAACTGAGTCAGGTTTGTAGGCCTCCTTGCTCACACACGCTTTTTCAGTTCTGCCACCAAATGTTCTATGGGTTTGAGGTCAGGGCTTTGTGATGGCCACTCAAATACCTTGACTTTGTTGCCATTTTGCCACTACTTTGGAAGTATTCTTGGGGTCATTGTCCATTTGGAAGACCCATTTGCAACCAAGCTTAAACTTCCTCACTGATGTCTTGAGAAGTTGCTTCAATATATCCACATAATTTTCCCTCTTCATGATGCCATCTATTTTGTGAAGTGCACCAGTCCCTCCTGCAGCAAAGCACCCCCACAACATGATGCTGCCAACCCCGTGCTTCACGGTTGGGATGGTGTTCTTCGGCTAGCAAGCCTCCCCCTTTTTCTTCCAAACATAACAATGGTCATTATGGCCAAACAGCTCTATTTTTGTTTCATCAGACCAGAGGACATTTCTCCAAAACTACAATCTTTGTCCCCATGTGCAGAAAGTAGATGTCCTAACCGATTTGCCAAAAGTATAGTTTGTGAACAAGAAATTTGTGGAGTGGTTGAAAATGAGTTTTAATGACTCCAACCTAAGTTTATGTAAACTTACGACTTCAACTGTAAATGGTTTACTTAGATATGAGGATCGTCTGAGCCTAACAGCGTGCCTTTATGACCTTACAGTTTTTTCCAACTGCTTACACAAGTCTCCTTGTTTTCAAAACTCAACACAATTCCCAAAACTGCACACACAAAATGCAAAATGCCTCACTTCAAAATGTAACACTGCATTTAAAATAGTACATTTTTGGATATACCATGTAAACACTGTTGTTCTAAATCTCTTTGGTCTTTCATAGGCTTATATCTACATTTCATTACAATGTTCTACAGTGAAAGTAATCTGCTGTGAGGGGTAACAAGTACACTGTAAACACCAATGCAATGTAGAAACAGAAAATATTTATTAGGCCAAACATGACTGTTGTATACAGTAGCATACAACAAAACCATAAACATATGTAAACCAAAAGTATATTCTTTAGAATACAGTAAAGAACACAATTGTGTGTGTGGGGTCCCGGGGGGGCAGTCCAGGAATTGGTAGGGGGGCAGTCACCAGTGCTAAGCTACGCTTCATCTCATCTCCAGCCTGAGTCTGGCCACAATACTTCGTCCACATCACAAGATACGTTTTCTCTTGCCAAACATGGAGGGAAGTATCTCCTAGCATGGCGTATCCAACCTTGGACAGAGGCAACCTCTATGTCCCCACATGGAGGGAAGTATGTCCTAGCATGGCGTATCCAACCCTGGACAGAGGCAACCTCTATGTCCCCACATGGAGGAAGTATCTCCTAGCATGGCGTATCCAACCTCTCTGTCCCCACATGGAGGGATGTATCTCCTAGCATGGCGTATCCAACCTCTATGTCCCCACATGGAGGAAGTATCTCCTAGCATGGCGTATCCAACCTTGGACAGAGGCAACCTCTATGTCCCCACATGGAGGGATGTATCTCCTAGCATGGCGTATCCAACCTTGGACAGAGGCAACCTATATGTCCCCACATGGAGGGAAGTATCTCCTAGCATGGCGTATCCAACCTTGGACAGAGGCAACCTCTATGTCCCCACATGGAGGGATGTATCTCCTAGCATGGTGTCCAATGGACAGAGGCAACCCTGTCCCCACATGGACAGAGGCAACCTCTATGTCCCCACATGGAGGGAAGTATCTCCTAGCATGGCGTATCCAACCTTGGACAGAGGCAACCTCTATGTCCCCACATGGAGGGAAGTATCTCCTAGCATGGCGTATCCAACCTTGGACAAAGGCAACCTCTATGTCCCCACATGGAGGGAAGTATCTCCTAGCATGGCGTATCCAACCCTGGACAGAGGCAACCTCTATGTCCCCACATGGAGGGAAGTATCTCCTAGCGTGGTGTATCCAACCTTGGACAGAGGCAACCTCTATGTCCCCACATGGAGGGAAGTATCTCCTAGCATGGTGTATCCAACCTTGGACAGAGGCAACCTCTATGTCCCCACATGGAGGGAAGTATCTCCTAGCATGGCGTATCCAACCCTGGACAGAGGCAACCTCTATGTCCCCACATGGAGGGAAGTATCTCCTAGCATGGCATATCCAACCTTGGACAGAGGCAACCTCTATGTCCCCACATGTGTCCTCCATTGCCTGGAGAAGCGGCATGCGAGCATAGGGTTGGCGATCATAACTTTCCAGCTCCAGGCTGAGAAGAATCCCCCTATGGGATTGAGAAAAGGTGAATATGGGGGTAGGTACAAAACTATAAATTGTGGATGGGTGGCAAACCAGTTTTGGACCAGAACAGCCCGGTGAAAACTAACATTGTACCATAAAACCACAAATCTAGCAGGCTCCTGATCTGGATCAGGGACAAGCATTGTGTAAATTGCATCCAGAAAAGTGAGCATATGGCCGGTGTTGTACGGACCCAGTGTGGCATTGTGATGGAGGACCCCGTTTTGAGTGATGGCAGCACACATAGTTATATTACCCCCACGCTGTCCGGGGACATTGGTAATTGCCCTCTGTCCTATTACATTTCTTCCGCGGCGCCTGGTTTTGGTGAGGTTGAAGCCAACCTCATCCACATAAATAAATTCATGGCGAATTACATGGGTATCCAGCTCCAATACTCTCTGTAACAGACAAAAGGATATACAGATGAGTAAATATGGTATGTCTAAAGTACTGGAAGTAGTGTTGCATACATACCTCTACAAAGTCATGTCACATATTCTTGACTCTGTCAGAGTATCTCTCAAATGGCACCTTGTAAAGTTGTTTCATCGTCACTCGGTGCCGTTGGAGGATGCGTTGTATGGTCGACAGGCTTACAGCATTTATGTTGTTAAATATGATGTCATTATTCAAGATGTGCTCTCTTATCTCTCGAATCCTAATTGCATTGTTGGCCAAAACCATATATATAATTGCAGTCTCTTGTACATCTGTAAACAAGCGTCCTCGTCCTCCATGATGTCTTTGCCTTTCCACTCTGTACAGAATTCAAACACAATATGTGTTCAGCATAGGAACTGTAAACAATGTACAAAAAATGTAGTACAGCATGATAACCAACCTCATTCATTCAACGCAGTGCAGTAAATGGATGGCTTAGAGTTACAAATGTTTATGCAATACTATGCAGTCATACGTATTTTACAGTACATTACTGTAATGCTAAAATAGTCAATATATAGTTACATAACTGTTCTCATTTCTGTAGGTTCGAATTATCAAATCAAATCAAATTTATTTATATAGCCCTTTCGTACATCAGCTGATATCTCAAAGTGCTGTACAGAAACCCAGCCTAAAACCCCAAACAGCAAGCAATGCAGGTGTAGAAGCACGGTGGCTAGGAAAAACTCCCTAGAAAGGCCAAAACCTAGGAAGAAACCTAGAGAGGAACCAGGCTATGTGGGGTGGCCAGTCCTCTTCTGGCTGTGCCGGGTGGAGATTATAACAGAACATGGCCAAGATGTTCAAATGTTCATAAATGACCAGCATGGTCGAATAATAATAAGGCAGAACAGTTGAAACTAGAGCAGCTGCACGGCCAGGTGGACTGGGGACAGCAAGGAGTCATCATGTCAGGTAGTCCTGGGGCATGGTCCTAGGGCTCAGGTCCTCCGAGAGAGAGAGAAAGAGAGAATTAGAGAACGCACACTTAGATTCACACAGGACACCGAATAGGACAGGAGAGGTACTCCAGATATAACAAACTGACCCTAGTCCCCCGACACATTAACTACTGCAGCATAAATACTGGAGGCTGAGACAGGAGGGGTCAGGAGACACTGTGGCCCCATCCGAGGACACCCCCAGACAGGGCCAAACAGGAAGGATATAACCCCACCCACTTTGCCAAAGCACAGCCCCCACACCACTAGAGGGATATCTTCAACCACCAACTTACCATCCTGAGACAAGGCTGAGTATAGCCCACAAAGATCTCCGCCATGGCACAACCCAAGGGGGAGCGCCAACCCAGACAGGATGACCACATCAGTGAATCAACCCACTCAGGTGACGCACCCCTTCCAGGGACGGCATGAGAGAGCCCCAGTAAGCCAGTGACTCAGACCCTGTAATAGGGTTAGAGGCAGAGAATCCCAGTGGGAAGAGGGGAACCGGCCAGGCAGAGACAGCAAGGGCGGTTCGTTGCTCCAGAGCCTTTCCGTTCACCTTCCCACTCCTGGGCCAGACTACACTCAATCATATGACCCACTGAAGAGATAAGTCTTCAGTAAGGACTTAAAGGTTGAGACCGAGTTTGCGTCTCTGACATGGGTAGGCAGACCGTTCCATAAAAATGGAGCTCTATAGGAGAAAGCCCTGCCTCCAGCTGTTTGCTTAGAAATTCTAGGGACAATTAGGAGACCTGCGTCTTGTGACCGTAGCGTACGTGTAGGCATGTACGGCAGGACCAAATCAGAGAGATAGGTAGGAGCAAGCCCATGTAATGCTTTGTAGGTTAGCAGTAAAACCTTGAAATCAGCCCTTGCTTTGACAGGAAGCCAGTGTAGAGAGGCTAGCACTGGAGTAATATGATCAAATTTTTTTGGTTCTAGTCAGGATTCTAGCAGCCGTATTTAGCACCAACTGAAGTTTATTTAGTGCTTTATCCGGGTAGCCGGAAAGTAGAGCATTGCAGTAGTCTAACCTAGAAGTGACAAAAGCATGGATTAATTTTTCTGCATCATTTTTGGACAGAAAGTTTCTGATTTTTGCAATGTTACGTAGATGGAAAAAAGCTGTCCTTGAAATGGTCTTGATATGTTCTTCAAAAGAGAGATCAGGGTCCAGAGTAACGCCGAGGTCCTTCACAGTTTTATTTGAGACGACTGTACAACCATTAAGATTAATTGTCAGATTCAACAGAAGATCTCTTTGTTTCTTGGGACCTAGAACAAGCATCTCTGTTTTGTCCGAGTTTAAAAGTAGAAAGTTTGCAGCCATCCACTTCCTTATGTCTGAAACACATGCTTCTAGCAAGGGCAATTTTGGGGCTTCACCATGTTTCATTGAAATGTACAGCTGTCTTTCCAACAGATAAGATCTAAACCAGGCCAGAACTTGTCCATGTAGACCAATTTGGGTTTCCAATCTCTCCAAAAGAATGTGGTGATCGATGGTATCAAAAGCAGCACTAAGGTCTAGGAGCACGAGGACAGATGCAGAGCCTCGGTCCGATGCCATTAAAATGTAATTTACCACCTTCACAAGTGCCGTCTCAGTGCTATGATGGGGTCTAAAACCAGACTGAAGCATTTCGTATACATTGTTTGTCTTCAGGAAGGCAGTAAGGTGCTGCGCAACAGCCTTTTCTAAAAATTTTGAGAGGAATGGAAGATTCGATATAGGCCGATAGTTTTTTATATTTTCTGGGTCAAGGTTTGGCTTTTTCAAGAGAGGCTTTATTACTGCCACTTTTAGTGAGTTTGGTACACATCCGGTGGATAGAGAGCCGTTTATTATGTTCAACATAGCAGGGCCAAGCACAGGAAGCAGCTCTTTCAGTAGTTTAGTTGGAATAGGGTCCAATATGCAGCTTGAAGGTTTAGAGGCCATGATTATTTTCATCATTGTGTCAAGAGATATAGTACAAAAACACTTGAGCGTCTCTTGATCCTAGGTCCTGGGAGAGTTGTGCAGACTCAGGACAACGGAGCTTTGAAGGAATACGCAGATTTAAAGAGGAGTCCGTAATTTGCTTTCTAATAATCATAATCTTTTCCTCAAAGAAGTTCATGAATTTATCACTGCTAAAGTGAAAGTCATCCTCTCTTGGGGAATGCTGCTTTTTAGTTAGCTTTGCGGCAGTATCAAAAAGGAATTTCGGATTGTTCTTATTTTCCTCAATTAAGTTAGAAAAATAGGATGATCGAGCAGCACTAAGGGCTCTACAGTACTGCACGGTACTGTCTTTCCAAGCTAGTCGGAAGACTTCCAGTTTGGTGTGGCGCCATTTCCGTTCCAATTTTCTGGAAGCTTGCTTCAGAGCTCGGGTATTTTCCGTGTACCAGGGAGCTAGTTTCTTATGAGAAATGTTTTTAGTTTTTAGGGGTGCAACTGCATCTAGGGTATTGCGCAAGGTTAAATTGAGTTCCTCAGTTAGGTGGTTAACTGATTTTTGTCCTCTGGCGTCCTTGGGTAGACAGAGGGAATCTGCAAGGACATCAAGGAATCTTTGTGTTGTCTGTGAATTTATAGCACAACTTTTGATGTTCCTTGGTTGGGGTCTGAGCAGATTATTTGTTGCAATTGCAAACGTAATAAAATAGTGGTCCGATAGTCCAGGATTATGAGGAAAAACATTAAGATCCACAACATTTATTCCATGGGACAAAACTAGGTCCAGCGTATGACTGTGACAGTGAGTGGGTCCAGAGACATGTTGGACAAAACCCACTGAGTCGATGATGGCTCCGAAAGCCTTTTGGAGTGGGTCTGTGGACTTTTCCATGTGAATATTAAAGTCACCAAAGATTAGAATATTATCTGCTATGACTACAAGGTCCGATAGGAATTCAGGGAACTCAGTGAGGAACGCTGTATATGGCCCAGGAGGCCTGTAAACAGTAGCTATAAAAAGTGATTGAGTAGACTGCATAGATTTCATGACTAGAAGCT
This sequence comes from Oncorhynchus tshawytscha, assembly GCF_018296145.1. NCBI lineage: Eukaryota > Metazoa > Chordata > Actinopteri > Salmoniformes > Salmonidae > Oncorhynchus > Oncorhynchus tshawytscha. The sequence goes on along the minus strand of NC_056431.1, from coordinate 10,833,132 downwards.
CAAAAGACGAAAACGTCATTTTTTTCTTTGTAAATTGAAATTTGCTATCGTAAATGTTAGCAACACCTCCGCCTTTGTGGGATGCACGGGGGATATGTTCACGAGTGTAGCCACGAGGTGAGGTCTCATTTAACACAGTAAATTCATCAGGCTTAAGCCATGTTTCAGTCAGGCCAATCACATCAAGATTATGGTCAGTGATTAGTTCATTGACTATAATTGCCTTTGAAGTAAGGGATCTAACATTAAGTAGCCCTATTTTGAGATGTGAGGTATCATGATCTCTTTCAATAATGACAGGAATGGAGTTGGTCTTTACCCTAGTGAGATTGCTAAGGCGAACACCGCCATGTTTAGTTTTGCCCAACCTAGGTCGAGGCACAGACACGGTCTCAATGGTGATAGCTGAGCTGACTACACTGACTGTGCTAGTGGCAGACTCCACTATGCTGGCAGGCTGGCTAACAGCCTGCTGCCTGGCCTGCACCCTATTTCATTGTGGAGCTAGAGGAGTTAGAGCCCTGTCTATGTTGGTAGATAAGATGAGAGCACCCCTCCAGCTAGGATGGAGTCCGTCACTCCTCAGCAGGTCAGGCTTGGTCCTGTTTGTGGGTGAGTCCCAGAAAGAGGGCCAATTATCTACAAATTCTAACTTTTGGGAGGGGCAGAAAACAGTTTTCAACCAGCGATTGAGTTGTGAGACTCTGCTGTAGAGCTCATCACTCCCCTTAACTGGGAGGGGGCCAGAGACAATTACTCGATGCCGACACATCTTTCTAGCTGATTTACACGCAGAAGCTATGTTGCGCTTGGTGATCTCTGACTGTTTCATCCTAACATCGTTGGTGCCGACGTGGATAACAATATCTCTATACTCTCTACACTCGCCAGTTTTAGCTTTAGCCAGCACCATCTTCAGATTAGCCTTAACGTCGGTAGCCCTGCCCCCTGGTAAACAGTGTATGATCGCTGGATGATTCGTTTTAAGTCTAATACTGCGGGTAATGGAGTCGCCAATGACTAGAGTTTTCAATTTGTCAGAGCTAATGGTGGGAAGCTTCGGCGTCTCAGACCCCGTAACGAGAGGAGTAGAGACCAGAGAAGACTCGGCCTCTGACTCCGACTCGCTGAAAGTTTCTGTCGGCTGAATGAGCGACACCGGTTGAGCGTTCCTACAGCATTTCCTTCCAGAAACCGTGAGAAAGTTGTCCGGCTGCGGGGACTGTGTCAGGGGATTTATAGTACTATCTGTACTTACTGGTGGCACAGACGCTGTTTCATCCTTTCCTACACTGAAATTACCCTTGCCTAACGATTGCGTCTGAAGCTGGGCTTGTAGCACAGCTATCCTCGCCGTAAGGCGAGTACAGCGACTGCAATTAGAAGGCATCATGTTAATGTTACTACTTAGCTTCGGCTGTTGGAGGTCCTGACCAATCGTGTCCAGATAAAGCGTCCGGAGTGAAAAAGTTGAGGAAAAAAATATATATATAAACGGTAATTAAAAAGTAAAAACCGTAAAGTTGTCAGGTAGCAAAATAGGTTGGCAACAAAACGCACAGCAACTCGAAAACAAGTCTGCAAGTTGTGAATTATGGACGCCACTGTAAATCGACTCAAGTTGGGCTCGACTCTCAGTCCAGCCTCTCTCATGGTCAAACAGTGGTTGATCACATGATCAACAAGTGTTGCCCTAATCTCATCAGAGATGGCTCTCCTTCCTTCTCTTCTTTTCCCTCGTCCTCTTCTTCCTCTTCCTCTCCCTCCTATTCCTCTTGCTCTCTGTCCATTGTTGGCATCCAATTGTTCAAAACAGGTAATCTGACCTATGACCTATTTATAGGCCTATACTACATTAAAGCAGTGATTGGTTAGTGATCAGTTAAGCTATTAGTGTTTGCACATGTTTGCACATGTGAGGAGTGTGTGTGGTGAATAAGTGTAGCATTTTGATTGGTTGTGTTTGGAAAAGGAAAGCAAGTCCCTTCCTGTTAGATTTTTGTGTTTTAGGTAGAGAATTGTGTGTAGTGTTTTGAAAAAAGTATTTTATGCAATTGACAATTGAGTCAAAGGCTGAGAAATAGCTTATGGTTTTGGATATTTGGTGTGTAGTTTTGCAATTAAGTGAGAGGTTTCAAAAATCGTGTGACATGAAAAGATTTTGTGTGTTTTAGCAGTTGGAAAAAACTGTAATAAATGTATTAAACAACAAGCTGGGATAATAAATAGCATGTTGTAGGATCACTGTTGTTGAGTCTGATCATTAGTGATACAAGACCATTTACCAGAGATAACTGCTCTCTCTGGCTGAATCTCACAGAGATGTGTTTTTAAGTATCTCAGGCCTAGTACAATGTGCCAGGTGTGTGTTGTAATGCTCTGCCCAGGGGAATTATCTCTTAACGATCTACAAACAATGTGTGTGTGGATGGAAAACTGTGTGTGTGTGTGTGTGTGTGTGTGTGTGTGTGTGTGTGTGTGTGTGTGTGTGTGTGTGTGTGTGTGTGTGTGTGTGTGTGTGTGTGTGTGTGTGTGTGTGTGTGTGTGTGTGTGTGTGTGTGTGTGCGCGCGCTTGCGTATGTGCGTGCGTGTGTGCGTGCGCGTGGGTGTGTGTGTGTATATGAATAAAGACCAACTGCAATAGTTCAAGCATTAATAGAACGTGTGCCAAGTGAAAATGTAGACAGCCAGCCAATGATGACCCCAAGGGCTGTTATAGTAGAGTCTTTGTGCTTTGTGAAAGCTTAATGTGGGTATTAACTGGCTTAGTTCTGTTCTTTGTGCATATGAGATGTCTCCCTCTCTTCCTGGCTCTCTTTCTCCGTACAGCCGTGTCAGACAGGCAGGGAGGCAGGCGTGCTCTCTCTCCCCCAGCCCGAGGCTGGCTCCTGGGCATGGCAGCCTTAACCCTGCTGTGTACTGAGGGCTGGAGCCTCCTGGACCACAAAGTGGGTTGGAGAACACATCAATATTGTAACATACCAAGCTTATAAAATATATACTTAATACAAACAAAAACCTGCCCAGTTTACCTGCTGTCTGCCATCTCCTGCCCACAACAAAGATCCTATCTGACACTGCCTGGTCTGTACGCTGTCAAGTAAAGCCAGGATGAAGGAGTGAAGGAAAACCCTCTCTCTATGGCTGGACGGACTATCAGGCATAAGGCCTTAGTGCTGTAAGGTATTTATGTAGGGACAACCATGTTGTGATGTTCACTGTGATGTTCACCGTGATGTTCATTAGATTCTATTAACGCTGAGGAGAACAGAGGAGCAGACAGGAAACACAGGGAAACAGACAGTAGGAGGTACAGGGGAGCACAGGGAAAGAGTGACCACAGAAAGATCACAGGGAGCAGGATGTGAGCTCTGTGAGAGGGCTGGGAAAATATGGATCAATTCATACTGAGTCACTGACTCTCCCTCAGTAAGAATGATGTACTGTACAGAGCAGGAGAGAGGCGAAAAGTGGCATTGGCATACGCTCTGCACACATACACGCATACGTGTGCGCTCATGCAGACAAACACTACACACACACAACCACGCACACAGGCACACACACACAAACATACGCACACACACACACGCGAAGGTACGCACACACCCAGCATTTCCCTGCACTGCGGGGTCGGTAAGAGGGGTAGCTCAGCTGAAACTCCAACATGAGAGGAGAACAGGCAGCTGATTGTATTAGAGTGTTTCCCACCATATCTCCTCTGGCCTGAAGCCGACCTTGCTGAGTTTATGAAGACAGATCCCCCAACACCACTGCAACCATCAGTAACCACACTGCACCACTCTATGGTCCGAGCTACCGCCCACCATCCCTTTCCAACAGACAGAGAGTAAGGGACATGGTGTCACAGCAGCAGTGAAGCGGCCTTCTTATATTACATGGTTAGAGGGTTCTATGTTCAGTCTGTGTTATTACTATGTAACAACCTCTTCTAAAGGCAAAATAAAGACAAAGCGTAATCCAATGGAACCATCGTGAGGTGGAGCTGGACTGGAGCTGAGTTGAGTGAGGTATCGTCATCCTCTCTGCCCCATTCCTTCCTTTCCTCTCCCCCAAACTCCATCCCTTCTTCACCCTCCCCCTCCCTCCCTCCCTCTCCCTCTCCCTCCTCCCTTTCCTCCCCTTCTCTCCCTCCCGCTCGCTCACCTCACAGCGGCCCATCAGGCTAATCCACAGTGACATCCCATTACCGCCAGCGCTCACCACCAGTCCCGTCCCTCCACGGGCTACGTTAATTAGGTTTGGACCGGCTAATGCTACATCCACAGAGAAGGAATGCAAACAGCTGTCAGGAACATAATGCATACACACACACACACAGACACACACACGCACGAGCACGCGAATACACGCGCACGCACGCACACATGCACACACACACACACACACACACACACACAGCGATACACACACAGATACACACACACAGAGACACAGACACAGATACACACCCACATATACACACACAAATACATACACGCACGCACGCACACACACACACACACACACACACACACACACACACACACACACACACACACACACACACACACACACACAGCGATACACACACAGATATACACACACACAGAGACACAGACACAGATACACACCCACATATACACACACACATACATACACACACACAATACAAACACGTATACACAGATGTTCGCGCACGCACACACTCCGTCACAAACTCGCATAACCACACTCAACCACACACTCACCTGTGCAGTACCACACCAACTCATTAGACTCCATAGACATAATGTTACAGGCTTTCATTTCTGGCCTGAATGGTTTCAACACATAACCACATGGTCCAGGTATAAAGACTCCTACTGTAGACTGCAGGGAAATCAATCATCTATTCCATCACCTTAACACTGAATTAAAGGCTGTCATGGTCTAGGCAGGCCCCACTCTACAGATGAAATGAAGGAGAGGATGTTGAACCAACGGCATGTGTGTGCGTGTTTACAAGCTGTCCTCCCTCCACTTCCCCACCACCTCCACCTGTCCTGTCCTGTGCAGCCAGCCAGTGGACATGTACTGACCCGCCCCCTCAATTACCCAGTGTCAACCTCCATTAGAGAGCCAGTCATAGGGGCCACAGTGCAGTCATAGATTAGTCCAGCAAAGTCAATGATTGTGTTATAGACCTGCTGCCTTGATGGGCCAACTCTATTATAGATGTATGACAGTATGCAGATTAAAGGAATCTGATTCAATCCTCTCTTTCTTTCTTTCACTTGTGTCCTTCCTCAAGATCTTCATCTCGCTCTCCTTTCCTGTCTCCTCCTCTCTCTTTCTCTTCCTCTTTCCTGTGATTCTGTCAAGATTGAATTACAGTATTACACCACGTCCTGATTCAACTTTGACGGCTGCAATGATTTTCCCCTCCTTTCTCAATGGCAGTTTCCAATATTAACATTGATTCAGTGTAAATGTGGCATTTGTATTCATCACAAGAGAATGAGCTTAAAGACATTGGACGGGAGTCTTATCCCAGCTGGCTCGTGTGCTTATGCCAGGACCCACTGTCCCCTATAATTCAATGTGGAGATGAATCATCTGGACCCCTATCCACGAGTATCACTGGAGGGCACATGTTATAATGCAGCAGACAACTGGTGAATTCAACATTTATTCCATTTGTAATGACATTGATATATTCATAGCTGATAAGATACCATACATACTCAAAGCATAATGCACACATATCAAATCCACACGAATACACAGAGAGAGAGAGAGAGAGAGAGAGAGAGACAGAGAGACAGAGAGAGAGAGAGAGAGACAGAGAGAGAGAGACAGAGAGAGAGAGACAGAGAGAGAGAGAGAGAGAGAAACACATACACACGTGCAATCCCTAGTCTTATCCATTAAAGAGAAAGAGAGAGGGATCATATGTTTATGAGATGGGAGTCATCATTCTGCCTAATGTTTATTTGCTGTGGGGAGGGAGGAGGGGATGAGGAGGTGACAAGGAGCGGGAGGCAGAGTGACAAATGTGCTGACTAGAAAAAGGCACATTAGCAGGTAGGCAAATGCGTTAAAAGCTCAGACTCAATCATTTAGGTAATGTCCTGTTCATTTTAGATTCATGGCTCGCAGTCGTTTTTACTGATCGACTCTGCTCACCGTAAATCTCAGGCTGCCCATTATCCATCGACATTTAGTTGGGGTTTTTGGGGGGCGTTCCTCTTAGGTTTTGCAATGTTTTCGGGAAAAATACAAGGTAAAGGATGCCATAATGTGTTTTAATTATTTATTGACTTTAGTTCAATGAGAGAAAAGCTACAGTATAAAAGAAGAGGCCAAATGTGATGGTCACTTCTCATGGGGCAATGCAGGCAAGATGAAATGTATAGCTAGCCTCCAAACAAAGCAATATTAGAATATCTGATTGTGACTCAGTCCAATCAAGAGGCAGTTAAAACTGTGACATCAGACGGGATGAAGGAGTTATTGTTACATTAACATGAAAATGAGGCCATTTAATGATTTTACAGATACAGGTAGGCGGCCCGTTCCATACAACTGCATTTGAACTGAGCTTATACAGTTACTGTTTAGCTCATTCTAATCCTTCTGATGGCAAAGTCAGTGTGTGACAGGCAGTGTGTGGCAGTCAGCGTGTGGCAGGCAGTGTGTGGCAGTCAGTGTGTGGCAGGCAGTGTGTGGCAGTCAGTGTGTGGCAGTCAGTGTGTGGCAGGCAGTGTGTGACAGGCAGTATGTGGCAGGCAGTGTGCAGGCAGGCAGTGTGTGGCAGTCAGTGTGTGGCAGGCAGTGTGTGGCAGGCAGTGTGTGTGTGGCAGTCAGTGTGTGTCAGTCAGTGTGTGGCAGGCAGTGTGTGGCAGTCAGTGTGTGTCAGTCAGTGTGTGGCAGGCAGTGTGTGGCAGGCAGTGTGTGGGCAGTGTGTGTGGCAGGCAGTGTGTGGCAGGCAGTGTGTGGCAGTCAGTGTGTGGCAGTCAGTGTGTGGCAGGCAGTGTGTGGCAGTCAGTGTGTGGCAGGCAGTGTGTGGCAGGCAGTGCGTGGTAGGCAGTGCGTGGCAGTCAGTGTGTGGCAGTCAGTGTGTGGCAGGCAGTGCGTGGCAGGCAGTGTGTGGTAGGCAGTGCGTGGCAGGCAGTGTGGCAGTCAGTGAGTGGCAGGCAGTGTGTGGCAGGCAATGTGTGGCAGGCAATGTGTGGTAGGCAGTGCGTGACAGGCAGTGTGTGGCAGGCAATGTGACGGCTACAGCCTGCTTTAACCAAAGTACATCTGATTCTGAGGCTGTAGGGAAGCCAATGAAAAGGCATGTCAATTAAAGGCTGTTCATTTACAGGTATGTCCAAAAGTTTGATGTGGACTGAGTTTACACACAGCCAGTCCTAGCTCTCTCTCCTTCTGATAGCAGGATCAACGTGCATTACAGTAGAACCTCCATTATGAGTAGTAATGCCAACATCCCAACCTCCTTGCTGTATCATATTGGTGGAATGAAACAGCTCATTGGAGTATTAAAACACACATTCAATTAGTCTTTCATAGGTAGAGATGAGGCAGCGAGGAGGCAGCGAGGAGGCAGAGAGGAGGCAGAGAGGAGGCAGCGAGGAGGCAGGCGGGGTTTGGCTCAGGGTAAGAGTACTTCTAAAACACTTTGAGTGGAGAAAAGGAAACGCACAAAGGCACCACAACCTGCTCGGCACTACACTCATGCCCTTGTACTGCTTTTAGTGCCAGCTCCCTCTCTACAGCAACAACCATCTGCAGATTAACCAAGGTAATACCATTATAATACATGACTTCTGAGAAACTTGACAGGAGACTCCGTTTCTTAACTCACAGTTGGACCCGCCATGGGTCAATGGGAAAGAGCAAAACTCAAACTATTCATATATTTTGGAAATGTTTTGTTCCAGTGTTGTGAATCACATTGTTGGTATGTTCATTGTGGCATATTGTGTTGACATAGGGACATAATGAGGATTCATTGGTGTGTTCATTTGGGATAATTGGCGAAATGTGTTCCATGTCTATTTTCCGTTTCAAATCCACCCAGCTTAGCCAGATGGAAAAACCAAACCAATATCCACCATCAGAGACCGAGAGAGAGGGAGAGAGGGAGACTGGGAGAGAGGGAGAGAGGGAGACCGGGAGAGAGGGAGAGAGGGAGACCGGGAGAGAGGGAGACTGGGAGAGAGTGAGAGAGGGAGACCAGGAGAGAGGGAGAGAGGGAGACTGAGAGAGAGGGAGAGAGGGAGACTGGGAGAGAGGGAGAGAGAGAGACTGGGAGAGAGGGAGAGAGGGAGACCGGGAGAGAGGGAGAGAGGGAGACTGGGAGAGAGGGAGAGAGGGAGACTGGGAGAGAGGGAGAGAGGGAGACTGGGAGAGAGGGAGAGAGGGAGACTGGGAGAGAGGGAGAGAGGGAGACCGGGAGAGAGGGAGAGAGGGAGACTGGGAGAGAGGGAGAGAGGGAGACCGGGAGAGAGGGAGAGAGGGAGACTGGGAGAGAGGGAGAGAGGGAGACTGGGAGAGAGGGAGAGAGGGAGACTGGGAGAGAGGGAGAGAGGGAGACCGGGAGAGAGGGAGAGAGGGAGACTGGGAGAGAGGGAGAGAGGGAGACTGGGAGAGAGGGAGCCCGGGAGAGAGGGAGAGAGGGAGACTGGGAGAGAGGGAGCCCGGGAGAGAGGGAGAGAGGGAGACTGGGAGAGAGGGAGAGAGGGAGACCGGGAGAGAGGGAGAGAGGGAGACCGGGAGAGAGGGAGACTGGGAGAGAGGGAGAGAGGGAGACTGGTAGAGAGGGAGAGAGGGAGACCGGGAGAGAGGGAGAGAGGGAGACCGGGAGAGAGGGAGACTGGGAGAGAGGGAGACCGGGAGAGAGGGAGAGAGGGAGACCGGGAGAGAGGGAGACTGGGAGAGAGGGAGACTGGGAGAGAGGGAGCCCGGGAGAGAGGGAGACCGGGAGAGAGGGAGAGAGGGAGACCGGGAGAGAGGGAGACTGGGAGAGAGGGAGAGAGGGAGACCGGGAGAGAGGGAGACTGGGAGAGAGGGAGAGAGGGAGACCGGGAGAGAGGGAGACTGGGAGAGAGGGAGACCGGGAGAGAGGGAGACCGGGAGAGAGGGAGAGAGGGAGAGAGGGAGAAGGATCGGATCATGCCGTTGTTGATTTTTTTGCACGTCTCATTTGCATGATGTTTTCTGACCCTTCCCCATCCTCCCACTCATCCGCCCACCACTCACTCAGGCACAGCAGAGCCTACCCACCGCACTGTGCCATGTGGCCAATGGCACAATGCTCAACTATCCTCACTTTGATCTCAGAAATGTAATCACCAACACCAACAACAGACACAGAGGAGACTGTTCACCAAATCATTTTAAGACCAGTTTTAATCTAGCACAAATATGGATTTTTTTTTTAAACTTTGGGTAATGTTTTTATGAACCACTTGTGTGTAATAAATGCATAGCTAGTACCATTACAGTACCTTCCATCACAACGACAGAGCATTATTAGACTTCCCTGTCAAATGTCTCAGACTATAAATATTCATCTCCACATCATGACCGCAATGTCTCACCCTCTCTCCTCCTCAGCCCAACTTCTCCCTCTCTCCTCCTCAGCCCAACTTCTCCCTCTCTCCTCCTCAGCCCAACTTCTCCCTCTCTCCTCCTCAGCCCAACTTCTACCTCTCTCCTCCTCAGCCCAACTTCTACCTCTCTCCTCCTCAGCCCACCTCCTACCTCTCTCCTCCTCAGCCCACCTCCTACCTCTCTCCTCCTCAGCCCACCTCCTACCTCTCTTTATTTCATCACTTCTTAACAAAACATTACCTTAGCTTAGAGTCCATGATATTTACATTCTACAGTGAGAAAGTGTCAACCATGCAGACAGGAGAGGGATGCTACGCTAACAATGCTAACTCCTCAATAACCAACCCACTGATTACAGCTGTTTCTGTCTGAATTGGTAAGTATGAATACAATACCCCAGCTCTGTTGGGACATTTATGATGATAGGTTTACCGAGTTGGATTATAATATACAGAAACCATATTTTAGAAGGGAAAACAATAACCATAAAAGCCTTTCCATGTGTATTTAGTGGCTCTGGAATTGAAAGGACTGTGAGCTAAGTGAATTGGTTAAGAAATTAAATAAAAGTTGTCCTTGAAAGCAGCTGGAAGGCTGCATACGTCTTGAAGGCTACATGTCTTGTCATTAGGCCTCTTTAGACTGGGGAAACAGGATTAAAAGTAGCTCCGTTAAGTTTTGAGGGCAGGGAGTCTTCTGGCATCTGAGTGCTCGCTCTTTTTATTGTCGCCATTGAATCCTTCCAAGGTGATGTTTGGTGGTGTTTTTGCCGCAAGCTGCTTCTCTCCTCTCTCTCTATTTATCTCCCTCTCTCTTCTGAGGACTAATAAACATTAACATAAAAATGGTGATGAATCTTGCCGGAGTACGTATCAGGTCATCAGAAAACTCGTTCGGAATAACCTCATTAATGGAAGGCTTATATAAGGTCAACGTGCTTGTCTTCCTCCCTTGCTTTCCCCCCCTGACTACTACACACTTTAATGAGCAGCTTTTTAGTTAGGTAGCTGTGTAGTGTGATGCATTTTAGATCACCACATTAAAAAATAACTGGCTACCTGACTTTTTCTTCCTCGGGGCAAAGGTAAAAGCTGTGTGACAAAGATAGAAACATCTCTTTTATTTCCTATGTCATCCGTAGAAGATTGCACTGAAAGTGTGTGCTGAGCTGTTGTGTTGTAACTCTAATGTTTGGCTGTTGATAGTCTTCATTACATGCGTCACCGACTCCACTGTTTCGCTGCAATAAAGATCTCAGCCAATGGCCACAGCTCTAAGGCTCTGGTACCTCTTCCCCATGCCAAAGTCCTGCATCACTAAGAATAGACCATATAGACCACTTTCAACTTTACAATAAATTATAAATACTCTTAGAATGTTCACATAGATGAATCAGATTGCAAGAAAATGTCATTGGCAATAGAACTGGGAACACACACGGAGAGAGTCAGTGCTCTACTGAGCGTCCCTCTGTTCAACAGGACTCTTCTACAGTACAGTGTACCTCCAAAAGGTTTTTCTGTAGTTGTCTTTCTGTGACAGAGAGGAACAAGAAAGAACACACTTGAACTCAGAATATTATTCTCTCAAAAAGTTGAAGATGATGATGTTGATAATGACGATAATGATGATAAAAAACGTTGACAGAAGAATGATAATGATGCTGATGATAACGTTGATGATGTTGATTGATATCATTGTTAGCCAGGCATTATGAGTTATTATAAGAGACGTTCGTTCTGAGCATTCCGAGACGAAGAGGTTTCACGGGGCCATCAGTCCCAGGTTTATTACATTTAAAGAATTAACAAGCCTCTCTCTCTCTATATATATATATATATATATATACCAACGCTGCATTAATAAAGCACAGCACATTATTCCATGTTTTGTCTAAGGTCAACACTCTAGCTCACGACGCGACAAAAGCAATTATTTCAGGTCAGTGGCCCACCCGTCTCCAGGGGCATTATGGGTAGTGGAGTGGTGGATGCAGGAGGGGGGTTATATTGACGAGACGGACGTTCCTCTCTCATCCCTCGTCTTTTATTCTTCTCCCTGGTTCTTTGGTTGACTTCATCGTGACTGGGGTGAGTGAGCAGGTTAACTACGGCCCACTGCTCATCAACACACTGCCCATAGGTCCCTTATAACTGGAACATCTCTGACTCTCTCTCACACACACACACACACACACACACACACAAACACACACACACACACACACAGATGGACACACATGGACATGCATGTAAGTACACACAGATGCACACACATGCAAGCGCACGCACGCATGCAGACACACACGCATGCTAGCAGACACACATAAACACAAACACACACACACACATGGCCTCTCGCCTGTATATGAGATGTGCTTGGGTCTATGACTGTGTGGAGAAGCACTCCCAAGACTAACAGGCCTGTCAGAAACACTCCCAAGACTATCAGGCCTGACAGAAACACTCCCAAGACTAACGGGCCTGTCAGAAACACTCCCAAGACTAACAGGCCTGACAGAAACACTCCCAAGACTATCAGGCCTGACAGAAACACTCCCAAGACTATCAGGCCTGACAGAAACACTCCCAAGACTTACAGGCCTGTCAGAAACACTCCCAAGACTATCAGGCCTGACAGAAACACTCCCAAGACTATCAGGCCTGACAGAAACACTCCTAAGACTTACAGGCCTGACAGAAACACTCCCAAGACTATCAGGCCTGACAGAAACACTCCCAAGACTATCAGGCCTTGACGGATGCCCTCCCGAGATAAACAGGCCTGACAGAAACACTCCCAAGACTATCAGGCCTGACAGAAACACTCCCAAGACTAACAGGCCTGAGGCCTGAAAGAAACACTCCCAAGACTATCAGGCCTGACAGAAACACTCCCAAGACTGACAGAAACATCAGGCCTGAAAGAAACACTCCCAAGACTATCAGGCCTGACAGAAACACTCCCAAGACTATCAGGCCTGACAGAAACACTCCCAAGACTAGGCCTCAGACCTCCCAAGACTTACAGGCCAGAAACACTCCCAAGACTATCAGGCCTGACAGAAACACTCCCAAGACTAACAGGCCTGTCCGAAACACTCCCAAGACTATCAGGCCTGACAGAAACACTCCCAAGACTATCAGGCCTGAGGGACGCCCTCCCGAGACTAACAGGCCTGTCAGAAACACTCCCAAGACTATCAGGCCTGACAGAAACACTCCCAAGACTAACAGGCCTGACAGAAACACTCCCGAGACTAACAGGCCTGTCAGAAACACTCCGAAGACTATCAGGCCTGTCAGAAACACTCCAAAGACTAACAGGCCTGACAGAAACACTCCCAAGACTAACAGGCCTGACAGAAACACTCCCAAAACTAACAGGCCTGACAGAAACACTCCCAAGACTAACAGGCCTGACAGAAACACTCCCGAGACTAACAGGCCTGTCAGAAACTCTCCCAAGACTAACAGGCCTGACAGAAACACTCCCAAAACTAACAGGCCTGACAGAAACACTCCCAAGACTAACAGGCCTGACAGAAACACTCCCAAGACTAACAGGCCTGACAGAAACACTCCCGAGACTAACAGGCCTGACAGAAGCACTCCCAAGACTATCAGGCCTGACAGAAACACTCCCAAGACTATCAGGCCTGACAGAAACACTCCCAAGACTATCAGGCCTGACAGAAACACTCCCAACACTAACAGGCCGCATGTTTTCATTGCAGGCCGTGTCAGTGGCACTGTATTGTCCTCAAAGCGGGCAAAAAAGTTATTTAGTCTGCCTGGGAGCAAGACATCCTGGTCCGTGACTGGGCTGGATTTCTTCCTGTAGTCCGTGATTGACTGTAGACCCTGCCACATGCCTCTTGTGTCTGAGCCGTTGAATTGAGATTCTACTTTGTCTCTGTACTGACGCTTAGCTTGTTTAATAGCCTTGCGGAGGGAATAGCTGCACTGTTTGTATTCAGTCATGTCACCAGACACCTTGCCCTGATTAAAAGCAGTGGTTCGCGCTTTCAGTTTCACACGAATGCTGCCATCAATCCACGGTTTCTGGTTAGGGAATGTTTTAATCGTTGCTATGGGAACGACATCTTCAACGCACGTTCTAATGAACTCGCACACCGAATCAGCGTATTCGTCAATGTTGTTGTCTGACGCAATACGAAACATCTCCCAGTCCACGTGATGGAAGCAGTCTTGGAGTGTGGAGTCAGCTTGGTCGGACCAGCGTTGGACAGACCTCAGCGTGGGAGCCTCTTGTTTTAGTTTCTGTCTGTAGGCAGGGATCAACAAAATGGAGTCATGGTCAGCTTTTCCGAAAGGGGGGCGGGGCAGGGCCTTATATGCGTTGCGGAAGTTAGAGTAACATTGATCCAAGGTCTTTCCACCCCTGGTTGCGCAATCGATATGCTGATAAAATTTAGGGAGTCTTGTTTTCAGATTAGCCTTGTTAAAATCCCCAGCTACAATGAATGCAGCCTCCGGATAAATTGTTTCCAGTTTGCAGAGAGTTAAATAAAGTTTGTTCAGAGCCATCGATGTGTCTGCTTGGGGGGGGATATATACGGCTGTGATTATAATCGAAGAGAATCCTCTTGGTAGATAATGCGGTCTACATTTGATTGTGAGGAATTCTAAATCAGGTGAACAGAAGGATTTGAGTTCCTGTATGTTTCTTTCATCACACCATGTCACGTTAGTCATAAGGCATACGCCCCCGCCCCTCTTCTTACCAGAAAGATGTTTGTCTCTGTCGGCGCGATGCGTGGAGAAACCCGTTGGCTGCACCACCTCGGATAGCGTCGTTCCAGTGAGCCATGTTTCCGTGAAGCATAGAACATTACAGTCTCTGATGTCCCTCTGGAATGCTACCCTTGCTCGGATTTCATCAACCTTGTTGTCAAGAGACTGGACATTGGCAAGAAGAATGCTAGGGAGTGGTGCACGGTGTGCCCGTCTCCGGAGTCTGACCAGAAGACCGCCTCGTTTCCCTCTTTTTCGGAGTCATTTTTTTGGGTCGCTGCATGGAATCCACTCCGTTGTCCTGTTTGTAAGGCAGAACACAGGATCCGCGTCGCGAAAAACATATTCTTTGTCGTACTGATGGTGAGTTGACGCTGATCTTATATTCAGTAGTTCTTCTCGACTGTATGTAATGAAACCTAAGATGACCTGGAGTACTAATGTAAGAAATAACACGTAAAAAAACAAAAACTGCATAGTTTCCTAGGAACGCGAAGCGAGGCGTCCATCTCTGTACACACTGAGGGTCTCACAGACATGTACACACTGTGGGTCTCACACTCATGTACACACTGAGGGTCTCACAGACATGTACACACTGAGGGTCTCACAGACATGTACACACTGTGGGTCTCACACTCATGTACACACTGAGGGTCTCACAGACATGTACACACTGAGGGTCTCACACACATGTACACACTGAGTGTCTCACAGACATGTACACACTGAGTGTCTCACAGACAAGTACACACTGAGTGTCTCACACACATGTAAACACTGAGTGTCTCACAGACAAGTACACACTGAGGGTCTCACAGACATGTACACACTGAGGGTCTCACACACATGTAAACACTGAGGGTCTCACAGACATGTACACACTGAGGGTCTCACAGACAAGTACACACTGAGGGTCTCACAGACATGTACACACTGAGTGTCTCACACACATGTACACACTGAGTGTCTCACACACATGTACACACTGAGGGTCACACACATGTACACACTGAGGGTCTCACACACATGTACACACTGAGGGTCTCACACACATGTACACACTGAGGGTCTCACAGACAAGTACACACTGAGGGTCTCACAGACATGTACACACTGAGTGTCTCACACACATGTACACACTGAGTGTCTCACACTCATGTACACACTGAGGGTCTCACAGACATGTACACACTGAGTGTCTCACAGACATGTACACACTGAGTGTCTCACAGACAAGTACACACTGAGTGTCTCACACACATGTACACACTGAGTGTCTCACACACATGTACACACTGAGTGTCTCACAGACATGTACACACTGAGTGTCTCACAGACATGTACACACTGAGTGTCTCACACACATGTAAACACTGAGGGTCTCACACACATGTAAACACTGAGGGTCTCACACACATGTACACACTGAGGGTCTCACACACATGTAAACACTGAGGGTCTCACACACATGTACACACTGAGGGTCTCACACACATGTAAACACTGAGGGTCTCACACACATGTACACACTGAGAGTCTCACACACAAGTACACACTGAGGGTCTCACACACATGTAAACACTGAGGGTCTCACACACATGTACACACTGAGAGTCTCACAGACATGTAAACACTGAGGGTCTCACACACATGTAAACACTGAGGGTCTCACACACATGTAAACACTGAGGGTCTCACACACATGTAAACACTGAGGGTCTCACACACATGTAAACACTGAGAGTCTCACACACATGTAAACACTGAGGGTCTCACACACATGTACCCAAACACATGTACACACTGAGAGTCTCACAGACATGTAAACACTGAGGGTCTCACACACATGTAAACACTGAGGGTCTCACACACATGTAAACACTGAGGGTCTCACACACATGTACCCACTGAGGGTCTCACACACATGTACACACTGAGGGTCTCACACACATGTAAACACTGAGGGTCTCACACACATGTACACACTGAGGGTCTCACAGACATGTAAACACTGAGGGTCTCACACACATGTAAACACTGAGTGTCTCACACACATGTAAACACTGAGGGTCTCACACACATGTACACACTGAGGGTCTCACACACATGTAAACACTGAGGGTCTCACACACATGTAAACACTGAGGGTCTCACACGCTCCTTTGCACCCCATTATTTTTATTTCTACTTTGCACATTCTTTCACTGCAAATCTACAATTCCAGTGTTTTACTTGCTATATTGTATTTACTTTGCCACAATGGCCTTTTTTTGCCTTTACCTCCCTTAACTCACCTCATTTGCTCACATCGTATATAGACTTGTTTATACTGTATTATTGACTGTATGTTTGTTTTACTCCATGTGTAACTCTGTGTCGTTGTATGTGTCGAACTGCTTTGCTTTATCTTGGCCAGGTCGCAATTGGAAATGAGAACCTGTTCTCAACTTGCCTACCTGGTTAAATAAAGGTGAAATAAAATAAAATAAATAAAATGTACACACTGAGGGTCTCACACACATGTACCCACTGAGGGTCTCACACACATGTACACACTGAGGGTCTCACACACATGTACCCACTGAGGGTCTCACACACATGTACCCACTGAGGGTCTCACAGACATGTACACACTGAGGGTCTCACACACATGTACCCACTGAGGGTCTCACACACAAGTACACACTGAGGGTCTCACACACATGTACACACTGAGGGTCTCACACACAAGTACACACTGAGGGTCTCACACACATGTACCCACTGAGGGTCTCACACACATGTACACACTGAGGGTCTCACACACATGTACACACTGAGGGTCTCACACACATGTACCCACTGAGGGTCTCACACACATGTACACACTGAGGACGTGGAAAACCTGACCAGAAGAAGACCTTCAGCTGTACTGTCTGTGGTCTCTAGCTTCAATTCATTCCTATTTGGTATTCAAAAACTGTTGCTCACTCTTCCGCAAAAAAGCACAAGGTAATTGCCAGGGTGCATAAATCCACTTTTAATTAGGCCTATTTAGATTTGAGGACTTGCAAAGTATGTTACTGTACAATTTAATTTAATTGATGATTTAGTTAACATTTTATGAATCTTCTTCTTTACTTACATTTCAACTGTATTATTATATAATGGAATTAATACCAGGTCAATGATTTTGATGTATTAAATGAACACTGTAATGTGGCAAATCACTCCACGTACAATAAAATGGATTAGAATTACAATTTAAGCCACAGTTGGGGGAGGGAGGGAGATATAGAAACGATAGTGGCACTGCATATCAGGAATGCAATATGAGACTGACTGTACAATTCTTCACACAACAGGAAACCTGTGCGTGTGTGCGTGTGTGTCTGTGCGTGTGTGCGGGTGATAAAGAACAGTGTCTGTCTGGACCCTGGGGGATGGCCGGAGATCAAACGAGGGCCCGTCGTACGGCAGGGAGAGAAGGGGACCTTTCTCTTTGGCCCCCTCAGAGAATCACACATTCTGTATTTGTATGGTCAACACCATAGTCCGCGTCTGAGCCTCCTCAAGGCTGCTCCAAGGCTCCTAAAGTCACAAGGGCACTAAGCAAGCAAATAAATAATAACCATCCTATCCATCATCCAGAATGTAAATCAAGAATTCTCCCTCCCTGTGTTGGCCGGTCAAGCATTTGGTTGGAGAGCGAGGGACTCTCTCTTATTTCTATTAAATCCAAAAAGAAGAAAAGAAACTCCTGCATTGACTGGGAAGAAGAGGTACTTCTGAGAAGAAATTGAATTGATTGAGCCGACGATGCTCCAGTACCCAAGGAGTTTCTAAGCAGGCAGAGAGGAAGCTCTGTTCTACTGCATTTCCTCATCAGGGCACAAGTTTGACGTTAGGGTTTGAGAGGGAAAATACACAGAGCTGAAGATACAGGACAGGAAGCAGAATTGAAGATTGGCAACCGTGCTCAGAAAACGTCTTGTCAATGCCTATGAACAGTGAGTTTTTCAGAGCAAACAACATATCAGCAAGACATGTTATACTTGTAAATGTAAAGCATGTGATGCTGTGTTAGTGGCTGTGTGTGTGCATGAGGGCGTGATGCTGTGTTAGTGGCTGTGTGTGTGCATGTGGGCGTGCACGTTGGTGTGAATGAAACAGTTCAAACTGATGATACAGGGTTAGTGCCATTAGTCTTGGTCGACCATCACATCCCAGAGTCAATGAAGTGTCCTGGTGGTTTATTAGTATCAATAGCATTGTCATGTTTATATCCCTGCTCTACCTCTCGATATTTATACAGCACTTTAAACTTTAACGTGTTTCACGTTCTTTGTACTTTATACAAACCCCTTTATTACTGTGTGGAAGGCAGCACTCTTGCAGATGTGTTCTAAATCACAATACTAAGTGGTACTGGCAGTGGATTCCAATTCCCCCCACGACAAGGCCGCGGTAGATTGACATTCTAATGAATAAAAGATCATCACTTCTGCAGAGCTTTTGTCAGCCAGTTTCAGCTCATTTTCAATTATAACCCAACCCCCTCCCCCATTTGTGAATGCATTACACTCAATGATATTTCAACCCTGTTTTTTTTCTTGGTCTTTCTCAGCCAATACCAGGCATTGAAAGGAATAGCATTGTAAGCAACAGCACCTATGTAAGCAGGTAGACATTGTATTGGTATTTCCTATGTATATTCAATCAAATGTGACACAACTCTTAAATGCCCCGAAGTACAGTACAGTACAGTACAGTACAGTACAGTACAGTACAGTACAGTACAGTACAGTACAGTACAGTACAGTACAGTACAGTACAGTACAGTACAGTGGCCTTGGGGGTGGTTTGGTGCTAGTGTAAAGTACTGTATATTCTACCTAGGGTTGGGGAGGGAACTGTGACTGTACATTATGGACATCTGTGGTTTCCCTGGTAACAAAGGAAGGAGTTCCTTGCTCTCTGTCACATCACAGCTGATCTTTGGGAAGGGTAATTCTCTTAAGTATCAGCCAGGTCCTGATGACAGCCAGGATCAGGCTGGGGCTGCAGCTCAGCCCTCTCTGACTGTCTGTCTGTCTGTCTGTCTGACTGACACGGCCATGTTTAAATCATGGGAGAAACCTAATTGTGGCAAGAGACTGGGGACTGAGTTATTGTTACATTAAGATCCTGGGCTGTCGGTATCAATCAAACCTGCTCAGGGAAACTGAAGGCTACAGGCTGATATTCACACACACGCACACGCACACAAACATGCTGAAGTTCACACACACACACTCACTCAAGCACACTCTCCTCCTCTCTCCCTCTCCCACTCTGCTCTCCCCCTCATCAGTTGTAGGCCTTTCAATCATAAAAGCATCATTCATTACAACCTTAACTGGGAGTTTGTGACTCAGTCAGTGTTGAATCAGGTAAAGTGAAATAGTGATTTCATTTTAGATGGTTTCAGGGTGGGGATTACATCTTCAAATTCATATGGCGTATAGTCATGGAAAACTTGACCAGGGTCACTGACAACAACATACTGTTTACATTCAAACATCCTTCACAATAATCCTAACCTATACAGCATTGCCAATCATTACCATGCTGTCCATTCTCATCATCTTCCTAACCAGTGCCATCTTGCTAATCTTCATCAAATGGCTTGACACCACCCTATGACTAGTCTTTACCATACTGCTAATCCCACCCATATCCATAACCTTCTCTGTATCGCCCGTTTTCACTGTCTAGCAGCATGCGTTTCCTTCCACTTGTTTACTTCTGCCGTTACCCCAGGTAGCCAAGGGAGAAAGCAGAAACCATCGCCTGCTTCTGTCTGTGTCTGCCAGATGGTTTTGTCACCACCCTACCTCCATACCTCCCTCCCTCTCTCCCTCCCTCTCTCCTTCAGAAAAGAAAGAGTCATCCTACCAAGACACCAGTCTCTGACATTACATCTTAATTCATTAGTAAATACGCAACAGAGAAGAAGCACCTGCTACAACCCAGCCTACCCATTCTACCCAGCCTACCCAGTCTACCCAGCCTACCCAGCCTACCCAGTCTACCCAGCCTACCCAGTCTACCCAGCCTACCCAGTCTACCCAGCCTACCCAGCCTACCCAGTCTACCCAGCCTACCCAGCCTACCCAGCCTACCCAGTCTACCCAGCCTACCCAGTCTACCCAGCCTACCCAGCCTACCCAGTCTACCCAGCCTACCCAGCCTACCCAGCCTACCCAGTCTACCCAGCCTACCCAGCCTACCCAGCCTACCCAGTCTACCCAGCCTACCCAGCCTACCCAGTCTACCCAGCCTACCCAGCCTACCCAGCATACCCAGTCTACCCAGCCTACCCAGCCTACCCAGTCTACCCAGCCTACCCAGCCTACCCAGTCTACCCAGCCTACCCAGTCTACCCAGCCTACCCACTCTACCCAGCCCGTCTGTCAGGACGGTCTCTACAGCCCTCCAACGTTCCTATGCCACTCTCTAGACAGGCTCTCTTTCACCCTGTTTATGAGTCCAACTGAATATTTCTAATTGAAAGAGTCAATGTCAACCCTCAGTGTGTGTGTGTGTGTGTGTGTGTGTGTGTGTGTGTGTGTGTGTGTGTGTGTGTGTGTGTGTGTGTGTGTGTGTGTGTGTGTGTGTGTGTGTGTGTGTGTGTGTGTGTGTGTGTGTGTGTGTGTGTGTGTGTTTGAGCGGCGCCACTAAGGGCAACAAAAAAGGCAACAAATAGAGTGTTGGTGAGTGAGCTACAACTGTCAAGGTTAGTCCAGAGACCTTGAGACCTTGCTGCTACTTCTGCTGTTGTGGCTGTTGTTGCTTCACCATCCTGAGCCCAAGGTTAACAGAATACATTGCTTTCCCTAATTGTCGTTTTTCTGTGGCTCACAGGATTTCCACAGACTGAACATCTTTTTCTGTGGTTATTGGTTTGTTTATTTGTTTGTGTGTTTGTTGATTTGTGAAGGGCATTGGGGAATAGTACATTTAAAAGGAGCCGTTGCAATGCTGGGAGAGCAGAGGAGAGCCTAAAGCTGATGATTAACTAACAAAATATTGAGCATTGAGTCGTGTTCTGCTTCTAAGGAATTCTCTCTGTTGTTCTCAACTTTAACTGAGCCTGCAGTGGCCTGATAATTTCAAGTATTTTAAGAGGGAAACAAACTCAGTTTTTTTTATTTAGTTAAAATGCATTTAGGGGGTGATAAATATTTCAATTTTTGTTGTAGTATGTAGTTTACAGAGCACTGTACGTAACTACCTGTTGTCACGTTATACAAAATGATAGGTCACATTGAGATTCAAATAATCCACATACATAGAAGAACACAGCGGAACACTTGTTGTTTTGTTTCTGTTTCTCATTTCATTCCAGCGTCTGTGTGTGGAATGGAGTTAGGCCTATATCTGAAAGAAAAACCCAACCTGGGAGTAATGTCTCTTCGTCCCGTCTTAGATTAGATTAGGTCTCTCTCTCTTGGTTGGCTCATGGTCGTCATGGTGACGGTGATGCTGTTGCGGGGGCTGGAGGAGTGTGTGGAGGAATGCTCCTAAAATGAGGTGTCAGTGCAAATTACGGCTCCAGCTGAGGTCTTCTGGCTGCAGCGGGCAGCCATTGCAACCGATCTAGCGCCAGGTGGCACTGGGAGTAATCGCTCCTGATCTCGCACGGAGTAAGTGACAGAAATTGGTGCTGATGTGGTGTTTGTGTCAGGGGCCAGCCGGGGGGGCTTGTAGAGGGAGGGAGAGAGCGAGGGAGAGGCGGGTTTGTAATAGAGAGTGATCGTTGCAGGTGAGCAGAGGACAGCCGAGCAAACTCCACGATCATTCCATTTTAAACAAAGTACCTAGATTTGCTCACACCCTCCTTACCTCACCTCACCTCACATAGTACTCTTCTACTTGCTGCACCCATCCAGAAACAACATCATTGGCTACCCTGAAGCCAATGTCAAGATAGCCCTAGAGACTATCTCACTGTGGCTTCAGGAGAGGAAGAGATGGAAACATCTGCACCGGTTTAAGAGTTTGCATGAAAAATGGAGAGAAAAGCAAGGCATAAGAGGAAAGAGAGACAGGAGAGATGTGGAGAGAGACAGCAGCAGCAGCTTCCTGTCTCAGTGACATGTGTGCCTGCTAAGCGTTTCCTTTGTTTGGTCCCTTGACGCACCACAAGCCCCTCTCATCTGCTCTCCATGTTCCTCTCCATGTCCCCCTGAATGGAGGAAATCCAATGACCCTAGGGGTCCGTCCCCCAGCCAAGCCTGAATACCGACTCCCCCCATTCATCCCCCATTCTCCCTCAAACTCCCCTTTTCTCCCTCCTCCTACCTCTTCCTCCCCTGTTCCCCAAGCCCAACCTGAGCAACAATACCCCACCCCCCCTCCTGCCCGACCCCTCTCCTATCCTCCCTTGTCTTCCACGGCCCTCCAGCTCCTCTCACCTCTCCTCTCCAATGGGGAAGGGCCCTCGAGTCATTCACATATATTATTTACTATGCTATGAGCTGCTCCCAACCACTCCTGGAGATAAATTACTCTGATCACGCGCCCTTGCACTACCGACACAGCCTGCCTGCCCCCCTGCCTGCCTGCCTGCCTGCCTGGTGGCTGGATTCAAACCCACCACTCACACATACAGTTGAAGTTGGAAGTTTACATACACCTTAGCCAAATACATTTAAACTCATTTTTCACAATCCCTGACATTTAATCCTAGTAAAAAATCCCTGTCTTAGGTCAGTTAGGATCACCACTTTATTTTAAGAATGTGAAATGTCAGAATAATAGTAGAGAGAATGATTTATTTCAGCTTTAATTTCTTTCATCACATTCCCAATGGGTCAGAAGTTTACATACACTCAATTAGTATTTGGTAGCATTGCCTTTAAATAGTTTAACTTGGGTCAAACGTTTCAGGAAGCCTTCCACAAGATTCCCACAATATGTTGAGTGCATTTTGGCCCATTCCTCCTGACAGAGCTGGTGTAACTGAGTCAGGTTTGTGGGCCTCCTTGCTTGCACACGCTTTTTAAATTCTGCCCACAAATTTCCTATAAGATTGAGGTCAGGGCTTTGTGACGGCCACTCAAGTACCTTGACTTTGTTGTCCTTATAAGCCATTTTGCCACAATTTTGGAAGTACGCTTGGGGTCATATAAATATTTGAAAACAAGCTTTAACTTCCTGACTGATGTCTTGTGATGTTGTTTCAATATATCCACATAATTCTCCTTCCTCATGGGCCATCTATTTTGTGAAGTGCACCAGTCCCTCCTGCAGCAAAGCACCCCTACAACATGAGGCTGCCAACCCCGTGCTTCACGGTTGGGATGGTGTTCTTCGGCTTGCAAGCCTCCCTGTCACACCCTGACCTTAGAGATCCTTATTTATTCTCTATGTTTGGTTAGGTCAGGGTGTGATTGATTTGTTATTTTTGTTTGAGTGTTTCTTGAAAATAAATATCATGAACACTTTCCACGCTGCACTTTGGTCCACTCTTCCTTCAACCAACGAAAGGCGTTACATTCCCCCTGTTTCCTCCAAACATAACGATAGTCATGATGGCCAAACAGTTCTGTTTTTGTTTCATCAGACCAGAGAACATTTCTCCAAAAAGTACGATCTTTGTCCCCATGTGCAGTTGCAGACCGTAGTCTGGCTTTTTTTATGGCGGTTGTGGAGTAGTGGCTTCTCCCTTGCTGAGCGGCCTTTCAGGTTATGTCGATATAGGACTTATTTTACTGTGGATAGATCATTTTGTACCTCCAGCATCTTCACAAGGTCCTTTGCTGTTGTTCTGGGATTGATTTGCACTTTTTGCACCAGAGTACATTCATCTCTAGGAGAGAGAACGTGACTCCTTCCTGAGCGATATGCCAGCTGCGTGGTCCCATGGTGTTTACACTTGCATACTATTGTTTGTACAGATGAACGTGGTACCTTCAGGCGTTTGGAAATTGCGCCCAAGGATGAACCAGACTTGTGGAGGTCTACAATTTGTTTTCTGAGGTCTTGGCTGATTTCTTTTGATTTTCCCATGATGTCAAGCGAAGAGGCACTGAGTTTGAAGGGAGGCCTTGAAATACATCCACAAATCATGTAAATTAGCATATCAGAAGCTTCTAAAGCTCTTATGTCATTTTCTTGAATTGTCCAAGCTGTTTAAAGCCACAGTCAACTTAGTGTATGTAAACTTCTGACCCGCTGGAATTGTGATACAGTCAATTATAAGTGAAATAATCTGTCTGTAAACAATTGTTGGAAAAATGACTTGCGACTTGACAAAACTCTAGTTTGTTAACAAAAAGTTTGTGAAGTGGTTGAAAAATGAGTTTTAATGACTCCAACCTAAGTGTATGTAAACTTCTGACTTCAACTGTACATATCTATACATCTCTATATCCCCAAAACATGTGCTTATGTTCCTCCTGACATCACACACAAATTCATCCCAGTCTGAGGAATGTTTTCAGTGAGACAGAAATGAAAAGTTAGATCATTTAAAAAAAAAACATTTTTTTATACAAATGAATCAAATGATTCTCATTACACAGATGATTGAGATCCAATTATTTGCGGAATGATATACAGTTTTAATTAATTAGAATTTACATTGCATGAGGAAAGGATATTATATTTCTATTTTTAATCTAAGGGAAGGAATCTGGCAGGCGTCTCTGATTGAATTAATTGTTCATGCGATCCATATTCCAGCTGCCTGTAAAGATCTCTGTCTGTGAGTCTGTGAAGGCTGCTCTGGGCCTGTGTTCACAAAGCCTCTCAGCATAGGCGTGCTGATCTAGGATGAGGTCCCCCATATCCATATAATCTTATTTATTATTATCTAAATTGCAAAACTGAGACGCTATGGATATTGGCCAGGGGCTGTGAAGGCTGTTCTGGGTGCTGTGAATCTTCTAGGCCAGCTGGGGCTGTCTGTCTGTCTGGGGCCCTCTCCACAGAAGAGGTCAGTGTTCTGACAGACCAGGCCTGTGGAGGAAGGGAGGCCAGACAGACACCAGAGACTCAATTAGACCACACAGAGGAGACAGATTACACAGCCAGTGATGAATTGCAGTCCTGTCAGATAGAGACAATCAAAATGGTCTCTCTGACATCTAAAATGGCTTCTGGTGTCTAGAAGCTAGCAAATCTCCTCTGCTGTCTGTATGGCAGACTGTTTTGACAGCAATACCCTCACAGCTAAAATCCTAAAGCCTAAACCTCAAGACAGACAAAAAGTCCTGTTGAATATTTATTGAAGGATGTTTTCCCCACAGTGAAACTCTCTTGGTAAATGAAGGTATGCTTTATAAACTTCAGAAAGGATGTGTAAGTGATTCTAAAACTTACTTGGTAGCTTATAGAATCTCCCTGTCTGTCCATATGTCCATCTGTCTACCTGTCTTATCACACACCCATTACCTAACCTGTGTAATGAGGTGTTTGACTGTATCTTTATCCTGATTTGCATTACATAGAGTGTGCAGCCGTGTCGCCAGACCACCCCAGCAGCACCCCCCTCAACCTCCATCCTCCCTCCATCCTGTTCCCTTTGTTCCTGCCCTGCGAGCAGAGCGAGGACTCAGGGTCACCAGCGTCTAGGTGATTTCTGATTCCTATCTGCAATTTCAATAGCAGCCAATGCCACCTCCATTAACATCTACTGCTACTGCTGCTGCTGTTTCATTTTAAAGATTCCCTTTTTTCTTTTCCCGCAATACAAAGACAGTGTTTGAATTCAAACTACAAGGTTACAGGAGGTGTGGGCTATCTGAGCAGGAGAAAATGCTAGTTTCAAAAGGTTTCTTGTCATGATGATCATAACGGAGTATTTAGAATGTGTTAATAATATTAGTCATAGGATATATTCTCCAATTGAACACATTCCTTTAAAACCAACAACATCAAACAAATAAGATTTGAAATGCTGAAAATATAACATTAGTACATTTGAAATCCATCCAAACAATATGCAGTAACATAGTTGCTCCCTCCCAACCCTGGAAAGAGAGGTAGCCTTCTGTCACGCAGATAGGAACACAGGGTGGCTGAAAACTGATGGTTAAAAGCTCCAGGAAGTTTCCATCCACATCATATTGAAAGAATACAGGATTGTAATTTGATTCATATTAAAGCACTCAAGAGGAGCATGACGAGAGACGCAGGCATAACGCCGACCACAACCAAACCATGCATAACGCCGACCACAACCAAACCATGCATAACGCCGACCACAACCAAACCATGCTGGCAGCTCACTGTTCACTTCAGACCAAATAGATGTTTTACTCCGGAGGTCCACTGAATACAATATTACATTGTAGCGTTATCTCACTCTGATAGAGGTTGGGACGCAGGAGGATTTCATATGAGGCACATAAAGCTAACACCAGCAAATTAAACACAATCACACACATTAAGCACCAGGCTGCTGATAGGGAGATCCTCAATGCACAGGGTTGGCTGATCATTATGGGAATAAATGGGGAGAGTTTTCAGGAGTTTTTAAGTTGTATTCCTCCTTCCATCTCTATGCTGCTGGATGGAGGTAAGGAGAGAAGGATGAGAAGCAGGGAAGGATAGAAAAAGGAAAGTAGAGAAAATGGTACAGAGAGAAGGAAGGAGGTAAGGAGGAAAGGAATTCCTGTATGGGAAGAACAGAAATGGGGAAAGAGGGATTGGTAGGAAGCTCTCGTTCTCTGCCGGCCCTTCCTTCCTCTCCATTCTTCTCCCTAGACTCGACATGAGAGGGAGGAGAGCTTATCTGCATTAAATAAGCTGTCAGTGACACCCTGACACCAGCTAGAAATACTGTTCCTGTTCCCTTGGCCCTGCCTCAGCCCTGCCACAGGTTCTGTCTCACTGGAGCCCAACAGCAGATAACCCCAGACCCACAAAGGGAGAGAAAGGGAGGGATGGAGAGAGGGATGGAGGGAACGGATGAGAATTCCTGGCTTATCAGGAGTTCCACAGTGAAGGAAGAGGATAATCCATTACAACTAGAATCATATCAACGCGGCCTGGGATACGCCTCTGTGAACCACAAGATGACACACACACATACAGTGAAATGTGGTGTATGTGAACCTCGTGTTTTTATAGTATGATAGGCAGTGATGGGATGATTCAGCCTGGCCTTGTAAAGTAAGTGGCACCCTATCCACTATAAGTAATGCTCTATCTAAGGAATATAGGGTGTTAAACAATCGGTGAGGGGTAACCATGGCAACAGAAAGGTTAGGGTGTTTTTTGGTCTTTTGTTTTCACCAGCTATATGGTACAGGAGCCCGGAGGCTATTTTCACTCTCCAGGAAATCTATTAAACACAATCTAGTAGGGAGGACCAAGGCAACTCACAGCACAGCAACACATACTGAAAGTTGGTCAGGATTCCAGACATACAGACAAAGGGGAGTTGTGACGATTGTCATATGTACGCCATCACTTCATCTAAAGACATGCCTATATGAATGACCAGACTCTGTTTATGAAATAGTTTATGGGAAGCACATTTATTCAGTGTATTTATGTTTGGATAGCGATTTCCCTGACAACTCAAAATGAATCCTTCCGCTGCGCTATATTTGCTATACACTTCAGTCTGAGACTGTGATGGGGGTCACTTTGGGGTCATGATAGGGGCTGCACCAAATGATTGATGTATTATAATAATTTATTATGCTTATGTTGTATTAATAGAAGGGGAAGGACTATAAGACCCTCCCCTACTACATTTATAGGGTTCTGGACCACAGATTAGCAATACATGCATTATAAGGTTTAATACTGTTCCACAGTTCTTTTCTCGTCTCTGCCTCTTATAAGAAACGGTCTGAGATATGTGTGAGCTATTGCAGTCAAAACAGGGTGTCTGTGAGAAAGTGCCTCAAGGCTAAAAGAGACACATAGACACAGAACCCTGCAGGGGAGTAAAGAGATAAGAGACAAGTCAGACATACCACTGTAAGCCACACGGGAATGGAAAATTACTGCTGAGCCCCTAGAAAACACTGGACTACTGTTTTCTCCTGCAAGTTTAAATAACTGTATATGCATGGGCTTGGTCTCATGAGTAGAAGGTGTTGACGTAGGCAGTTACATCACTAGGGGTTGACTGCAAGCATATTAAATCAACTTTGCCCTTTTTTATTTTGCAGAACTTACTCTGAAACCTGCGTGCTATGTTTCTGTTGTCAACTTCTGTCTGCATTTACATTAATACAGCTTTAATTGATTTACTTAAAGAAGATATTGCCTGATTGCTGATTTCACTAATAAGCCAATGATTGACAGGGAACCAGGAACCTACCCCAACAACTGCCATTATTGAAATAATTTGTGGTGACATTAAAATGAGGGGTGTCGTACAAAACAAAGTCATCAGCGTTTGGATAATTTATAACCAATTAAAGTATCAAAGCCAATTACACATTTTCTAAATGCTGCTCTGCCCGTACGTGTTCTGGCTCTGGCCCAACTCACCGTTTTTTGGGACCAATCAGAATGGTTAGAATGTATTTGCATTCTAGAAATCGAGAGGTACTCAGATCCAGACTCAATGAGAAGAATAAACTAATGTCCGTGGGTGAGGCGTGGTGTCGCATAGCGTTTGGCTGGAGCAAGGAGTTTGGGTAGCCAGGCAAGATAGCGATGTCCTTTTGATTGATGATCATCTGTGAAAGAAAGATGACACAAAGAGTTACAGTTTCAGGTCGCACGCCGGCAATTGGTTTGTGTGCGCAAAACCTTTTGTTGTGTGTCACCCGATTATAGTTCTCTTTCTAAACAGGAATTTAATGAACAGGAAGTACAACTGTGATGTGATCATGTTTAACAATTAAAATGTGAAAGTTAACATTAAGAAATGTATACGCTTACCTTAATTTCTTAGTTGTTTGCAGAGGGCTTTCTGTCCATTTCCTGGTCTGAGTTCTGACGGGCAAATGGGGTGCGTTCAGGAGTGCATAGTTTATAGAGTATTACGGGTAAGCTAGAATTCCCAATTCCAGGTGGATGTATACATACATATTTCAGATTATTTTTGTATATATTGTACAGTCGCCGGCTGTCTTTCTTCTTCTGGCAAGAAGCATCTCATCTGCATTATGGCTTCCTCACTGTTAAATCTTCTCACTAAGTCTGTGTATGTGTGAATGGACTGTCGTGTCTTTGGCTATGCCGGATTAAGTGATATGACATGCTATTCTATAAAATCATTTATCCGTAATTAATATCACCTGATTGAGCTAATCATGTTAATGTAATTAACTCGAGAGGCGGGCACCACAAAATAATATTTATAGAGCTGTTATCTTCCTAATAAACTCTTAAAGACCTAGTAATATTTTACATCAATAGCAGTCAATATCAATCGTCGTCTTAATTCAGTCTCTTCTGAAAGTTGTAAATTCTTGGTTATCTGCACGAACCCTGGCTAACAATTTGAATCAGCAATGCAAAATTGTGTTTAATTATTTATTTACTAAACACCTAACTAATCACACAGAATTACACATACACATAATTAAATCATATCTTGATTGCAAGTTACGTCATAAAGGAAAACGTCTCTTGCGGAACAGATATGACAGCTTGTTACATAAAAGAAAAGGGGCTGGGTTTGAATGAAAGAGCGGGAAGACTGAGGAACAAAGGGAAAAAGCTGTGCTATCGTAAATACAGTATCTTGTGCATTCTAAATTACCGCACATTCTAAATTATAGCCCATGTCCCTTCACAGGGGAGGGCCACTGATCGAGCAGAGCCAGCAGAGCCAAATCTTATGAAAACACAAATCTCACATTTTAGAAGCTAAAATCCCATTTCATCCCATCACAAATAATTTCATATTCAAACATTTAAATTGAACAACAATTCCATGTGAATCCGATAACTCTGATGTGTAGACTTTCCACTGTAGAGTTTATGTCATCTTATCATTGATGAGAATGTCTCAGATGACAACCGAACTGACATCATATTCATTAAGTACCACTGCATATGTTCAATTGTTCGGATTACCAGAATATAGTTCATTTCCACCCACCTACTGATGTTCCCAGAATCGCTATGTTAACCAAGGTTTTTGCAAATGTAACCTCAGTAGGGTAGAGAGAGGAAAAAGGTCTTTGTACCACCAGAGACTGAAGCAGTTGCCTCAACTCCCCTTGGTCTGTATGTCTGGAATCCTGACCACCTTTCAGTATGTGTTGCTGTGAGTGGCCCAGGTCCTCCCTACTAGATTGTGTTTAATAGATTTCCTGGAGAGTGAAAATAGCCTCCGGGCTCCTGTAGCATATGACTAGTCCAAAATTGTAAACACTCTAACCTTTCAGTTGCCATGGTTACCCCCTTAGCGAGTGTTTGTGCCGGCCAATTATCTAACATCCTGGGGATGCCACGGCAGCTGGAGGGTTCATGGAAACCCACAGGTAGGATGGGCTGACTGGCCTATCAGGGACAAATACGCAGAGTGACATTATTACTGTCAATTATTGTCAATTAAAGTTTTGTCATTTGTGCTTCTCATGCATGAAAGGTGCAAGACATCCTGAGGACCTCACCTGTCTGTTCACTGTCAACATGCTCGCAATGTCTAGTCCTGTGCATATGCATTCAATTAAGAGTGTCAGATGTGCACAATACTGATGTGTCAAACACATGCTAACTAACAACAAGGCTAATAAAGGGAGCGAGAGAGTGAGTGAATGGGCAGATGGAGAGAGAAAGACTGCAAGAGATGGAGGGAGAGGTAAAAGAAGAGAGAGTGGCTGAAAGAGGTCAAATAACCAGGCCTATATCTAGGTCGAGGCTTCTTCTCCTTCTTCATAACAAGCTGTCAGATCAAAGAAATGCAGGACAAAGGCAGGCTTCCTCTCTCTCTCTTTTTCGAGCCTTCTGCACCCCGCTCAGCCCTAACCATCTCTCCTTCTCCTCCTCACCATCAGGTGACTATGGCCCTCACTGCCCTGGATTCCCAGAATCTATGGCTATAGACAACAATGTTGATTTCTCTCTACAATGGCATGTTATTACTCTCAACCCTTATGGGTTGTATAAATCAAAAATAATAGATGTGGTTCTGGAAATCATAGCTCAGCCCACAGTAGGAAATTATAGGACTTCCTCCCCAGAAATAACATGTTGAGTTCCTCTCCCTTCCCTTCAATTCAAATGGATCTCAAACATCGGTAAATACAAGACAAGCCCAAAAAAGTCCTGAATTTCAAACATGGAAACAGTCATGCTTCTTTATTTTCATGTCATTGCCTGCCATCAATTCCACCCTTCATACACACACACACACACACACACACACACACGCACACACACACACACAGACTAACACACACACACAGTCTCCAATGTAATCCTAACAACTACAACTTCAAGGATGTAGTTGAATAGAGTCAGACAAGAAAGATCTTTTAGTGTAAATATATCTCTTTAAGATGGAGGGAAACACACAACATAGAGAAAGACCCTTCTCCTTCTCAGTTCAATTCAATTCAAGGGGCTTTATTGGCATGGGGAACATATGTTAACATTGCCAAAGCAAGTGGAGAAGATAACATACAAAAGTGAAATAAACAACGAAAATGAGCAGTAAACATTACACTCACGGAAGTTCCAAAAGAATGAAGACATTTCAAATGTCGTATTATGTATATATACAGTGTTGGTACGATGTGCAAATGGGTAAAGTACAAAAGGGAACATAAATAAACATAAATATGGGTTGTATTTACAATGGTGTTTGTTCTTCACTGGTTGACCTTTTCTTGTGGAAACAGGTCACAAGTCTTGCTGCTGTTATGGCATAGACATGCAGTAGACATGGGAGTTTATCAAAATCGGGTTTGTTTTCGAATTCTTTGTGGATCTGTGTAATTCGAGGAAAATATGTTTCTCTAATATGGTTATACATTGGTTAGGAAGTGCAGATCAGTT
Organism: Oncorhynchus tshawytscha; assembly: GCF_018296145.1. Classification (NCBI taxonomy): domain Eukaryota; kingdom Metazoa; phylum Chordata; class Actinopteri; order Salmoniformes; family Salmonidae; genus Oncorhynchus; species Oncorhynchus tshawytscha. The sequence continues at coordinate 10,800,820 of NC_056431.1, read as the reverse complement.
TCCACCTCATTTTGTGGGCAGTGTGATATAGCCTGTCTTCTCTTGAGAGCCAGGTCTGCCTACGGCAGCCTTTCTCAATAGCAAGGCTATGCTCACTGAGTCTGTACATAGTCAAAGCTTTCCTTAAGTTTGGGTCAGTCACAGTGGTCAGGTATTCTGTCACTATGTACTCTCTGTTTAGGGTCAAATAGCATTCAAGTTTGCTCTGTTTTTTTTGTTAATTCTTTCCAATGTGTCAGGACATTATCTTTTTGTTTTCTCAGGATTTGGTTGGGTCTAATTGTGTTGCTGTCAGACTAGCTTGCTTAATGGAGTCTTCTCCAGGTTCAAATCTCTGTAGGTGATGGCTTTGTTATGGAAGATTTGGGAATCGCTTCCTTTTAGGTGGTTGTAGAATTTAATGTCCTTTTCTGGATTTTGATAATTAGCGAGTATCGGCCTAATTCTGCTCTGCATGCATTATTTGGTGTTCTACGTTGTACACGGGGGATATTTTTTGCAGAATTCTGCACGCAGAGTCTCCATTTGGTGTTTGTCCCATTTTGTGAATTATTGTTTGGTGAGCAGACCCCAGACCTCACAACCATAAAGGGCAATGGGTTCTTTAACTGATTCAAGAATTTTTAGACAGATCCTATTTGGTAAGACGAATTTTATGTTCCTTTTGATGGCATAGAATGCCTTTCTTGCCTTGTTTCTCAAATCATTCACAGCTTTGTGGAAGTTACCTGTGGCACTGATGTTTAGGCCAAGGTATGTGTAGTTTTTTGTGTGCTCTAGGGCAATGGTGTCTAGATGGAATTTGTATTTGTGGTCCGGGCAGCTGGTCCTTTTTTGGAACACCATTGTTTTGGTCTTACTGAGATTTACTGTCAGGGCCCAGGTCTGACAGAATCTGTGCATAAGATCTAGGTGCTGCTGTAGGCCCTCCTTGGTTGGTGACAGAAGCACCAGATCATCAGCAAACAGTAGACATTTGACGTCAGATTCTAGTAGGGTGAGGCCGGGTGCTGCATACTATTTTAATGCCCTTGCCAATTTGTTGATATATATGTTGAAGTGGGTGGGGCTTAAGCTGCATCCCTGTCTCACCCCACGGCCCTGTGGGAAGAAATGTGTGTGTTTTTTAACCGCACACTTGTTGTTTGTGTACATGGATTTTAAAATGTCATATGTTCTTCCCCCGAAATCACTTTTCATCAATTTGTATAGCAGACCCTCATGCCAAATTGAGTCAAAGGCTTTTTTGAAATAAACAAAGCATGAGAAGACTTTGCCTTTGTTTTGGTTTGTATGTTTGGCATTTAGGGTGTGTAGGGTGAATATGTGGTCTGTCGTACGATATTTTGGTAAAAAGCCAATTTGAAATTTGCTCAGTACATCTTTTTCACTGAGGAAATGTACAAGTCTGCAATTAATGATAATGCAAATGATTTTCCCAAGGTTGCTGTTGACGCATATCCTACAGTAGTTATTGGGGTAAAATTTGTCTTCACTTTTGTGGATTGGGGTGATCAGTGCTTGATTCCAAATATTGGAGAAGATGCCAGAGCTAAGGATGATGTTAAAGATTTCCGTATAGCCAATTGGAATTTGTTGTCTGTATATTTGATCATTTCATTGAGGATACGATCAACACCACAGACCTTTTTGGATTGGAGGGTTTTTATTTTGTCCTGTAGTTCATTCAAGGTAATTTGACAATCCAGTGGGTTCTGGTAGTCTTTAATGGTTGATTCTAAGATTTGTATTTGATCATGTATATGTTTTTGCTGTTTGTTCTTTATTATAGAGCCAAAAAGATTGGAGAAGTGGTTTACCCATACATCTCCATTTTTGGATAGATAATTATTTGTGTTGTTGTTTGCTTAGTGTTTTCCAATTTTCCCAGAAATGGTTAGAGTCTATGGATTCTTCAATCACATTGAGCTGATTTCTGACGTGCTGTTCCTTCTTTTTCCGTAGTGTATTTCTGTATTGTTTTAGTGATTCACCATAGTGAAGGCATAGACTCAGGTTTTCTGGGTCTCTATGTTTTTGGTTGGACAGGTTTCTCAATTTCTTTCTTAGATTTTTGCATTCTTCATCAAACCATTTGTCGTTGTTGTTCATTTTCTTTGGTTTTCTATTTGAGATTTTGAGATTTGATAGGGAAGCTGAGAGGTTAGATATACTGTTAAGATTTTCTACTACCAAGTTTGCACCTTCACTATTACAGTGGAATGTTTTGTCCAGGAAGTTGTCTAAAAGGGATTGAATTTGTTGTTGCCTAATTTTTTGGTAGGTTTCCAAACTACATTCCTTCCATCTATAGCATTTCCTAATATTACTCAGTTCCTTTGGCTTTGATGCCTCATGATTGAGTATTGCTCTGTTCAAGTAGACAGTGATTTTGCTGTGGTCTGATAGGGGTGTCAGTGGGCTGACTGTGAACGCTCTGAGAGACTCTGGGTTGAGGTCAGTGATAATGTAGTCTACAGTAATACTGCCAAGTGATGACCTGTAGGTGTATCTACCATAGGAGTCCCCTCGAAGCCTACCATTGACCTCTGTACATACCCAGCGTGCGACAGAGCTGCAGGAGTTGTGACCCATTTTTGTCGGTTATGTTGTCACAGTTGTGCCTAGGGGGCATATGGGGGAGGGAATGCTGTCTCTCTCTCTCTCCCTCCCTCTGTCTCTCTGTCCTCTCTCCCTCTCTCACTCTCTCTGGCAGTGACAGACAGTCAGGTAGACAGACAGTTCCAGCTCTATGCTCCAACATGGCAACTCAAAGCAGATGTGAGCTGGGCGGCTTGTTCCTCCTGATTAATGTCCACCAGCACTTTACTGCTCGCGACTTCAAATGGCCATCTGATGCCTGTAAAAAGGAAGATGCTGAGACGCCGCGGCAGTGTTCAAATTACAGCTGCTGGATCCCATTCAAACATGGCCTCCTCCGTCCTGGACTGAACGCGTGACACTGTTTTTGGGGGGACATTTTTTTAAATTAATTGCAATGACGTGAAAAAAAAATTATGATACAGAAGACAGGAAAGGGGAATGGGAGGATAACCCTGTTTTTGTAGTACAGTAATATTGTATAAAAAAATAAGTGGTGGTGTTTATCGATTATTCTGAACGGTTTGTTGAGAGTGGCTTCACAGGTCAATATTATGCCTGCTGTTGTGCTTTTTTTCACAACGTTTAACCTAAATCCAATGACATGGAGACATTTTTTGTTGATTTCACGTTGAATTTACTTTAGTTGATAACTCAACTAAATGTCAATCAAAACTTCAATCTTAGAAAAAAGGGTACCGAAAGGGTTCTTCGGTTGTCCCCATATGAGAACACTTATGGGTTCCAGGTAGAACCATTTTTGGTTCCACGTAAAACCCTTCTGGGTTCCATGTAGAATCCTCTGTGGAAAGGATCCTACATGGAACCCAAAAGGCTTCTACCTCGAACCAAAAAGGGTTCTTGAAAGGATTCTTCAATGAGGACAGCCGAATAAAATGTTTCTGTTCTATATAGCACCTTGTTTTCTAAGGGTGTAGATGCTGAAAAGATGTCAGTGCCAATGGGGATGTGTAGTGATTTTATTGACAGATAGATGGAGGAAGAGAGCGAGAGAGAGAGAGAACAAGACAGGGAGAGAGGGAGAGGGAGATGAGAGATCATACTGTCTTCTCTGCTACAGGGCTATTAACTTTAATGTGCTGGGATTTATTTGCCAAATCTACTGTGAGAAATCAATGAAGCAGCTCTGACTTATGTATGTTTAATATGATATGTGTCACAAACATTACATCTCAGACCATCATAACACTCATAACAAGTATCACATTACTGATGTTTAGTCAGAGACGCTGAAAGGGTGGGGCGCGGGAGGGAGCAACAATGTAGACCCTACCCTGACCTCATGCCCGGCCGACCCAGTGTCCGGTACCCTGCATCTCTCTTTTATGGTCTACCCAGGTGTGATGTGTCTCTCAGTGGCCTGGTGAGCTGTCCAGACCCCTGACTGTACTGCCTTGCCCGCCCCCTCCAGACCTCATTAATTCATCAAACACTCCAGGATTTAGCCTGTCTGTCTGCTCACTGCTCTGCTGCTGGAAGTCTCTGAAACACTGGTCAAACACACGCATGCAAACACACACACACACACACACACACACACATACAGATACACACACAGACGCCCTCTTCCTCCCACACTCCGATGGTTTTGATCTGCCAGACAAACCTTTAATGCACTTGTACCATTCCATCAGGCCCGGCTGGAGAGTGTCCTATACATATGTACCATTCCATCAGGCTCCACAGGGCAGAGATTCATTCTAGTGTCTGTGGGAATAAGGATGTGTGTCGGGACAGCCAAGAGGGCTGGAGGGGGGCTGGGGGAGTGGGAGGAGGACCACACATGCACGCAAACAAACACACACACAGGTGACACAGGAAATAAAACACTTTCTTACCCTCAGACCCCAAGTCTAGACCCATCACCTCACCCCCACCTCCACCCCCACCCTACCCCACCCTACCCCACCCCATTCTACAGCCCCAGGACACTAGATCCAGATCAGGCAGCACCAGCAGGGGGTCGTGGGGTGTCTTGGGAGAAAGAAACAGATCATTTATCACACTGATGCAACTCTAATGAAGTGATAATGCATTAACATATTCACCAGGGAGGAGGAAAGGAACAGGGAGACAGAGGAGGAGAGGGTCAGGAGGACGGAGGAGGAGAGGGACAGGGGGACGGAGGAGGAGAGGGACAGGGGGACATAGGAGGAGAGGGACAGGGGGACGGAGGAGGAGAGAGACAGGGGGACAGAGGAGGAGAGGGACAGGGGGACGGAGGAGGAAAGGAACAGGGAGACAGAGGAGGAGAGGGACAGGGGGACGGAGGAGGAAAGGAACAGGGAGACAGAGGAGGAGAGGGACAGGGGGACGGAGGAGGAGAGGGACAGGGGGACAGAGGAGGAGAGGGACAGGGGGACAGAGGACGAGAGGGACAGGGGGACATAGGAGGAGAGGGACAGGGGGACAGAGGAGGAGAGGGACAGGGGGACGGAGGAGGAGAGGGACAGAGGGACGGAGGAGGAGAGGGACAGGGGGACATAGGAGGAGAGGGACAGAGGGACGGAGGAGGAGAGGGACAGAGGGACGGAGGAGGAGAGGGAGAGGGGGACAGAGGAGGAGAGGGACAGGGGGACAGAGGAGGAGAGGGACAGGGGGACGGAGGAGGAGAGGGACAGAGGGACGGAGGAGGAGAGGGACAGGGGGACGGAGGAGGAAAGGAACAGGGGGACAGAGGAGGAGAGGGACAGGGGGACAGAGGAGGAGAGGGACAGGGGGACGGAGGAGGAAAGGAACAGGGAGACAGAGGAGGAGAGGGACAGGGGGACGGAGGAGGAAAGGAACAGGGAGACAGAGGAGGAGAGGGACAGGGGGACGGAGGAGGAGAGGGACAGGGGGACAGAGGAGGAGAGGGACAGGGGGACAGAGGAGGAGAGGGACAGGGGGACGGAGGAGGAGAGAGAGAGAGGGACGGAGGAGAAGAGGGACAGGGGGACATAGGAGGAGAGGGACAGGGGGACGGAGGAGGAGAGAGACAGGGGGACAGAGGAGGAGAGGGACAGGGGGACGGAGGAGGAAAGGAACAGGGAGACAGAGGAGGAGAGGGACAGGGGGACGGAGGAGGAAAGGAACAGGGAGACAGAGGAGGAGAGGGACAGGGGGACGGAGGAGGAGAGGGACAGGGGGACAGAGGAGGAGAGGGACAGGGGGACAGAGGAGGAGAGGGACAGGGGGACATAGGAGGAGAGGGACAGGGGGACAGAGGAGGAGAGGGACAGGGGGACGGAGGAGGAGAGGGACAGAGGGACGGAGGAGGAGAGGGACAGGGGGACATAGGAGGAGAGGGACAGAGGGACGGAGGAGGAGAGGGACAGAGGGACGGAGGAGGAGAGGGAGAGGGGGACAGAGGAGGAGAGGGACAGGGGGACAGAGGAGGAGAGGGACAGGGGGACGGAGGAGGAGAGGGACAGGGGGACGGAGGAGGAGAGGGACAGGGGGGACATAGGAGGAGAGGGACAGAGGGACGGAGGAGGAGAGGGACAGAGGGACGGAGGAGGAGAGGGAGAGGAGGGGGGAGTATTTGAGAAAAATATAAAATATATGTTCTTTCCGAGTAGGTTGACCAGAGCGGTCCTCCTGACACACATCCTAACTTGCCACCTTGCCACCTTCAACTTGACACCTTTTACTATTTTGTCTTTGCAGAAAAGAGGCAGAGAGGCTTTTTAGTTCACAGCTCTGCAGTTATCATCTAACAGTAACTATATTGTAGTTTTCTGTCCTTTCCCTGAAAGCTGTTCCCCTCAGTGGAATAGCCTGTGGTGCAGACAATGAGAGAAACACCACCAACCTGTCCTGTAAATGACTGTCATTCTGGCTCTCAAAATACTACAGATGGGGGGGGGGGGTTCCACACCTCTTCACATCACAGTCAAAGAAAATGACCAATTCACACATCGGCTTGGATTGTTTCTCTCAAAGTCATTGATTTCACAGCGACGCCTCTGAGACTACATTTAATAGTCACCATAATCATACACCAACCATGTCCAGACCACCACCAGCTATATTTATTTAGCAGCAAAAATGTAATGTAATTTTTATATATTTCTGACGAGACACGCTTTCAAATGTACAGTCGTTGGCTCAATGACTAGAAGTCTATGGGGACATCTATCCTTCTATCATACTGAGAAAACATAACTCATATGTAAGGACGATCTCCCATGACCCTCTCCGCAGGCCTACTCCAGGCAGGTACGTGATGGCATAACAGTGAGAATCAACGGCGGTATTGACCCTAGATTGGCTCCAAGCTGACATACTGTATTAGAAACTCAGCCGTGGTGGATATAAGTGAGATTGAAGTAACAGAGAAAATAATGATGTTTCTGAGAAGCCTCTCAGGATGGAGGAGATCAGAGAGGAAGAGAAACTGAGAGAAACACTGTAGAGAAACTCTCCTATTTATTTTTGTCTTCAGAAAACATCTCAGCCGACTGAGTCATGGCAAGGGGAGAGAGAGGGAGAGAGAGGGAGAGAGAGAGAGAGAGAGAGAGAGAGAGAGAGAAAGAGAGAGTAGAGAGAGAGAGAGAGAGAGAGAAACAAAGAAAGAAACAAAGAAAAAGAGAGCTATGGTAACTCTCTCTCTCTCTCTCAACCTCTCATAAAAGCAAACAGTTTACAGGTAGTGAATAGCCTTTACATCAGAGGATGAAGCAGGAACTCACAAAATATGCTGCTGTGATCCACTTCAATCACTTCACCCCAGTGTCTGTGAGAGCATGTCCTCCTATTGATTACACTGAACAGCAGCCAGTACTCCCAACCAGAGAACTCCACTACGTTGGTAATGTAAAAGAATGTCAGAGTTTCAAAAAAGGGAGCAGCAACTGTAGTCTTTACTGCAGAAAGCTACAAACTATCACAGTATAGAATGATATTTGTGAGGGGTAACAACGTCGTTAATCTAACCACAATATGTGTGTGTTTGTGTATATGTGTGTATATGTGTGTGTGCTCATGTCCATGTGGCTGTCTGTTTGTGTGTGCTTGCTGTGTGCTTGCTTATACAGTATATGCATGTTTATGTAGGAGTGAGTGAATGTTAACACAGTAGCACACACACACACACACACACACACACACACACACGCCGTGAGTCACGTGTCATGTCTGCAGTAAAGCTCCGATCCCTCCAGCCTGTTGGAACAACCTGTAGTACAGACACAAGGGGCCACGCAATGAGTGACATTTAGAAAAATGATCAATACTTAGAAAAGCAGTTCTATTACCATAGAGTTCACAGCAGCCGGGATTTATTTGAGCTCTGGGCTAAGGTAAGATTAAGGGAGCGCGGGGTGGGGGTGAGGAGGGGGAGACGGGGAGTGAGGGGGGGGATGGCTGTCGAGACGACTCGTAAAACACCAGGCCATTATCGTCATGCTTTGATGCAGAGCTTAGCATTCAACACATCCATTTCATTCTGTTACGGACGGCTCGGGATACATTTGGAATTCAGTTACTGTTTCATATTACGCTGTTCATTTGGTGGGGGGAGATGGGGTGGAGTGTTGGGATGGAGATGGAGAGAGGCTGGAGGGTGGAGATCTGGTGGGAACAGAGAGAGGCCTCCCAGGCGTGCTCGGTCAGCGACGTTGCTGGTAATGGCTGTAATTTTCACCCCACACACACAGGGCACATCAGCCGTGGGAGGGAAGCATTAGAATAAAGAATCTGTGTTGTTTTAACATTTTACACTTTTAACACAGGGCCTGCAAATTGAATGAGTGTTTAGTCTCGAGGTCAGCTGGAGAGAGAGAGAAAGAGAGGAGAGAGAGAGAAAGAGAACAAGAGAGAGATGGGAGAGGGGAAGAGAGTAAGAGAGAGGGTGAGAACACGAGAGGGAGAGGAGAGACCTGAAAGATATCATACCGTGTCCTCTGCTACAGGGCTATTAACTTCTTTTTTTTTTTTTTGAGAGAGAGAGAGAGAGAGAGAGAGAGAGAGAGAGAGAGAGAGGAGTAGAGAGTGAAGGAGAAAGAGAGAGATAGAGACAAGTAGACAGAGAGTGAAGGAGAGAGGGAGAGGTAGTAGACGCAGTGAAAAATCCATACAGCCCTCATACGTACATGGAAGAGGGTCTGAACTGCAGTCCATCTCTTCCCTGCCTGCCTGCCCAGACGGCCATGAAGAACTAGGTCTCTCTTATTAACCAATACATGTTCAATAGGATTAGAGAAGCATCAATCCTTCCTATCCCCACCTCTGTTTTATTCACATAAATGAGACCACACACGCACGCTCACGCAGGCACACACACAACCACAAACACACAGATACACCAATAAACACACACACACCTAATACAAAAAGCCAATACTATTTGTTTAGCTCGTACAGCTAATCCACCTGATTAGAGAAAACCTACAGCACCTTCCTCGATGGGCCTTAATTCATATACATCCTTCCTCGATGGGCCTTAATTCATATACAACCTTCCTCGATGGGCCTTAATTCATATACAACCTTCCTCAATGGGCCATAATTCATATACAACCTTCCTCAATGGGCCATAATTCATATACAACCTTCCTCAATGGGCCATAATTCGTATACAACCTTCCTCAATGGGCCTTAATTCATATACAACCTTCCTCAATGGGCCATAATTCATATACAACCTTCCTCAATGGGCCATAATTCATATACAACCTTCCTCAATGGGCCATAATTCATATACAACCTTCCTCGATGGGCCTTAATTCATATACAACCTTCCTCAATGGGCCATAATTCATATACAACCTTCCTCGATGGGCCTTAATTCATATACTACAGAGAGAAGGAATAAACAACATTTATATGCATGTCCTGTTCAACCCACAATGTGGTTACATTTCAATAAATTCACACTGATTGGTCATGTTCAACTTCCTCAGGGAAGGAAAAAATCTAAACAGATTTAGATTTATTTGTATTTTTTATTTGTATTTTATTGAGAGGATTCTTCGTGATAAGGTCAGAAAGCTGTTGATCATCAGTCAACCTTTCTGAAGGATATATCCAGCTGATAATCAGGGTGTATTGGTCTGTTTGACGGTCCTGCAGAGGAGCGGCTAAAGGCCAGGTGATTAGAGAAGTGACAGCTCTGTTGAAGATGTCTTTCTGAATAAGTCTTTTTTGACCCCGTTACGGCTGCCGCGTTGGTGATGCTACAGCGCATCGGCCACTACATAAATTAGAAGCTTTACTTATATGTCCAGAAGATGACCTTGTTAACATAGATTTATGAACAGCAACCCTAATCCTTCATCTCATCATCACACAAGCTGATGTTTTGGTTAAGCCTTGCGGCTGCTAATATGGTCCTTAAATAGTTGACATTGAGCCAGTGTTGTTTGGCAGTCACACAGGCAGAATACCGCCGTTAGCCAGATTAACCAATGGTGCTCCGACGTTGGCAAAGTACCAAGCATTGGGTGACAGTTGGACATGGTTGTACACATTGTGACGGTTATAAGACAATCAACAAACGTCAACCTAATGTCCGTTATGTCCTTATGGATTTACTGCAGGGGCTGAAAAAAATTGCAGCGTCCTGTTATATAGCTGTTTCACCTGGAACAATGTCAAGAAAACCACCCTGAACAGAGTTCTCTAGAGATAGACTGTTGAGGCCCTTTGCTGCACTAAAAGCTGAAATGAATAAGTCAAGTAGCAAAAGCGTAAACACTCTCAGTAAGTCTCTGTGCCCTCCTTGGCTTCAACTTGGCTGGAGCTTTGTACTCTAAACATCCCAGAGTGGTTTATGTTTGTGTTGTTGGGTGATTGTTGAACCTGTCGGTTAATCTGGCTGTTTATGCTGTGTGTTCTTGATGAAGCCAGGCCATCCAGGCCCTGGTCTCAAACATCAGAAGATTCATTCATTAGTAAAGACCACTGGAGCGGCTCAGCCAGTCAACTACAGTGAATAATTCATTGACATGTCTGTTCATATGCCTCAACTTTCTAAAGGCCTCAGCAAGACTTCAGCATTACGAAGCCACTGGACTCCACAAAACCACAACCAGCAGCCTTCACCTCAATTAAGACAGATCAATGCAATACAAGCAGAGAAAATAACAAGGATATAAATATATAAAGAAATTAAATCGATGTGAAAAGTTCAAATTCCTTTGATGTGGTTTTTACATATAAAGTATATGAAGTACACACTTGAGGTAAGTATTATCTGGAAAATAGTTAATACAGTTCAGACCGCTTGACTTTTTCCACATTTTGTTACGGTACAGCCTTATTCTAAAATTGATTCAATTATTTGTTTTCCTCATCAATCTATACACAATACCCCATAATGACAAATTAAAAACGTTTTGTTTAGAAAATGCATTCAGACAAGAGGTCGACCGATTATGATTTTTCAACGTCAATACCGATTTTTTTTATATATATTTGTAATAATGACAATTACATCAATATTGAACGAACAATGAAAACTTTTATTTTAACATTATATAGCACAAAATAACATCTATTTAGTCTCAAATAAATAATGAAACATGTTCAATTTGATTTAAATAATGCAAAAACACAGTGTTGGAAAAGAAAGTAAAAGTGCAATATGTGCCATGTAAAAAAGCAAACATTTAAGTTCCTTGCTCAGAACATGAGAACATATGAAAGCTGGTGGTTCAATATTCCCAGTTCTTCAATATTCCCAGTTAAGAAGTTTTATGTTGTAGTTATTATAGGAATTATGGCACATTGACTATTTCTCTCTATACCATTTGTATTTCATATACCTTTGACTATTGGATGTTCTTATAGGCACTTTTAGTATTGCCAGCCTAATCTCGGGAGCTGATAGGCTTGAAGTCATAAACAGCGCTGTGCTTCAAGCATTGCTAAGAGCTGCTGACAAATTCAGTAAAGTGCTGTTTGAATGAATGCTTACGAGCCTGCTGCTGCCTACCACCGCTCAGTTAGACTGCTCTATCAAATATAAAATAATATACTTCATTATAATATAATAAACACAGAAATATGAGCCATTGGTCATTAATATGGTGAAATATCCGGAAACTATAATTTCGAATATTTTTTTATTTATTCTCTCAGTGAAATACGGAACCGTTACGTATTTAATCGAACGGGTGGCAACCCTAAGTCTAAATATTGCTGTTACATTGCACACCCTTCAATGTTATGTCATAATTATGTAAAATTCTGTCATATTAATTACAGTCTTTGTTAGGAAGAAACACAGACCACAATGAGACTACAGCCAAGGCTGTTGCATATACCATGACTATGCTTGCACTGAATGCAAGAGAAGTGACACAATTTCCCAAGTTAATATTGCCTGCTGACATGCATTTATTTTAACTAATTATGCAGGTTTAAAAATATATACTTCTGTGTATTGATTTTAAGAAAGGCATTGATGTTTATGGTTAGGTACATTTGTGCAACGATTGTGCTTTTTTTCACGAATGTGCTTTTGTTAAATCATCACCCGTTTGGCGAAGTTGAAGTAGGCTGTGATTCGATGATAAATTAACAGGCACCGCATTGATTATATGCAACGCAGGACAAGCTAGTTAACCAAGTAATATCATCAACCATGTGTAGTTAACTAGTGATTATGTGAAGATTAATTGTTTTTTATAAGTTTAATACTAGCTAGCAACTTACCTTGGCTCCTTGCAGCCACAAGGTCCTTTTGACGCTGCACTTGCGTAACAGGTGGTCAGTCTGCCACACAGTTTCCTCGTGGATTGCAATGTAATCGGCCATAATCGGCAACCAAAACGGCCGGTTACCGATTGTAATGAAATCTTGAAATCAGCCCTAATTAATCGGCCATGCTGATTAATCGGTCGGCCTCTAATTCAGACCTTTCGCTATGAAACTCGAAATTGAGCTGAGGTTTATCCTGTTTTCCTTGATCATCATTGAAATGTTTCTACAACTTGACTGGAGTCCACCTATGGTCAATTAAATAGATTAGACATGATTTGGAAAGATACACACCTGTCTGTATAAGGTCCGACACTTGACAGTGCATTTCAGCAAAAACCAAGCCATGAGGTGGCTCCGAGACAGGATTGTGTAGAGAAACAGATCTGGGGAAGGGTACCAAAACATTTCTGCAGCATTGAAGGTCACCAAGAACACAGCAGTCGTTCTTAAATGGCAGAAGCAGAAGTTTGGAACCATCCAGACTTTTCCTAGAGCTGGTTGCCCGGCCAGACTGAGCAACCAGGGGAAAACGGCCTTGGTCAGGGAGGTGGCCAAGAACCCGATGGTCACTCTGACAGAGCTCCAGAGTTTCTCTGTGGAGATGGGAGAACCTTCCAGAAGGACAACCACCTCTGCAGCACTCCACCAACCAAGCCTTTATGGTAGAGTGACCAGACAGAAGCCACTCCACAGTAAGAGGCACATGACAGCCTGCTTGGAGTTTGCCAAAAGGCACCTAACAGACTCTCAGACCATGAGAAACAAGATTCTCTGGTATAATGAAACCAAGATTGAACACTTTGGCCTGAATGCCAAGTGTCACGTCTGGAGGAAACCTGGCACCATCCCTAAAATAAAGCATGGTGGTGGCAGCATCATCCTGTGGGAATGTTTTTCAGCGGCAGGGACTGGGAGACTAGTCAGCATTGAGGGAAAGATGAACGGAGCAAAGTACAGAGAGATCCATGACGAAAACCTGCTCCAGATTGCTCAGGACCTCAGATTGGGGTGAAGGTTCACCTTGCAAATTAAGGTAAGAGGGGCTTCGGGACAAGTCTCCGAATGTCCTTGAGTGGCCCAGCCAGAGCCTGGACTTGAACCCAATCGATCATCTCTGGACAGACCTGAAAATAGCTGGGGCAGCGACGCTCCCCATCCAACCTGACAGAGCTTGAGAGGATCTGCAGAGAAGAATGGGAGAAACTCCCCAAATACTGGTGTGCCAAGCTTGTCATACCCAAGAAGACTCTAGGCTGTAATCACTGACAAAGGGGCTTCAACAAAGTACTGAGTAATGCGTCTGAATAGTTACATATGTAAATGTGATATTTCAGTTTAATGTTTTGCAAAAATGTCTAAAAATCTGTTTTTGCATTGTCATTATGGGGTACTGTGTGTAGATTGATGAGGGGAAAAAAACAAATTCATCAATTTAGAATTAGGCTGTAACATAACAAAATGTGGAAAAAGTCAAGGGGTCTGGATACTTTCCGAATTCACTGTATCTCTGGGATTGTTATCAGAGTTGTAGAATGAATTGTTACCATTACATTCTTCATCAAGTTAAATAACTTTGACTCTAGCTGTTTGATAAAGCAGAACTGTATAATGGAAAACGGCATTAATACTGACTGACTCTCGTTGAACACAACAAAACAGCATTGTCGCTGTGTATTCTATAGAATGCAATACTAATTCTATATTCTATAGAATACCCAGAGCCAATGCTGTTTCGTTGTGTTCAATCCCACTGGGTACTTCAATAAAATGTTCCATTTCAAAGAAATTACGTTGATCAAACGTGGAATAGACGTTGAAGTGAGGTCTGTGCCCAGTGGGATGTGTCAGTCAGGAGTAGAATCTATGTGCTTGTGTTTACTGTTCCATCTGTCTTGTTTCCCCTACAGTCTATCCTCCCTGCTCCTGTTTATAATTGTGTTCCCACTGAAGCAGATAATAGGTGTAGAACTGTAAACTCAGCCGTATTCACACACAAGCCCTGCAAGCGCTTTGATAGCACTGAAACTTGAACTTGAAGGCTACAGGCAGGAAGACTGTCGCACCTTGGTTCCCTGTGACTCACTAAAACACTTTAACTGGATGAAGTATGTAGATACACACAGACACACACCTCTGCAACACGCTCCCACTCTTCTACTCAAAAAGAAAAGGCTGTCGTCACGGGCGACAGCCTTTAGTAAGTGTGCACCTGTTTGATCCTAACTTGATTCCTGCTATCTATGAGACATCGTCTCTGTGTGTGATCTCATGGCTGTATTGGGAAGGACAGTTAAATTAAATGAGTGTATGTTAAAGATCCCCCCCTGTCACCCACTACCTCCCCTCCCCTCCCTCTCACTCCCTCCTCTCAGCCCCTCCCTAACCCATCCACCCCTGTGAACAGCGAGGTCATGTCATTAGTGAGCGCCTCCCTCCAGGCTAGTTAAGGTCGGTGTTACAAGGTGTTTCTGCGGCTGGCTGCTGTAATCAGACCACAGACTCCATCATCACTGTCAGGGACCATCATTCATGCAGCATCATCTTAATTAAAACTAGTTAAGAGTCATAGTTTACCTTGCAGGGTTCAGGTATTGATATGCATGTAATTGCTGCAGCCAGTGTCCTTCGTGCCTTTCATAACCCCCGTTCTTCTCCAACCTGCTTATGGCCACAGCTAGGCTGTCATTGTCACCATCTCTCTCTCTCTCTCTCTCTCTCTCTCTCTCTCTCTCTCTTTCTCCATCCCTCTATCTCTCTCTCTTCTCTCTTTCTCCATCCCTCTACCTCTCTCTCTCTCTCTCTCTCTCTCTCTTTCTCCATCCCTCTACCTCTCTCTCTCTCTCTCTCTCTCTCTCTCTTTCTCCATCCCTCTATCTCTCTCTCTTCTCTCTTTCTCCATCCCTCTACCTCTCTCTCTCTCTCTCTCTCTCTCTCTTTCTCCATCCCTCTACCTCTCTCTCTCTCTCTCTCTCTCTCTCTCTCTCTCTCTCTCCATCCCTCTACTCTCTCTCTCTCTCTCTCTCTCTCTCTCTCTCTCTCCATCCCTCTACCTCTCTCTCTCTCTCTCTCTCTTTCTCCATCCCTCTACCTCTCTCTCTCTCTCTCTCTCTCTCTCTCTCTCTCTCTCTCCATCCCTCTACCTCTCTCTCTCTCTCTCTCTCTCTCTCTCTCCATCCCTCTACCTCTCTCTCTCTCTCTCTCTCTTTCTCCATCCCTCTACCTCTCTCTCTCTCTCTCTCTCTCTCTCTCTCATCCCTCTATCTCTCTCTCTTCTCTCTTTCTCCATCCCTCTACCTCTCTCTCTCTCTCTCTCTCTCCATCCCTCTACCTCTCTCTCATCATGCCTTCTTTTATTTATGTTATTTTTGTCAAAGACATAGGAGGCTGCAGGGGAACCTCCGGCTTCGACCCAATTATACAGAGTTTGCTGATCTTCCTTTCCCTGGCCAGACCATAATGACAGGTTTTGATATGAAGAGGACCTTCCCGCGAGGCAGGGTAACGGGGGAGAGACTGTTAACATATCCAAACGTAACCCCTTCTGTTGTGTAGATCTGAGAGGATTGCGTTGGTAAAGGAAATATGGAGATAATTCCGACTGGCTTGTTAGAAAGCAAGATGGAGCAATCATTATATTGCTTATACCTATCCAATATTCTCGTATCTACTCTGTGCCTAGGGGGCAGGGGCTGGGTGTTGATTTGGGGTTCAGGGAGAGTGGTGCTGGTATTTGAAGTAGGGTTACATGTAACCCGCATCATTATAGATAGACAGGTTGGTTACATGTAATCCAATTACAATTTTTTAAAACTGTAATCAATTACTTTACCATCAAAAATATTGTAATCAGATTACAGATACTTTTGAGAAACTAGATAATTATATCTTGGATTACTTAAATGAACAAAAAAACATAATGACACCTTTCTGTTTTCTCAATGACATTCAATTCAGCATTGAAAAGGGTCACCAGTTAAACATTTTTCCACCTGACTGAGTCTGACCACAAGTCAGAAACCACTATGATGACACACCAAATGCAATTGTCTTCTCCTAATGCCTCTTAAATGGAAAGTAATTGAAAACAATCCGATTACGTTCCTGAGTTTGGGTAATCCAAGAGTTACGATACTGATTAAAATTTTGGACAGGTAACTAACAACTGCAACAAATTAAATTTTGAAAGTAACCTATCCAACCCTGGATAGAGATCACAGAAGAGAAGAGCAGGCAGATACTGTGGAGGAAGGTTGAACTAACACAGTCATTTGAAGCTACACAGAGAGACAGTCTCAATGGGACATCGTAAAGAAACACTGATTTTTCCACTCTGTGCTGTTGCATTTTTCATAAGGCTGCTTGGCTGAGCACTCTCATGCAGTTGCTTTATGCTGAACGTTCAGACACACACACACTTAATTCCATCATTATTCATACTTCAACAAATAGGTACAGTATGTATACCAAGCACACCAACTGCCACGTATTTCAGATTCTATGAATCTATGCATTGCAGTGCAGTTTAGCAATGCATTTGTCCATTATTGCTCCAGTAACATTATACGAGGTAGTAGATAGTGATACACTATAAAATGAAACACAGAGACAACTCTAAAAGAGTCTTAAAGCCAGTCTTTAAAAGACCATGCACTTGGACAATAGGCTATAATACACACTTTCCACAGTCCGGCTAGTTAGCATATCCCTCTGTCGTGTTTTTAGAACTGAAGTGGGGGTCCTCTCATAGTGGTGTTAGAGGGATGGGGGAGTGGAGTCACACACACACACACACACACACACACACACACATACACACACACACACACACACACTGATCTTCTACGGTATTGTTGATTCATCTCTATATGGTCTGCTCTAGTCTGTGTGCTCACCGGTCTCCCACCAATCTCTGCACACCCTCTAATAACGTCCACAGTCAATTCCCCAGACCATAGTGTATAGTGTACAGTACATCATCAGGACCAGTCCCTGGGCTGAGTGGAACATAGTGGACTAGACAGAGCCTAGCAGTCAATACTGCCTTACTTCTGCCAGTCTGGCCCTCATGAACAACCATATACAGTCATCACCTTGGCAGCAACACACACACATGCATGCACTCGCGCACGTATGCACACACACACATATACACACACACCATATCCAGTCATCACCTTGGCAACAGTGTGAGCTGGCAGTGTTCTGGGCACAGGGAGGGAGTCAGGGGGAGACAGTATTCCCTTGGCAATGGGAACAAACCTAAGACAAATCTGGCAACAACTCCTGAAGCGGAGTAGCATAAATCCGGTCATTTGTTTGAGGTTCGAGGTGTGTGTGTGTCTGGCTCTGAGTGAGGCAGTAACGAGGCCAAGAGGGCCTCCAAGGGACCAATTTCCCTTTCTGTTTTGTTCTGCAGGCCGTGGCGTCTCACTTTTTACACCATGAAGGGATAAAGAAGAGAAAGAGTAAGAGAGAGAGATATTAGAGTAATTGGTGCATGTGTTAACAGCTAGCTACCTGCAACATATCTTTCAAGAAGATAAAAAAGATTGCTGTGATTTGTGAGTTCTGCTCCACTCAGATCAATCAAGTTTTAACGGGGAGACAGAAAAATCCCTGGGAAAGGCCACAGAATGCCATGAACCTAACACAAAAAACGCTCCAATGATTTTGGTCAGTCAGAAACATTCCTCTCCTCTCCTGCCCCAGATCTCTGCACTCCTCAGCATTTCCACTACCTTCTACTCTTTTCCCGCCCTTTTCCCAGACACCTAGGTCAGAGGTTAGAGGTCAGAAGTCTTCTCAGAAGAAGACAAGGGGTATTTGGGGAGGCAGTCCAACTGCATCTTCTAACACTTTGAAGATGCATATATAAATATTTTTTATTGTGAAACAAACAAGAAACAACACAAAAAAACTGAGAACTTGAGCGTGCATAACTATTAAACCCCCCAACGTCAATACTTTGTAGAGCCACCTTTTGCAGCAATTACAGCTGCAAGTCTCTTAGGGTATGTCTCTATACACTTGGCACATCCAGCCACTGGGATTTTTGCTGCTCCAGCTCCTTCAAGTTGGATGGGTTCTGCTGGTGTACAGCAATCTTTAAGTCATACCCCAGATTCTCAATTGGATTGAGGTCTGAGATTAGACTAGGCCAATCTAAGACATTTAAATGTTTTCTCTTAAACCACTTAAGTGTTGCTTTAGCAGTATGCTTAGGGTCATTGTCCTGCTGGAAGGTGAACCTCCATCCCAGTCTCAAATCTCTGGAAGACTGAAACAGGTATCCTGTTTCAGCAGCAACAAAGATATCCCTGAAGGAGCTGAGCTTTACGACAGAGTGGCCAGAAAAAAAGCCATTGCTCAAAGAAAATATAACAAACATGTTATTTCTTCAAAGTGGTAGGCATGTTGTGTAAATCAAATGATACAATCCCCCCCAAAAATCCATTTTAATTCCAGGTTGTAAGGCAACAAAATAGGAAAAATGCCAAGGGGGTGAATACTTTCGCAAGCCACTGTATATACATAGTAATTGCATTTGGATTTTACAATTATTTTGGGGTTGTTAATGTAGCAATGTGCGCTGAGAGTTGTAAAGCAAGTTCAGTGAGTGAGTGTTTTAGTAAATTAACGGAACATAATACAAAACAATAAACTGGGACAGTACAAAGACATGACACAGAAAGAGAAACAATGACACCTGGGGAAGGAACCAAAGGGAGTGACATATATAGGGAAGGTAATCAAGGAGGTGATGGAATCGAGGTGAGTGTCATAATGCGCGTAACGATGGTGACAGGTGTGTGCCATAACGAGCAGCCTGGTGACCTAGAGTCTGGAGAGGGAGCACACATGACAGTAGCCCCTCCCTGACGTGCGGCTCCGGCCGCAGGACGCCGACCAAGATGAAGATCCCATGGATCAGGAACGGACCGGTCACCTCTGCTAAGACGCTGGAACCTGTTGATCCAGCTGAGGCGCAGGAGCATCGCGACCTAGAGTGCCGGAGAGAGAGCATATGTGACAATACCCCCTTCCTGGCCCTTTCTGCTCCAGCCGCAGGACGCCAACCACAGGGACGATCCCGGGGATCAGGAGCGGACCGGTCGCCTCCACTGAGGCACAGAAACCTGACAAACCGGCTGAGGCGTGAGAGCCTGATAAGCCGGTTTCCATAACGAGCATTTTAGTGACCTAGAGGCTGGAGAGGGAGCACACGTGACAGTT
Source organism: Oncorhynchus tshawytscha (assembly GCF_018296145.1). Classification (NCBI taxonomy): domain Eukaryota; kingdom Metazoa; phylum Chordata; class Actinopteri; order Salmoniformes; family Salmonidae; genus Oncorhynchus; species Oncorhynchus tshawytscha. Next base: position 10,781,278 of record NC_056431.1, on the reverse strand, counting down.
AATTAGATTTTTTTTCCGACATTTCTTTATTTCTTTATTTTACTTTTCATTTATTTTAATTTGAATTATTTGTGTATTTTACTGCAGTGTTAGGAGCTAGTAGCATACGCACGCTCAAGTTTTCTGTTTTTTTGTCTTATTACTTGTTTGTTTCACAATAAAAAATATTTTGCATCTTCAAAGTGGTAGGCATGTTGTGTAAATCATCTTCTAACCTGTGTATGCAACCAATAAACTTTTATTTGATTTGTTCTGAGAACCTCTGGGCAAGTCTGGACCTCGGAAGAATTTGGAATTTGGACAAACCTGAAGTTCCAGGATTAAGAGTTCTAAAGGAGAGTAAAGGAACATGTCTTAAAGCCACCGACACGTCCACATGTGCATTAGTGTAGTGGAATGCTAAAATTCGCCTGGCCTATGTGTGTCGTTAGAGAGATGGTGTGTAAGATTCATCTCTATGATCCATTGACACAATCACTATGTGTAGTCATAGTGGTGGTGTGTGTAGGTGGAGTTGCTGAGATGGTGTGCTGTGTGTGTTGGGATTGGAATGGTGTGTTATGTTATGTGCAGTTTCTGAGTAATGAGTGATGAAATGGTGTACGTAGTTGATGTAGTTTTGTCTCGTGTTCTGTTATGCTGTTTTTTGTATTGTTGTTCCTACATACTGCTGGCTGCTGGAATGTGTGTGTGTGTGTGTGTGTGTGTGTGTGTGTGTGTGTGTGTGTGTGTGTGTGTGTGTGTGTGTGTGTGTGTGTGTGTGTGTGTGTGTGTGTGTGTGTGTGTGTGTGTGTGTGTGTGTGTGTGTGTGTTGTGAGAGTCTAGCTGTGTAGAGAAATAATCAGATGGTGCACTGAGAGGGGAGCTGAGAGCTCAGAGGGTTCTCTCCCCCCCACCCCACTTATACCGCTACCACTGGGGAATGAGAGTAATCACTCCACTCTCTCCCAGCAGACCCCCACCTCTCTCCTCCACCCTATTCATATATCCCATGCACACACACACTCTCAACCTCCCACCCAGCCGTCTGCCTCCAACTCCGTGGTACCAGGCCAGCGGGGTGGAAAATTGCATCTTGTCATTTAATTTCCAAAAAAATCGTTGTTTTCGCAGGATTAATCTTTCTGCTTTGCTCCACTTAAGTTGAAAGCTCAGCAAAATGAAGCAGCCTGTATCTGTATCTGCAATCTGTGGGGACAGAGTTGGAGAACTCGCACAAAGATGAATGATGATCAGCTAGCTGTCGTGCAGCGTGTTACAGTACACTGCGTACACACACACGCACGCACACACACATTTGCTCTGCAAAAGCCATATATTACCCTGTTAAGGCCTTGAGGTGCGGCACACCGGTGGAATGCATTCTTATTAAAGGAAATAACAGGTTCATCTACCTGCCAAAAGGTGAACTTTCAGTCTTCCACTATCTGTGTTAACCTCAACTGTTTTCATTAGCTGCTCTGTAAGCTCTGTTAAGCAAATTATGTAGGAATTGCCCTTGATTGAATATGTAATGATGTCTCATTTAAAGATGAGACAGATTCATTCCTATGATCACTAAAGAGTGTTTTAATTAATAATGAGACTATAGATGACTGTACATTTGTGGCAGCACTCAAACAGTTGCTTACAGTACATCATACTGAAGAAAAACCTTCCCATGATCCTTCAGAGGGCTTCCGATGGCCTTCCCCTCTCCCCCACAATCCCCCCCCATTGCTTGATCCAATCGCAAACCCCTCAGCAAACGACCTGATCAGTTGATCGATCACTTTGTACAATCAGCAGTGGCTCCTACAATGCTCATAAAGACGGCATTCATGAAAAAACAAATAGATGCAGAGGGACAGATGAGAAGGGTTGGTGGGGGAAACACACTCAAGTGTGGAGACATGGATTGGATGGTGGATCAGGACATCTGGTGAAGGCCGGGGGGAAAAGGGGAAGGAAGCTGGGTTATACTTATTAACCTTTTTGAAATGGCCCATGGAACTGAGGTTTTATTGATGACCCGGTGTTATGAAGTCACAATAATTTCTCTAGGAAGTTCAAATGAAGGTTAAACTATTCACATTAATTGCTCTATGAGGTTGTTTATCGACAGATTTCCAAAGCTTCAAGAGCTGCAGTAAGAGGGGAGGAGAGGGAGAAGGAGAAGGAAATTGAGAGGGGAGAGAGAGAGAGAGAGAGAGAGAGAGAGATGGCAGGCAGTGTGAATTACACCATGACGGTCGGGGGGGTCTCTAATGAAATTTAAAAATGATGGGCCTAATAAAGCCGTCATTTAAACTATAAAAATGAATTACAATTTAATGTGGCATGATTACAACCAGTCATGATATTTTCATTTGATAGTCAAACAAAGCACTTCAAAAAGTAAGCTGCTCGTCCACTCCAAAAGAATTCCAGCATCCAAACTGCATGTATACTCATGCCATTTGATGAATGGAAATAGACATCTGTTACAAAACACCAAAAACTGTGCTTAATGACATTCAGTGATTGCCAACATTAATTGATGCATCTTGCTGACAAATGTACCTTTTTTGTAGCCTGTCGTAACACGGGATGGTCACCCTAACACACATGGTCAACTCACTAGACTACAACGTGTATTACCATGAACTTTAAATAAGCCAACTGGTAGCCAGTGATGTAGTGGTAAAAAATAGGTGGGTAAACTTCACGTAAAAAAAATATATTATAAAGCTTTCCATACTTTCAATATATTTTTCAGAAAAAGGTGGGTAAACAGCATTTAGCGACGTTTATCCTCCACTAGGCCTACATCACTGCCGGTAGCTTGCCCCCTCAGCCAGGACAATTTTACCCACATGAACACATGCAGAAGAGGTAGCTTACATTCAATATAATACATGAGTTGAATCAAAACATGTTTTACACCCTAGATCATGAGTTGTCCATCATTTATGCGTTAATACTTGGAGTCTTCACATATCGTGTGACATAAAACACTACATTTCTTTCCTTACATTAATGACATTGTTATTTGTCATAAATAAAGCATTTAACAATTGAATTAGATCATTTAATTTAGGGGAGCTAATGTCTCATTCAGGGGAGCTGAGCACCCCCTGGCTCCCCTGTAATTCACACCTTGGTGGTAGGATGAAGGGAGCTATTTGATGTTGGTTGAGAGTTATGAACGAGTATTTTTTTATAGTGCTGTGCTTTTTAAAGGGCTATGAATAACTCAGAAGGTAGGCGCTGACGACAGCCGCCACAACTCTCAAAGGATTCCATATTCCATGAATAACATCACCACGCTGGGGAATTTACACTGGCAAACACAATGCATTTGCACATAAATGTGTAGCTCTTAGCAATGGGTCCACACACAGCAACCTGCCTCTCCTCATCCTCCTTCTCCTCCTACTCCTCCTCCTCTTTTCTGCCACCCAGAAACATTTAACACCGCCCACTACTCATGTATACCGTTCAAAAGTTTGGACACCAACTCATTCAAGGGGTTTTCTTCATTTTTACCACTTTCTACATGGTAGAATAATAGTGAATACATCAAAACTATGAAATAACAAATATGGAATCATGTAGTAACCAAAAAAAGTGTTAAACAAATCGAAAATCTAAGATTTTAGATTCTTCAAAGTAGCCACCCTTTGCCTTGAAGACAGCTTTGCACACTCTTGGCATTCTCCCGACCAACTTCACCTGGAATGCTTTTCCAACCATCTTGAAGGAGTTCCCACATATGCCGAGCACTTGTTGGCTGCTTTTCCTTCACTCTGCGGTCCAACTCATCCCAAACCATCTCTTGAGGTCTGGTTATTGTGGAGTCCAGGTCATCTGATGCAACATTCCATCACTCTCCTTCTTGGTCAAATAGCCCTTACACAGCCTGGAGGTGTGTTGGGTCATTGTCCTGTTGAAAAGAAAATGATAATTCCACTAAGTGCAAACCAGATGGGATGGCGTATTGCTGCAAAATGCTGTGGTAGCCATGCTGGTTAAGTGTGCCTTGAATTCTAAATAAATCACGTTCACCAGCAAAGCACCCCCACACCATCACACCTCCTCCTCCATGCTTCACGGTGATCATCGGTTCACCTACTTTGCGTCTCACAAATACACGGCAGTTGGAAGCAAAAATCTGCAATTTGGACTCATCTGACTATAGGACAGATTTCCACCGGTCTATTGCTCATGTTTCTTGGCCCAAGCAAGTCTCTAATTCTTATTGGTGTTCTTTAGTAGTGGTTTCTTTGCAGCAATCGACCCTAGTCATTGGCGACTCCATTACCTGTAGCATTAGACTTAAAAATAATCATCCAACGATCATAGACCGTTTACCTGAAATGTGGTCTGTGTGTAGCTTGTGTAGAGGAGTCAGGCGCAGGACAGCAGATATGAGTAAATAAACGTAATTTACTCAAAATAAACAAATACAATACAATAAAGCAAGCCCACATAACGGACCGTATTACATTCAAACAATTACTCACAAACAAACATCGGGGAACAGAGGGTTAAATAATGAAGTAATTGGGGAATTGAAACCAGGTGTTTAAGACAAAGACAAAACAAATGTAAAATGAAAAGTGGATCAGCGATGGCTAGAAGGCGGGTGACGTCGACCGCCGAACGCCGCCCGAACAAGGAGAGGGACCGATTTGGCGGAAGTCGTGACATTATCAGGGGGCAGGGCTACCGACGATAAGACTAATCTGAAGATGGTGCTGGCTAAGGCGAAAACTGGCGAGTGTAGAGAGTATAGGGATATTGTTATCCACGTCGGCACCAACGGTGTTAGGATGAAACAGTCAGAGGTCACCAAGCACAAAATAGTTTCAGAGTGTAAATCAGCTAGAAAGATGTGTTGGCATCGAGTAATTGTCTCTGACCCCCTCGCAGGTAGGGGGAGTGATGATACAGCAGAGTCTCACAACTCAATCGCTGGTTGAAAACTGTTTTCTGCCCCTCCCAAAATATATAATTTGTAGATAATTGGTCCTCCTGGGACTCACCCACGTACAGGACCAAGCCTGGCTTGCTGAGGAGTGACGGACTCCATCCTAGCTGGAGGGGTGCTCTCATCTTATCTATAAACATAGACAGGACTCTAACTCCTCTAGCTCCACAATGAGATCGGGTACAGGTCAGGCAGCAGGCTGTTAGCCACCCTGCCAGCTTAGTGGAGTCTGCCACTAGCATAGTCAGTGTAGTCAGCTCAGTTATCCCATTGAGACCTTGTCTGTGCCTCGATCTAGGTTGGGCAAAAATAAACATGGCGATGTTCACTTTAGTAATCTCACTGGAATAAAGACCTCCTCCATTCCTGTCATTACTGAAAGAGATTGTGATATCTCATATCTCAAAATAGGGCTACTTAAAGTTAGATGCCTCACTTCCAAGGTAGTTATAGTCAATGAACTAGTCACTGATCAAAATATTGATGTGATTGACCTGACCGAAACATGGCTTAAGCCTGATGAATTTACTGTGTTAAAAACTTCTTCAGGCTAGGGTCTATTTTTCTCCACTTCCTGTATGACTGACGTTCCCTAAAGCAAACTGCCTATTACTCATGCCCAGTAGCCAGGATATGCATATAACTGGTGCCATTGGATATAAAACACTTTGAAGATCGTAGAAATGTTCAAAAATAATGTATTAGACTATAACGCAATTGATATGGTAGGAGAAAATCCAAAGAAAAACCAACCAGAATTTTTTTGAGAGCCCATGCTCTTCCAATGGAAAGCCATGGGGCATATGCAATTCCAGCTCCCAGATTGCAATTCCTATGGCTTCCACTAGATGTCAACAGTCCTTGTTCAAGGTTTCGGGCTTGTTTCTTCCCAAACGAGGAATAATTTTGAGTTTTGGGAGTCAGAGTTGGAAATCAGTCGAAGAGGACGTGCACTTGCTTATTTTGCTTTTCTATTGAACATACTTATTTCTGTATGAAATATTATAGTTTAATTACATTTTAGGGTACCTGAGGATTAAATGGAAACATATTTTGACTTATTTTAACAAAGTTTAGCGGTAGCTTTTTGGATTCGTTTCTCTGCATGTTGAACGAGTGGATTACTCAAATCGATGGCACCAACTAAACAGACTTTTTGGGATATAAAGAAGGATTTTATCTAACAAACCGACCATGCATGTTGTAGCTAAGACCCTTTGGATTGCAAATCAGAGGAAGATTTTCAAAAAGTAAGTTAATATTTAATTGCTATTTGTGATTTTACAAAGCCTGTGCTGGTTGAACAATATTTTGATGTGGGGCGCCATCCTCAAATAATCGCATGGCATGCTGTCGCTGTAAAGCCAATTGTAAATTGGACAACGCAGTTAGATTAACAATAATTTAAGCTTTTAACCTTTTTGGAATAGGGGGCAGCATTTTCCCTTTTGGATGAATAGCGTGCCCAGAGTGAACTGCCTCCTACTCTGTTCCAGATGCTAATGTATGCATATTATTATTAGTATTGGATAGAAACACTCTGACGTTTCTAAAACTGTTTGAATGATGGCTGTGAGTATAACAGAACTCATATGGCAGGTGAAAACCTGAGAGAAATCCAACCAGGAAGTGGGACATCTGAGGTTTGTAGTTTTTCAAAGCTTGGCGTACTCAATACACATTGAGATATGGATAAAGTTGCACTTCCTACGGCTTCCACTAGATGTCAACCGTCTTTAGAAACTTGAATGATTCTACTATAAAGGGGGGGCTCATGAAACCTCTTTGAGTCAGTGGTCTGGCAGAGTGCCTTGGTTTCATGACGCACGCTCTGGACAGAGTTACCTCTCGTTCCAGTGCTTTTCTGAAGACAGGAATTCTCCGGTTGGAACATTATTGATGTTTTATGTTAAAAACATCCTAATGGTCTGGCAGAGTGCCTTGGTCTCATGACGCGCGCTCCCGACAGAGTTACCTCTCGTTCCAGTGCTTTTCTGAAGACAGGAATTCTCCGGTTGGAACATCATTGATGTTTTATGTTAAAAACATCCTAAAGATTGATTCCATACATCGTTTGACATGTTTCTAAAGGAATTAACTTTTCAAGTTTTTGTCTGGACGAAGTGCCTGTGCCTCATGAAGATGGATTACTGGCCTGAACACGTTAACAACAAGTGGCTATTTGGACATAAATGATGGACTTTATGGAACTTTATGGAACAAATCAGTCATGTATTGTCGAACTGGGATTCCTGGGAGTGCCTTCTGATGAAGATCATCAATGGTAAGTGAATATTTATGGTGTTGTGTCTAACTTTGTTGACTCCAAAATGGCGGATATTCCTCTGGCTGTTTTGGGTTCTGAGCACCGTTCTCAGATTATGCTTTTTCCGTAAAGTTTTTAAAAAATCTGACACAGCGGTTGCATTAAGGAGAAGTCTATCTTTAATTCTGTGAATAACACTTGTATCTTTTATCAATGTTTATTATGAGTATTTCTGCAAAATCACAGGATGTTTTGGAATCAAAACATTACTGCAAGTAAGGCACCAATGTAAACTGAGATTTTTGGATATAAATATGCACATTATCGAACAAAACATACATGTATTGTGTAACATGATGTCTTATGAGTGTCACCTGATGAAGATCATCAAAGGTTAGTGATTCATTTTATCTATATTTCTGCTTTTTGTGACTCCTATCTGTGGCTGGAAAAATGGCTGTGTGTTTTTTCAACTTGGCTATGACCTAACATAATCATATGTTGTGCTTTCGCTGTAAAGCATTTTTGAAATCGGAAATGATGGGTAGATTAACAAGATGTTTATCTTTCATTTGCTGTATTGGACTTGTTAATGTGTGAAAGTTACATATTTCTAAAAAATATTTTTGAATTTCATGCGCTACCTTTTCAGCGGAATGTTATCGAGGGCAGGGGTTCCGCTAGCGAATGGTTAACCGATTAAAGACACTTGTATGTACCTAGATGTTTAATATCCATAATATTTATGATTATTTATTTGAATTGCGCTCCCCCCAATTTCACAGGAAGTTGTCGACAGGCTGACGGGACACCTAGCCCTAAGAAGTTTTTAAATGAGGCCTCTCCTCCTGGTTACACTAGGGACCACATCTCCCGTGCATCCCACAAAGGCGGAGGTGTTGCTAACATCTACAATATAAAATTTAAATTTACAAAAGAAAATGACTGAGTTTTCTTCTTTTGAGCTTCTAGTCATGAAATCTACGCAGTTTACTCAATCACTTTTTATAGCTACTGTTTACAGGCCTTCTGGGCCGTAAACAGCATTCCTCACTGAGTTCTGTGAATTCCTATCAGACCTTGTAGTCATAGGAGATAATATTCTAGTTTTTGGTGACTTTAATATTCACATGGAAAAGTCCACAGACCCACTCCAAAAGGCTTTCGAAGCCATCATCGACTCAGTCGGTTTTGTCCAACATGTCTCCGGACCTACTCACTGCCACAGTCATACTCTGGACCTAGTTTTGTCCCGTGGAATAAAAATTGTGGATCTTAGTGTTATTCCTCATAATCCTGGACTATCGGACGACCATTTTATTACATTTGCAATCCCAACAAATAATCTGCTCAGGCCCTACCAAAGGATCATCCAAAGCTGTGCTGTAAATTCTCTGACAACTCAAAGATTCCTAGATGCCCTTCCAGACTCCCTCCACCTACCCAAGGACGTCAGAGTACAAAAATCGTCTAACCACCTAACTGAGGAATTAAATTGAACCTTGCATAATACCCTAGACTCAGTCGCACCCCTAAAAACAAAAAGCATTTGTCATAAGAAACTATCTCCCTGGCATACAGAAAGTATGAGCCCTGAAGCAAGCTTCCAGAAAATTGGAACGGAAATGGCGTTACACCAAACTGGAAGTCTTCCGACTGACTTGGAAAAACAGTACCGTGCAGTATCGAAGAGCCCTCACTGCTGCTCGATCATCCTATTTTTCCAACTTAATTCAATACAATAAGAACAATCCTACATTTATTTTTTAAACTTTTGCAAAGCTAACAGAAAAGCAGCATTCCCAAAGAGAGGATTTGACTTTAACTTCAGCAGTGATAAAACAATTAATTAACTTCTTTGGCGAAAGATCATGATCATTACAAAGCAAATGATTGACTCCTCTTTAAAGCTCAGTTGTCCTGAGTCTGCACAACACTGCCAGGACCTAAGATCAAGGGAGACACTCAAGTTTTATTATATCTCTTGACACATTGATAAAAATAGTCTTGGCCTCAAAACCTTCACGCAGCATACTGGACCCTATTCCAACTAAACTACTGAAAGAGCTGCTTCCTGTGCTTGGCCCCCCTATGTTGAACATAATAAACGGCTCCCTACCCACCGGATGTGTACCAAACTCAGCAAAAGTGGCAGTAATAAAGCCTCTCTTGAAAAAGAAAAACCTATCTGCCTTTTCCGAATCTTATCGGCAGACTCAATAGCCTTGGTCTCTCAAATGACTGCCTCGCCTGATTCACCAGCTACTTCTCAGATAGAGTTCAGTGTGTAAAATCGGAGGGCCTGTTGTCCGGACCTCTGGCAGTCTCTATGGGGGTGCCACAGGGTTCATTTCTCAGGCCGACTCTTTTCTCTGTATACATCAATGATGTCGCTCTTGCTGCTGGGTGATTCTCTGATCCACCTCTACGCAGACGACACCATTCTGTACACATCTGGCCCTTCTTTGGACACTGTGTTAACAAACCTCCAAACGAGTTTAAATGCCATACAACACTCCTTCCGTGGCCTCCAACTGCTCTTAAATGCTTGTAAAACTAAATGCATACTCTTCAACCGATTGCAGCCCGCACCTGACCGCCCGACTAGCATCACTACTCTGGACGGTTCTGCCTTAGAATATGTGGACAACTACAAATACCTAGGTGTCTGGTTAGACTGTAAACTCTCCTACCAGACTCACATTAAGCATCTCCAATCCAAAATTAAATCTAGAATCGGCTTCCTATTTCGCAACAAAGCCTACTTCACTCATGCTGCCAAACATAACCTCGTAAAACTGACTTTCCTACCAATCCTCGACTTCGGCGATGTCATTTACAAAATAGCCTCCAACACTCTACTGAGCAAATTGGATGCAGTCTTTCACAGTTCCATCCGTTTTGTCACCAAAGCCCCATATACTACCCACCACCACGACCTGTATGCTCTCGTTGGCTGGCCCTTGCTACATATTCATCGCCAAACCCACTGGCTCCAGGTCGTCTATAAGTCTTTGCGAGGTAAAGCCCCGCCTTATCACCATAGCAACACCCCACCCGTAGCACTCGCTCCAGCAGGTATATTTCACTGGTCATCCCCAAAGACAACACCTCTTTGGACGCTTTTCCTTCCAGTTCTCTGCTGCCAATGACTGGAACGAATTCCAAAAATCACTGAAGCTGGAGACTCCATCACTAGCTTTAAGCAGCAGCTGTCAGAGCAGCTTACCGATCACTGCAACTGTACGCAACCCATCTGTAAATAGCCCACCTGTTACGTTCTGACCTTAGTTCTTTTATTATGTCTTTGTTTTAGTATGGTCAGGGCGTGAGTTGGGTGGGTTGTCTATGTTCCTTTTTCTATGTTTTGGGATTTCTGTGTTTGGCCTGGTACGGTTCTCAATCAAAGGCAGCTGTTTATTGTTGTCCCTGATTGAGAACCATACTTAGGTAGCCTGGTTTCACTTTTGAGTTGTGGATGATTATTTTCCGTGTCAGTGTTTGTGCCACACGGGACTGTTTCGTTTGTTTCACTTTGTTATTTTGTATTTTGTAGTGTTCAGTAGTACATTAAAATGGACACTTACCACGCTGAAAATTGGTCCGATATCTCTTACTCCTCATCAGAGGAAGACGACGAACGTTACACCACCCAACTACCTCATCCCTATATTGTTATTTTTTTGCTGTATCTCTACTTGCACATCATCATCTGCACATCTATCACTCCAGTGTTAATGCTAAATTGTAATTATTTCACCACTATGGCCTATTTCTTGCCTTACCTCCCTAATCTTACTACATTTGCACACACTGTACACAGATTTTTCTATTGTGTTATTGACTGTACGTTTGTTTGTCCCATGTGTAACTCTGTGTTGTTGTTTATGTCGCACTGCTTTGCTTTATCTTGGCCAGGTCACAGTTGTAAATGAGAACTTGTTCTCAACTGGACTATCTGGTTCAATAAAAGTGAAATCTTTAACATATTTCAAGGACAGCTTTTTTCCATCTTTGTAATATTGAATAAATCTGAAACTTTCTGTCCAAAAACTCAGAAAAATTCATTCATGCTTTTTTCACTTCTAGGTTAGACTACTGCAATGCTCTACTTTCCGGCTAACTAACTTTAGTTAGTGCTAAACACGGCCGCTAGAATCTTGACTAGAACCAAAAAATGTGATCATATTACTCCAGTGCTAGCCTCTCTACACTAGCCTCCTGTTAAGGCTAGGGCTGATTTCAAGGTTTTACTGCTAACCTACAAAGGATTACATGGGCTTGCTCCTACCTATCTCTCCAATTTGGTCCTGCCGTATATACCTACACGTACGCTACGGTCACAAGACGCAAGCCTCCTAACTGTCCCTAGAATTTCTAAGCAAACAGCTGGAGGCAGGGCTTTCTCCTATAGAGCTCGGGTTCGTGCCGTGGGGTAGATCTTCATGGGCTATACTCGGCCTTGTCTCAGGGTAGTAGGTTGGTGGTTGAATATATCCCTCTAGTGGTGTGGGAGCTGTACTTTGGCAAAGTGGGTGGGGATAAATCCTGCCTGTTTGGCCCTGTCCGGGGGTATCGTCGGACAAGGCCACAGTGTCTCCCGACCCCTCCTGTCTCAGCCTCCAGTATTTATGCTGCAGTAGTTTATGTGTCGGGGGGACTAGGGTCAGTGTTATATCTGGAGCATTTCTCCTGTCTCATCTGGTGTTCTGTGTGAATTTAAGTATGATCCCTCTAATTCTCTCTCTCTTTTTCTCTCTTTCTCTCTCTCTTTCTCTCTCTCTCACTCTTTCTCCCTCTCTCACTCCCACCCCCCTCTCTCTTTCTTTCTCTCTCTCTCTCTCTCTCTCTCTCTCTCTCTCTCTCTCTCTCTCTCTCTTTCTTTCTCTCTCTCTCTTCTCTCAGAGGACCTGAGCCCTAGGACCATGCCTCAGGACTACTTGTCCTGATGACTCCTTGCTGTCCCCAGTCCACCTGGTTATGCTGCTTCTCCAGTTTCAACTGTTCTGCCTTCGGCTATGGAACCCTGACCTGTTCACCGGACGTGCTGTTTTGGACCCGCTCTCTACCACACCTGCTGTCTCTAACTCTGAATAATCGGCTATGAAAAGCCAACTGACATTTACTCCTGAGGTGCTGACCTGTTGCACCCTCTACAACCACTATGATTATTATAATCTGACCCTGCAGGTCATCTTTGAACGTTTGAACATCTTGGCCATATTCTGTTATAATTTCCACCCAGCACAGCCAGAAGAGGACTGACCACCCCTCATAGCCTGGTTCCTCTCTAGGTTTCTTCCTAGGTTCTGGCCTTTCTAGGGAGTTTTTCCTAGCCACCGTGCTTCTACACCTGCATTGCTTGCTGTTTAGGGTTTTAGGCTGGGTTTCTATATAGCACTTTGTGACATCGACGGATGTAAAAAGGGCTTTATAAATACATTTGATTGATTGATGTTGAGATGTGTCTGTTACATGAACTCTGTGAAGCATTTATTTGGGCTGCAATTTCTAATGAACTTATCCTCTGAAGCAGAGGTAACTCTGGGTCTTCCTTTCCTGTGGCGGTCCTGATAAGAGCCCGTTTCATCATAGCGCTTGATGGTTATTGCAAGTTCTTGAAATGTTCCGTATTGACTGACCTTCATTTGCTTATTTGAGCTGTTCTTGCCATAATATGGACTTGGTATTTTACCAAATAGGACTATCTTCTGTATACCACCCCTACCTTGTCACAACACAACTGATTGGCTGAAATGCATTTAGAAAGAAAGAAATTCCACAAATTAACTTTTAACAAGGCACACCTGTTCCAGTTGACTACCTCATGAAGCTGGTTGAGAGAATGCCAAGAGTGTGCAAAGCTGTCATCAAGGCAAAGGGTGGCTACTTTGAAGAATCTCAGATATAAAATATTTTTGATTTGTTTAAACCTTTTTAGTTTACTACATGATTCCATATTTGTTATTTCATAGTTTTGATGTCTTCACTACTATTCTACAATGTAGGTGTGTCCCAAACTTTTGACTGGTACTGTATGTACAGAGCATGTTAAAATTACACTGAACACGGCCCTACAGCCATACAGAGAGTGAGGGAGGAAAGATGGATAGGTAGATAGAGGGGGAAGGAGAGAGCACAAAGAGAGAGGGGGGTAAAGAGAAACAGATATGGAGAGAGAGAAAGATAAAGGGAGAAAGAAAGCCATTTTTGCACTCGTCATTGAATGTGACCTCCAGTGGTGCCGAGTCACAAAGATAATGGTGATTGAGGTGGGCTGAGGTAGGTGGGGGCTGGGGGTTGGGAGGGTTTGATAAAGGGGGCAGGTCGAGGTGATTTGTCAAAGGATCGTTCATCTGCTTGGCTGCACATCGTGCTCAAGCTGCACCACGAGAGTTCAACTAAGGGCTATGCAAACACCATGGGCCCTTCATTCTCCCCATCACATGGAGATATAGCGTGGGACAGTGGTAGTAGTGGTGGTAGGGAGCACTGGTCATAATGGCATGTCTATAATACATGTGGATGTTTATCTTCAAGACCACTGTTATCAGACCCGGGGTAGATTTCATTTCCCTTTTGGCCTGTGTTGATATCACTGTAGGGCTTTTACAACTGGACGTGGCTCTGGATAAGAGTGTCCGCTAAAAGACTAAAATGGACAATGGAAAAATAACTCCATATGCAAAGACCCACCACCCCTACCCCCCCTCCGCCCCAGTCCCCCCTCCATTTTTATTTTCCCACACTGTCTCTCTCTTTCAGTGTTCAGCAGTAGAACCTGTTCTTTATTCAAAGTCCGTGTCTGTTTACCAGGGAATATTACTCTGTTACAGCTTTGTAGTGCATTTCCATGAAGAACAAGAAAAGAACAGAACAGCCAATTGTTGTTTTCCTCTCAAGGACAAGAACCTGTCCTCTCTCCCTCCTCATCACCCCCTTCTCTCTCTTACTGTCTATCTCATACTCTCTCTCACTCAGTGCCTCTCTTTCTCTCTCTCTCTCTTTCTCTCAAATCTCAGTGCACCACAGCAAGTTTATGTGTATGTTTTCTGCTGTACCTCATCTTAGAGCTGGGATGATGAACTGAAAATGATCGACACCGACCATACTGATCACTTATCGCAGGCATTTTGCTGATATTATTCATTACAAGTACCCTGTACTAGAGAAATGTTTGAAATGAAATAAGCTTGCTAATATGGGTGATTGTTAACAAGACAATTGATGGCTACAGTACAACCATCAAACTAGTAGTTCAAAGGATCATTTTTTTAAACTGTGGTGCACATTAATGTCATAAACTTATTGTTATATTTATCGCTATCGCATACATTTTGGCAATTTATCTTGATATGGATGTTTGTCCATATCGCCCAGCTCTACCTCATCTTCAGTTTCATTGTTAACAAGGCCAGTTCCGTACTTCTCCTCTCACAGTCCCTCACTGTACCAACCAAAGCAGTGCATTATGCCAGAAATACCACTTCAAAGACTTCTATCAGGCTGCATTCCACTTATACCTGACAACATCCTTCTACAGGATTTACATTATAATAGTACTCAAGAACAGAAGCTGCCATTATCTGGAAAGGAACTGAGTTGACATCTGACAAATATTAAACACAGCTATGATGTATATGTAGTGACTTGACCAGGTATACAGACTCTTTTCCTAAAACCTCAACACCACATTTAGATAGAGGAACAAAATGACCGCCACATTTTTTCTAACTTTTTCAGTGTAAAATACGTGGTAGTTTTCTTGTCAGAATTCCCTCAAACTTGCGTATGTACATTTCTCTCTCACCCCCAATGGGCTTGAACAATAGAAAGTTATTAGAGCAGATTTATATTAGACATAAGGAGGTGGTAGGTGGTGGTAGGGGGGTAATGTCAGCGCTCACAATGCATGGGGCTGGGGCGTGGGCAAGATGGGTGGCGCGGACTCCAGAGCAACGCCTGTCAAATCAAATCAACCCTGAAAGGAGGCATTATGCAGGGCTAATGGAGATTAAAAGCCCTCGCCGTCAGAGCTCTCTCTCCATCTCCACAGTTCCATTCTGCTCTACCTCCGTTCACTTACCTGCACCATTCTTATTGTCCTAAATCTGACCAACACACAAAAGACTAAAAGCTTCTAACCGCTGTTCCACTTCAAAGCATCTGCTGTACCCCAAGAAAGGCAATTTCAGCCCTACTATAAGGCAGGGACGTACGGGGCGCCGACCCCCATAGAACAAGCACGCGCTCATAGAACAAGCACACACTCATGCATGCACGTGTACGCATAAACACACATTCACTAAAATGCACACACATTCGCTAAAAGACACGCTATGGAAACAGGCGAGGGTTCCGCTGAGCCCATGCCAACAGCTAACCACTATGAGACATAATCACAAATAATGTTAAGTAGCCTTTCTCCCTGCATCGGTTCTCCACATAGAGAGGGCACTGGGAGACGAGGCTTCAACAGTCATCTCCATCATCTCCATCTGGCCCTCCTCTCTGATCTGAGTGAATGGACTCATCAATAGACCATCAGTTATAATGAACCCTTGAGATGATGAGGTTGATGATGATTCAAGTAGCTAGCCCACCACAATGCAAGACAAGGCACTAATAAAGGAGTGGGCTCGGCCCTCGAATAGATGGATTTAATAACTGGCCTCCTCTCGTTGGCTAATTTCCCAGAAAGCAGTGCAGGGATAAAACAGTAGTAGGGCAGATATGATTTGTGTTCTGTGTAAACCATGGGGGGGTGACAGTTAGATGTCAATCAGTGGTAGATGGGGGAGCATGTACTCATTCTCTCCACAGGATCTTATTGAGGACTAATCAGGATAATAATCACTATAATGAGCTCTCTTTAGAGGCAACAAGGGATCCCGTTGATGTTCTGGATCTCATTACAGACCTGGGAAGAAAGTAGTTTCAAATACTCTAGGTCAGGTATTCCCAAAATGGAGTATGCACAGTGCCCCAAAAATATTTTTGGTTTAAAAAAAAAGTTAACATTTTCAAACAGTCCATTTAGATTTTCCATACATTTGGGTACATGTTTTTCTCGCCTGAGTAGCCTTGTTTCACTGCCATAAAATTAAACCATCTAGTGTTCAACAAAATAACAACACAATGTCAAATACAGGTAGCTGTATGTAGCCAAACGTAGCTGCTGCTCATTTTGGTATCTGTACTGATGGCGCAAAAGCCATGACAGGGAGACATAGTGGAGTGGTAACACACCTGCAAGCAGTTGCTCCCGACACCACTTGGGTCCACTGCAGCATCCACCGAGAGGCTCTTGCTGCGAAAGGAATGCCTGACAGCTTGAAGGACGTTTTGGACACAATAGTGACAATGGTTAACTTTGTTAAAGCAAGGCCCCTGAACTCTCGTGTATTTTCTGCACTATGCAATGAAATGGGCAGCGACCATGCAATGCTTTTACAACATACAGAAGTGTGCTGGTTATCAAGGGGCAAAGTATTGGCACATTTTTTTTAAATTGAGAGACGAGCTTAAAGTTTTCTTTACTGGCCATAATTTTAACTTGTCTGACTGCTTGCATGATGACGAGTTTCTCACACGACTGGCCTATCTGGGTTATGTTTTTTCTCACCTTATGATTTGAATCTAGGATTACAGGAACTCTCTGCAACATTAAATGTGCAGGACAAAATTGAAGCTATGATTAAGAAGTTGGAGCTCTTCTCTGTCTGCATTAACAAGGACAACACACAGGTCTTTCCATCATTGTATGATTTTTTGTGTGCAAATGAACTCAGGCTTAGGGACAATGTCAAATGTGAGATTTCTGGATTGGGCTGAGCTCAGACTTTCCTGCTTTGGCAAATCGCGCTGTTAAGACACTGATGCCCTTTACAACCACGTACCTATGTGAGAGTGGATTCTCGGCCCTCACTAGCATTAAAACTAAATAAAGGCACATACTGTGTGTGGAAAATTATTTAAGACAGACTCTCTCCAATACAACCCAAAATTGCAGAGTTATGTGCATCCTTTCAAACACACCCTTCTCATTAACCTGTGGTGAGTTATTCACAATTTTCGATCAACAAATAAGGTTTAATATGTAAGATGGTTAAATAAATAGCAAAATTATTTATTATATTATTATTTGTGCCCTGGTCCTATAAAAGTTCTTTGTCAATTCCCACGAGCCGGGTTGTGACAAAACCTTACTCATTCTTATGTTTAATAAATGTATCGTATAGTGTGTGTGTGGCAGGCTTACAATGATGGCAACAAAAAAACACTTGACCCTGGTGCTAGAGGGGGTACGCAGCTGGAGGTTGAATGTTTGAGGGGGTACGGGACTATAAAAAGTTTGGGAACCACTGCTCTATGTAGTCGAAAAGAGTTTATATAGATTTTAAACTAAGAGGCTATTTTCTTTGATATTCAAATACACGTCTCATTAAACCAAATAATAATTAAAGTATTTTGAATACCTCAGAAAACCAAATCATATTTGAAGTTATTTGAAAATAAAAAAAATATTTGATAGCAGCTGAGTATTTGATGAAGAACCAAAAACTACAACAGTTGGTGAATTAGTGTAAATATAATGGTTTGGAGGGCTCTTAGATATGAATCTTAACATAGCCTATTGACTAGAATTAAATACATGAGGAACATGGAATCCCCTCGACGTTAGAGTAGACCACTTTTGCAGCATCAAAATAACTAACAAATATATTTTTATAATGAGTGAGACATAAGGTAATACAGTAACACTTGACATCAAGTTCTTATACAGTGGGGCAAAAAAAGTATTTAGTCAGCCACCAATTGTGTAAGTTCTCCCACTTAAAAAGATGAGAGAGGCCTGTAATTTTCATCATAGGTACACTTCAACTATGAGACAAAATTAGAAAAAAAATCCAGAAAATCACATTGTAGGATTTTTAATGAATTTATTTGCAAATTATGGTGGAAAATAAGTATTTGGTCAATAACAAATGTTTATCTCAATACTTTGTTATATACCTTTGTTGGCAATGACAGAGGTCAAACGTTTTCTGTAAGTCTTCACAAGGTTTTTGCACACTGTTGCTGGTATTTTGGCCCATTCCTCCGTGCAGATCTCCTCTAGAGCAGTGATGGGGCTGTTGCTGGTCAACACGGACTTTCAACTCCCTCCAAAGATTTTCTATGGGGTTGAGATCTGGAGACTGGCTAGGCCACTCCAGGACCTTGAAATGCTTCTTACGAAGCCACTCCTTTGTTGACCGGGCGGTGTGTTTGTCATGCTGAAAGACCAAGCCACGTTTCATCTTCAATGCCCTTGCTGATGGTAGGCTTTGTTACTTTGGTCCCAGCTCTCTGCAGGTCATTCACTAGGTCCCCCCGTGTGGTTCTGGGATTTTTGCTCACCGTTCTTGGGATCATTTTGACCCCACTGGTGTCCTTTGACAGCTCTTTGGTCTTGGCCATAGTGGAGTTTGGAGTGTGACTGTTTGAGGTTGTGGACAGGTGTCTTTTATACTGATAACAAGTTCAAACAGGTGCCATTAATACAGGTACCGAGTGGAGGACAGAGGGGCCTCTTAAAGAAGAAGTTACAGGTCTGTGAGAGCCAGAAATCTGGCTTTTTTGTAGGTGACCAAATACTTATTTTCCACCATAATTTGCAAATAAATTCATTAAAAATCCTACAAATGTGATTTTCTGGATTTTTTCCCCCATTTTGTCTGTCATGAATATTACAGGCCTCTCTCATCTTTTTAAGTGGGAGAACTTGCACAATTGGTGGCTGAATAAATACTTTTTTGCCCCACTGTATGTGGCATAGTCATAAAACCCTGACTACGCCACCTGGTGGAGATTTGGAGCACCAGGACTCCTAACTGTATAAAGTTTGAGTTCTAGTGACCAGTTGGGTGCGAATCACAGGAAGCAAAAAACACAAGGAGGCAAGATTTCAGCAAAAAGTATGGACATTTATTTTGAACAGAAATAAATAGGTAAACATTTAGGCCTGTTAGCTACACCTCAACTCGCCATGGAGTGAAAATAATATGTGATCGTAGGTGCGGGGAACGACAACAGAGGCAGAGAAAAATACTGTTTACAGGGAATTTATTATTCCTTAAACACGGTATGGTGGGGAAAAGGGGCTGGACGGAACCAAAGCAAAAAAGTAAAAGTCCCATCTCCTACCTACTGCCTTCCCACTACTTACCTAACCTGGTGCGCAAACCAAAATACAGGGGGTGGTCCACCGAGGTCTTACCTAGTGTGCATAGACAGTTTAAATAATACGGGTTATGTATGCCCACAGGCCTCTTGCCTAAGGTGCGTTCCCCCCGGGAACAAATTAAACAGAATAATACAGCAATAATTTACATGAACCATTTCAATTAACCAAAAACACTAAGTCCTATTGGCATACACATACCTAGGAAGGAGCGGCTACAAAATAATATCCACAAAACTTTTACAGACTGCCACAACAATCAACACAGGACATAAAAAAAGAAGCTCTCTTCCCTGGGGAAGGAATACTAGCTTTTATCAAGCTGGAGACGGAGTTGGTAATTGCAGAGGCAGCTGTATACCCTGTATCCCCTGACGAGAGGGACGGGTCAGAGCTCCAATCTGCAATGGGGCCGGTCAATCAGCTGCTTAGAATCCAGGAAGGCATTTGCTGAAATACACACACATACAAACCCACAACAACACAAACTGTGGAACGTAACAAGGCCACACACTAATTGGCTAGTGTTGAATTAAAGGGGTGGGGAAGTCCTTTCATGGTATTCCTTCTGCTCGGTCCACTCCTGATCCACCTCTGGGTTAGGCCTGAGGCACAAAGAAATATTGAGCAGTAAAATGCTACACAATTATCTTTGAATATATGTATTTACAATAAACCAGTCTACTCCTTAAAATCCTAAATTGATTCTTTAAAATCACCCAGTCCAGTGGAAAATAGTTAAAAACGATGCACTTCCCTGTTACTTCACTGTTCGTCTGTGCTCCTTCCTCATCAATGCCCCACGCGGTTCTTCCCTGATGCTGCTTCTTGCAAGGCTTTAAATACAGGCTTCAATATGCAGTGAACCAATGGGAATACATCTGCATGATTGTACCTGCATTCTCACAAGGGGCGGTGTGCCAATCGGGCTGTGAGTTGTTCTGGTTCCTCCCGTTGTTACACTCCAGTGATTATCGGCAATGCTCCTATGAATCCACTCAGTGACACTCCAAAACAAAACTTATGTGAAATCACAAAAAATACACATGTGAAAAAAAGCAAGAGCAACATTTTCATTTGATTTCGTCATATCATGACATACTAACCTTGTGATTATTACAATAGCAACATTGGTGATACATAGGATTTTGGAAATTTCTTTATAATTGCATAATAATGGAGTTATGACAGAAGTGGAATTAATGAACAGTCACTATTCCCCTTGTTACAAAAACTCCGCTCATTGCTATGCAATTCTAATGCAATTACCAAAGCATTATGTAACAACATGCTAATAAAATGTTGCTCCAAAAGTAATGACAGATTATTACACAGGCACAAGAACAGTTTAATGTTAAGTGTTACTGAGATTGCTAACAGTAACCAAATATGGCTATTAAGTGTTGAAAGGAAACTAAATATTCCAAAACTGCCTTCTTGACTCAACTGCAGGCAAGGTAGGTTGAAAATCATGTTAGTTTGTATCCTGAGTAAACTATCCCTTTAAATATGGTATAGTGTGTGTTTGAAACAACAACATGTCATTTGAAACAACCTCTCATGTCATCATCATTATCCATCCTACATGTCTAGAGGGTGAAAGGGAGAGAGGGTGAGGGAGAGAGGGTGAGGGGAGATGAATGCGCTGTAATTATCCGTCCATGGCAGACATCAATCACACACACAGACACAGACACACACACACACACACACACACATACATCAATTACGTGTCCTGGAAACCTTGCCACAGAGCGAGCGCCGGAAAGGAAAAGCAGATGAGGAAAATCCGTTTGACCTGTCCAAGACTAAATTAATTATCCAATTACTCGTCTCCTCTCCGACTGACTGTGCTGCTCAGATAACTCTGCAGCTATTTACAACTGACTGCCTCCCCAAGATAACAAAAGGGCCATTTGCAGCATAATCACTTCACGTGGTGAACGATCGGAGCAAACTCCCTGAGACTGCCAAAAACTCGGAGGAGTCAGACCTCCAAAATCTCATCAGCATTTCTTTAAGCTTTCCACACTGAGTCCACTCAGAATGACTGACAACGAGGAAGTCTCCAACAAATGGATGGCAAGCATTTTAGTGGCCCACCTATTGACGGCAGAGAGAAACATTGACTTTTTAATGTACATTTCCTGCAATTCTCGACATTTTGCCATGGGGTCGAGAGAAATGTTTGCAGTTTTAAAGCTAATTTCCTGCAATTCTACACATTTTGCCATGACTTATGCCATGTTAATATAATATGTGAATGAGAGTGACTAACAAAATCAATGGGGGCCCCCTGGAGGTCAGGGCCCCTGGGCACATGCCCTGCATGCCCGGCGGGTATGATTACTACAAGTTTAGATAGCTGGCTAGACTAACTTACCATCTAAAAATTGTTAGCTGACATGGCTCATTGAGTGACTGTCAGTGACTGACATAACAATAGAAAACCTGCTGATGCACAACCAAATGTTTAAATTGCACCTTCTATATTCTACTATTCTTACTCTCAATATTACGTTGAGACTCTGACTGAGTTCCTGATCGGGGCCCCCTAGCGGCCAGAGTCCCTAAGCGACTGCTTATGTCTCTTATGCCTGGAGTCGGCTCTGCGAGCACGTACGCATGCACACACGCACACACACAAGCAGGAAAATCTGTCAGAGCCCTGTAATAATCTCAATGTATCAAAGAGCTCTTCAAGGCTCCTCACGGGACAATATGTCTTCCCCTGTTCCCCCTGTTCGCCAGGAGTAAGCATATTTCTCCCAGGAAAACAAGAGAGGTGGGAAAGAAGACAGGAGGGGTATATATTTGTTATTGCTTGGAAACAAGACAGGGCTTTAGACTGTTATCTGTCAAAAAGCAAAATAGGACGTTCCATCCCTTTCTTCTACCTTCTCCTTAGATATGCTAATGATAAACCCCTGTCCTTACCTCACCCCCTTCTCCCTTCCTCTTTCCCTCTCTCCATCCCTCTCTATCTCTCTCACTCGCTCCCTTTAACTTCTTCTCTTCTCTCTGACATAAGAGAGTTTGTCAAAAGACAATGTGTGGGCTTCACTGATTTAGAAAAATCAGGAATCATAAACCTGAAAAAGTGCAGCAGACAGGCAAGATCATAACACACTAAAGAGAGTTCTAAACATAAAATATGTACAGTTTAAGTCAGAAGTTTACATACACCTTAGCCAAATACATTTAAACTCAGTATTTCACAATTCCTGACATTTAATCCAAGTAAAAATTCGCTGTCTTTGGTCAGTTAGGATCACCAATTTATTTTAAGAATGTGAAATGTCAGAATAATAGTAGAGAGAATGATTAATTTCAGGTTTTATTTCTTTCATCACATTCCCAGTGGGTCAGAAGTTTACATACACTCTATTAGTATTTGGTTGCATTGCCTTTAAATTGTTTAACTTGGGTCAAATGTTTCGGGTAGCCTTCCACAAGCTTCCCACAATAAGTTGGTTGAATTTTGGCACATTCCCCCTGACAGAGCTGGTGTAACTGAGTCAGGTTTGTAGGCCTCCTTGCTCGCACACACCTTTTCAGTTCTGCCCACATATTTTCTATAGGATTGAGGTCAGGGCTTTGTGATGGCCACTCCAATACCTTGACTTTGTTGTCCTTAAGCCATTTTGCCACAACTTTGGAATTATGGATAATGACCCCAAGCATTTGGAAGACCCATTTGCAACCAAGATTTAACTTCCTGACTGATGTCTTGAGATGTTGCTTCAATATATCCACCTAATTTCCATTCCTCATGATGCCATCTATTTTGTGAAGAGCACCAGACCCTCCTGCAGCAAAGCACCCCCACAACATGATGCTGCCACCCCGTGCTTCACGGCTGGGATGGTGTTCTTCGGCTTGCAAGCATCCCCCTTTTTCCTCCAAACATAACAATGGTCATTATGGCCAAACAGTTCTACTTTTGTTTCATCAGACCAGAGAACATTTCTTCAAAAAGTACGATATTTGTCCCCATGTGCAGTTTCAAACCGTAGTCTGGCTTTTTATGGTGGTTTTGAAGCAGTGGCTTCTTCCTTGCTGAGCGGCCTTTCAGGTAATGTCGATATAGGACTCATTTTACTGTGGATATAGATACTTTTGTACCTGTTTCCTCCAGCATCCTCACATGGTCCTTTGCTGTTGTTCTGGGATTTATTTGCACTTTTCACACCAAAGTACGTCTATCTCTAGGAGACAGAACACGTCTCCTTCCTGAGCGGTATGATGTCTGCGTGGTCCCATGGTGTTTATACTTTTGAACTATTGTTTGTACAGATGAACGTGGTACCTTTAGGCATTTGGAAATTGCTCCCAGGGATGAACTAGACTTGTGGAGGTCTACAAATTGTTTTCTGATGTCTTGGCTGATTTCTTTTGATGTTCCTATGATGTCAAGCAAATAGGGACTGAGTTTGAAGGTAGGCCTTGAAATACATCCACAGGTACACCTCCAATTGACTCAAATGATGTCAATTAGCCTATTAGAAGCTTCTAAAGCCATGACATAATTTTATGGAATTTTCCAAGCTGTTTAAAGGCACAGTCAACTTGGTGTATGTAAACTTCTGACCCACTGGAATTGTGATACAGTGAATTATATGTGAAATAATCTGCCTGTAAACAATTGTTGGAAAAATTACTTGTGTCATGCACAAAGTAGATGTCCTTGCTGACTTGCCAAAACTATAGTTTGTTCACAAAAAATGTGTGGAGTGGTTGAAAAACAAGTTTTAATGACTCCAACCTAAGTGTATGTAAACTTCCAACTTCAACTGTATGACCCACAACTAAAAGAAAAAGAACCAAACAACAAAGCAAGCTGAACTAAAGCCAATTACAGTACAGACAGCAAAGAAAAAACCCAACAGAACTCTGGAAAAGATTATGGAGGACCTCAGAGGTCTCTGTGATTGTTTGACAAGGAATTGGAAGGATGGGATGGTCAGATCAATATTGTATGTCAGTGTTCCAGAACCCTTCTGAGAGGAGCCCAGAGCACCACGGCTATGAAGGAGAGGTTGTGCGTTGGAGCGTGAAACACACTAAGCGCGCTCACAACTGCCAACATCAGAGCCAAAGTCAAACAGAGGTGTAGGGAGTTCAAACGCAGAAACACGTTTAGCGTTTTGGCCTCTTGACCCACCGACTCAGCCCAGGCATTGATGTGTTTTCATGAATGTGTAAATAAGGAGAGGTAGGCCAAAATGTGGGAGAATGTGAATAGCAAACACACATAGACATACACACATACGCTTACACAAGAATACATGCACACACACACACACAGACGTGTGCATTAATGCTTGTGCGCACACACACACACAAATATATTATGGAGTAGTTTATCTGCTGTTTGATGGGGTGCCCCATTCATGATGCTCTCAGGCAGAAAAATCACCAACTCCAACCCTGACCATATCCCTGACCTCTCTTTTGAGGCCACAGTCATGAGGGAGGGAGGAAGAGAGATGGAGAGAGAAATGAATAGAAAAACAGCCCCCGGCATCACCTCCCCTGCCTCTCTCTGCCCTCCGGTGTTCCCATAATCCCCCCGACCTTGAGGTCACTACCTACCTGCTTCAGTATTGCATAACTATTCTCTGGCCACAGACGTGGCCACTCACTTTTGGTTAGACAGAAATCTGCTCCTTTGTGAATGACTGACTCATATCAGTTTATATCACCTTTCAAAAATATTCTTAGTTACACCCCAGCTAGCACATAACTTTCTGAGAACAATATGTTTCTTAGAGCTTGGTGAGAGCATGGCGGTCCTATGGTTATTTTGCATACAACCGTCCCACAAGAACACTTCAGTAACGTTCAGAGAACATTCTAAGAATGTTATTTAAAAACATAAACATTACGTTCTCAGCATCAACAGAACAAAACACTCTCCATCCTCTATCTTATTAAGTGTGTTCAGGTGAGTGTTCCACACCCACGAATTGGCCCCACCTGATCTTAAAGTGTGCTTGTTTCCTTTGAAAGGCAGTTTGAATAGACTAAAATGAACAGCTTTGAATGTGTAAAAAAACATGGCATGCTAGCTCCTGGTGGAGCAGTGGACTAATTCCATTCATAGACACCAGAATATTATCGGTCTGCTCCTCATTGTGTATAAGTTAAAACATCAGTGAGATAATGTGAGCTCCTGGCCAACAGGAGACACTCTGGGTAAACATGCACTCCATACAGCATGCAGAATGACAAGCTCTATTCACACAAGCTGACACACTCTAAATATTCAATGGCATTGAAAACGCTACAATCTGGCAGGCATCCTACCCCCTATCCTCCCTGGTAGTACTCTGCCTGCCCCCCCCCCCACACACACACACACACACACACTTTCTCTCACAATACTCTCTTTCTTACACACACACACACTTTCTCTCACAACACTCTCTTTCTTACACACACACACTTTCTCTCACAACACTCTCTTTCTTACACACACACTCCTCCCCCCGCCTCTACGTTGGCTTGTTGGCGGAGCGCTGAGTGAATTAACGAGTGAAAGCAGCTCCTGTAACGAGGGTGCCAGAGCACGTTAGGGCTGCCGCACAATCTCAGTAAACGGCCGTGAGAGCTGCAGTCTGCTTCAATGAGGCACACGGCAGGGGACTGGGGTCCGGGGAGGAAGAATGGGGAGGGAGGAAGAGGAGGGAGAGGAGGGTGCGGAGGCACAGATAGCCTTACTGCACATACTATACAGTACCTCCTTTGCCAACACTGCCTATTCAATATGCTTCAGAGTAGCTGAGGAAAGAATTGGAGGAGGAGGAGGATGAATGTCTTCGATGTGTCAAGGAAAACATGTCTGTTTGTCAAGACACTGAAGATAGTACCTCAATCTTATCCCACTGGGCACAGACCACAGATCAGTTCAACGTCTAGTTTTTATTTACATTTGGTTGAGCTGTCAACTAACGTGAATTCAACGTAAAATCAACAAAACATTTCACCAAATCATTGGATTTAGGTTAAAAGTCTGGTGAAAAACATATGAAATGCCCTCACATTGATGACTTTTTGCAAACCCAATTAGTCTTCCACGTTGCTTCACATCACATAACATTTTTTGGCTTGAAATGACATGGAAAGAACGTTATTTCAACCAGTTTTTGCCCAGTGGGATGTAACAGTTGCTGCCACCGCATACACATCTCCTTCATTCAAAGGCAACCTACTGTATCTCATTCAGAGTTGCCCTACTGTATCTCATTCAGAGTTGCCCTACTGTATCTCATTCAGAGTTGCCCTACTGTATCTCATTCAGAGTTGCCTGACTGTATCTCATTCAGAGTTGCCCTACTGTATCTCATTCAGAGTTGCCCTACTGTATCTCATTCAGAGTTGCCTGACTGTATCTCATTCAGAGTTGCCTGACTGTATCTCATTCAGAGTTGCCCTACTGTATCTCATTCAGAGTTGCCTGACTGTATCTCATTCAGAGTTGCCTGACTATATCTCATTCAGAGTTGCCCTACTGTATCTCATTCAGAGTTGCCTGACTGTATCTCATTCAGAGTTGCCTGACTGTATCTCATTCAGAATTGCCCTACTGTATCTCATTCAGAGTTGCCCTACTGTATCTCATTCAGAGTTGTCATACTGTACAGAAAGGCTGTATGCTGGCAAACATGTACTGCATATAAACATCAGGAAACTGAATCAATAATGTCACTGCATATTGTTGTTAATTGTAAGCACATAACACACCGTTCATCAAATGTAACAAAGACATGTGTAGCCCAGATGCTCTACCCAGGATAAATGACTTCGCCCAGGTGAGCCATGCATGTCGATATAAATCAGCTGGAGATATACTGCTGACTGTCTAAGTACAGTACATTACGTCTTTGCCTTTTAAATGCTTACTAAGCTCCGGCGAGTATACCGACAACACACCCCCTTTTGACTTTCACCTATAATTGAATAAGAGGGACCGCAGGGACAAGCTGAGACTTAATAATAATATATTCTCCAGCACCAATCAGAGGGACAGTTAGTTAGGGTGGCATGGTGAGAGCTGCGTGTGATGTCATTAACCAACATGTCAGACATTTTAGCTCCTGATAAAACAAACAGTGCCTTCAGAAAGTATTCATACTCTTTGACTCATTCCACATTTTGTTGTGTTACAGCCTGCATTTTCTTCATACACACAATACCCCATAATGTTTTAGAAATGTTTGCAAATGTATTGAAAATGTAATGCAGAAATATCTCATTTACAATAAGTATTCACACCCCCGAGTCAAATACTTTGTATCAGCACCTTTGGCAGTGATTAAAGACTCTTAGAGTCTTTATGTCTCTAAGAGTTTTCCACACCTAGATTGTGCAAAATGTTCCCATAATCCTTTTTAAAATTCTTCAAGCTCTGTCAAATTGATTGTTGACCATTGCTAGACAAACATTTTCAGGTCTTGCCATAGATTTTCAAGTAGATTTAAGTCAAAACTGTAACTCGGCCACCCAGGAACATTCACTGTCTTCTTGGTAAGCAACTCCAGTGTAGATTAGGCATTGTTTTTGGTTATTGTCCTGTTGAAAGGTGAATTAATCTCAGTGTCTGGTGGAAAGCAGACTGAACCAAGTTTTCCACTAGGGTTTTGTCTGTGCTTAGCTCCATTCCTTTTCTTTTTATCCTGAAAAACTCCCCAGTCCTTAACGATTACAAGCATACCCATAACATGATGCAGCCACCACTATGCTTGAAAATGTGGAGAGGTATTCAGTAATGTGTTGTATTGGATTTGCCCCAAACATAACATTTTATATTCAGGACAAAAAGTGAATTGCTTTGCCACATTTCTTTGCAGTATTACTTTAGTTGCCTTGTTGCTAACAGGATGCATGTTTTGGAATATTTTTATTCTTTAAGCTTCCTTCTTTTCACTGTCAATTAGGTTAGTATTATGGACTAACTAAAATGTTGTTGATCCATCCTCAGTTTTCTCCTATCACAGCCATTAAACTATGTAACTGTTTTAAAGTCACCATTGGCCTCACAATGAAATCCCTGAGCAGTTTCCTTCCTCTCTGGCAACTGAGTTAGGAAGGATGCCTGTATTTTTGTGACTGGGTGTATTGATACACCATCCAAAGTGTAATTAATAACTTCACCTTGCTCCAAGGGATAGTAAATGTCTGCTTTTCTTTTCACCCGTCTACCAATACAGTAGGTGTCCTTCTTTGCGAGTATTTGGAAACCCCCCCTGGTCTTTGTGGTTGAATCTGTGTTTGAAATGCACTGCTCAACTTAGGATCCTTACAGATAATTGTATGTCCATGTAACTTATTATGTGAAGAAAATTCTAAAACATCTTCCAACTTTGACATTATGGAGTACTGGGTGTAGGCCAATGACTAATCTCAATTGAATCCGTTTAAAATTTCAGAAGGCACTGTACACTATAGCAGAGGAACAGGCAAAGCGAGAGGGCTGATTCCACCCCAAAATCTGTCCACGTGAAGATAGTTCTCTGTAGCGCTCTGCCTGCAGGTCATTGCCTGGGTGAAATATGCCCGTGTCTGCACTAGAACAAGCCGAAGGGGAGTGACAATCTACACGACCATCTTTTCAGCCTCATTGCTTTGTGCAGTTTGTTCTGTAGTAGAGGACATGTACGCAGTCAGTGGTTGTGTGTGTATAAGAAACAGAGAAAGGGTGAACACACCAGATGTAATCAGTATGTGCGGATGCAGAGGTAATAACTCCAGAGGCCAACCAGAAGAGTGCGTATATCTCTGTCTGAGGACACAGCAATCAGAAAAACCTCAACCAGCCAGATGAAGAACTCTGGAGGTCAAAGGTCAGAATCTACTCTATAGTGCAGTGGTATCGCCTGACAGTGTCTAAAGCAGTGTGTGTGTGTGTGTGTGTGTGTGTACTGTGTTATCGCCTGAATGTGTCACATGTCCAGTGAGGAGAGACTGGAGGGTGAGGATGAATAGTTAGCTAATTCAATTAAATGAATGAGAGTGCATGTTAGTGTGGCGAAGATATGTGGTAGAATGTGATGGACACTCTTTCTCTACCCACATATTCAACCACTTTTACATTCTGCCTGCTCACTCTCTCTCTGGGTTGTCAAGGGGACATATGCCGGGTCCACATCTCAGCCAGCCCTGGGCCTGTCCATGCTGCGCTGCCTGTGTGTGTGTACTCAACCAGACGTTGGCGTTGCCATGGTGAACCAGCCAGGCTGTGTTTAAGGTAGTGCTTGGAAGGGCAGATTGCATGGAGGATGCTGTGTTGCTATGGAGAACATAAGATGTGTGTTTAGAATGTGGCTTTGGTCACAGTGTGTCTGTCTGAGAGAGATGGAACAGAGGTTGTGTTTGAGGGAGAGTGCTGAGGAAACCGTTTAGCACAGGTAGCCCTGCTGATCTCAGCCTGTGACCAAACACAGCACATGCTGAGGGGACATACGTCCAGACACACGTCCAGACACACACACACACACACACACACACACACACACACAACTCCACCCACTATGCACTTTACCAGCATGCCCTCACTCACACAAGCTTGGGAATTGCTCAATGCTCTCCCACAATCACTCACTAATAGTTTGTGTATGGGGTGGATACAATCTCAAAGTTTAAACAATGTATTATGTTTATGGTAAAATACATACTTTGTTTTTGAGTAATTTGCAGAAATATCTATAAAGGCTCTGTATACAATACAACATCTGATTACAATTGCAAAACAAGTCAAACATTTAAAACAATAGTGATAAATAATATGAAATATACGTATTTACATTCCCACATCATTGTAAAGAAGTAGAGTCATTTAAATCAAGGATCAAGAATAAAACATTTCTTAGCTACATTCATGATATGTCAAGTCATGATATGTCAAGTCATGATATGATTCTATCCCTTTTTTAGAACATGTTCCACCATAATGTTCAGGTAGGATAAAAACACAAAAGCAATCCAAATCAAACTGGCTCTCCTTTTTGGCACTGCTAACCAAACCTTTCACTTAGCTCTATATACTGTAGTGCTCCTCTAACCTTCAAGTCGACTGAGCTGAGAGAAATACAACATGGTAAGCAGAGGCTGCATCCCAAATGGTACCCTATTCCCTTCATACTGCGCTCTGGTCAAAAGTAGCGCACTATACAGGAACTATGGATCCATTTGGGATGCACCCAGAGAGTCCTGCCAGTCAGATACAATAGAAAGGGATGACTGACTACTGGGCCCAGTTTTCCAAAAGTTTTCTAACCTGATAGGATTAAATACATAGAAATAGAATGACTAGAAGTCGATGATTCGTCTGTTCTATTCGTTCTATTTCTATGCATTTAATCCTATCCAATAGGCGAAATCCGGATATATAACTTTTGAAAAACTGGGCCCTGATGATCACTACAAGGACACAGAGATACAGCTGCAGATGACAGAATAACACAACAGAATGACACTAAACTGAAGAACCTCACAAAGTAGAGCCATGAGACATGCACCTTATAGGGTGAGGGAGTTGTGGTTAGGCAGCTGTGAAGATCAGAGATGTACTGTAGCGGGGGGTAAACGCCTGTAAGCACCGTTAACACTTCTATTCATTTTGGGAATCGTTTATGCACCTATTCCCAGGACAAATGAGCCATTTTCTGCATTCGTGTTTATGTTACTTGCAGGCTAGAATCTTTGCCACCTTTTTACGACTACCTCCCTGGTAAACACATGTAAAACCACCTGGCCACAGCCTCTTACAGTAATATCATTATAGACTCCCCCTTCAATTTGAAATACACACCAACCAGATCATTCCATATTACCATGTTACAGGAGAAGAATGCCAAAGGAGAGAGACTAAAAGGAAGGCAGTTGACTGGCTTCACACCGTGGGAGGGATGCTGTGCAGCCAGTCTAGTGGATAAGTTGTTGTTGTGACCGTGGTAACATGTTTTTGGCAGTTCAGAGTGAAATCAGGGGTCTCGCATTTCCTTTGCCTTCAATTAGGTTGAAATGACAGGGAGCTTGTTTATCTTATACAAATCATAGCTAGCTCTGGCTGTAGAATAGAATCTACCCAGCTAAAACAAACTGCCACATAGATAGGTGAAATATGCCACATAGATAGGTGAAATATGTTTGGATTAGGAAGTGTTGGATGGATTCCTTGCACTGATGTGTCCATGCCAATGCGCACACACACACACACACGCACACACACTCTCATGTGCATGGACCAGAGGAGTCTCGCTGAGACGCAGCTGCAGCCAGCGTCACGCCATGGTGTACCCGTAACTCCCACAATGCAGTGCGACCAGCAGCCTGTCCCGCAGGACCTCCTGGCTGGGGTATTCTGGGAGTTTCATCATGTTGATGCTGTGGGAGGAGCATCATGGTCAATGTAGTATCTTGTGGTTCACTGCAGATTGATGGCATGTCATTATGTCTCATATCCAGCTGCTGTAGTATACAGTACAATGGTGATTTCTACCTGCCAAAGTATAGACCTACAGTGATGAGAACTACAGTACCTGTCCTTTCTATCCAACATGCAGAAACCCCTCCCTGTTTTTCCCTCTCCCCCTCTTCTATACCAGTGCACTAAAGCAACACACACACACACACACACACACACACACACGACTCCAGAGGCAAAGGAGTCAGAGGAACCATACTGCCCTCTAGTGCTTTTTCTGTCAGCATGCTGCTCTCTCTCATGTGTGAGTGACATGTGTGTGTGGTCCTTACCAGGTGCTGGAGGTAGGCAGTAGGTTTGATGTGTATGCTACAGAGGCAATAGTGAACTTCTGTAAGCCACTACCTCCCATCAGAAAGGCAAAGCCACCATGAGGTACCCTGGAACTGACAGGGACATGAGAGAGGAATTAGACAGGACAGTTCTTATGAGGGAATTACTGTGAGAAACTCACCTGCCACACACACTATTAGAAATTCACCTGCCAGTGACAAACTGCAACAGTAGGACCCTCTCCTCTTGGGTAAGGCTTTCTACCACCTTCCAGAACCACTACAAGACAAGAGAATCCACATTAAACCAAATGAAAACCACTGTGAGATAAGAGAATCTGACAAGAGAATCAACTTTAAACCACTAAGCCAGCCTGGGAGGAGGTGTTAAGATCTCTGTAGGATCAGCCAAGCCTGTGGTACATCTCTCTGATTTGGAGGTGTTCCAGTAAAAATGGTCCTCCTCTCTGATGAGGTGGTGTTACATTAAAAAGAGTCCTGCCTGGTGAGAGCTAACTCACCTGGATGACAGGTTCCTCCAGGTCATAGCCACTGGTGTATTCTGTGTTCCTGTGCCAGTCCTGCACATCGATCTCTGGCATCCCAGACAGCAACAGCTCCTACACACACACCCACACAGATACACACACCCACACAGACAGACACCCACACAGAGACAGACAGACACGCACACAGACAGAGACACGCACACACAGAGAGGTTAAATGGAGTAGTAGTCAGGACACATGGATCATACACAACAGACTTATAAAACACAACTTAATGCTTCTTCTGTTCAAAATCATGCTGTCAAAGACACAAGGGTGTTTTTCTAACGCAACTGAACACGGGTGGTCCAGTGGTAAACAGAGCTAAACTCTCCTCCCCACTGAGTCTGAGTGTTGTAAGCAGGCGTGCTGTGACTGCGTGACCGAGGCTTGTACCTGCACACACATGTCCAATAACACACGGCGGGCCAGATAATCGCCATGGTACCCTATCGATCCAGGGACATGGATTTTGCTGACACACACAGAAACAAATCTGATCTGAGCCGGGCGATGGCGAGGCCTCAAGGTGACCCCAACATCCCATTGACACACACCGAGCCAGACAAGGTCAATCAATCCCTGCAGCAGATATCAGATCCCGCTAGGCGAGCAGGCGAGAGCAGAGGAGGAGAATAAAATATAATGGGCAAGAGGGGTTGAGAACAGAGAAAGAGAGGTGAGGAGAAGGGAGTTGAGGACAGTAGAGAGGAAAAGAGAGGAAAAGAGGAAAATAGGAAAAGAGAGAGAGGAGAGGTGAAGGAGAAGGGAGTTGATGACAGTAGAGAGGAAAAGAGAGGAAAAGAGAGAGAGAGGAGAGAGAGGACAGGTGAAGGAGAGGGGAGTTGATGACAGTAGAGAGGAAAAGAGGAAAAGAGGAAAAGAGAGAGAGGAGAGAGAGGACAGGTGAAGGAGAGGGGAGTTGATGACAGTAGAGAGGAAAAGAGGAAAAGAGGAAAAGAGAGAGAGAGAGGACAGGTGAAGGAGAAGGGAGTTGATGACAGTAGAGAGGAAAAGAGGAAGAGAGAGAGAGAGGAGAGAGGACAGGTGAAGGAGAGGGGAGTTGATGACAGTAGAGGAAAAGAGGAAAAGAGAGAGAGAGAGGACAGGTGAAGGAGAAGGGAGTTGATAACAGTAGAGAGGAAAAGAGAGAGAGGAGAGAGGACAGGTGAAGGAGAAGGGAGTTGACAGTAGAGAGAAAAAGAGAGGAGAGAGGACAGGTGAAGGGAGTTGATGGCAGTAGAGAGGAAAAGAGGAGAGAGAGAGGAGAGAGGACAGGTGAAGGAGAGGGGAGTTGATGACAGTAGAGAGGAAAAGAGGAAAAGAGAGAGAGGAGAGAGAGGACAGGTGAAGGAGAAGGGAGTTGATGACACTAGAGAGGAAAAGAGAGAGAGGAGAGAGGACAGGTGAAGGAGAAGGGAGTTGACAGTAGAGAGAAAAAGAGAGGAGAGAGGACAGGTGAAGGAGAAGGGAGTTGATAACAGTAGAGAGGAAAAGAGAGGAGAGAGGACAGGTGAAGGAGAAGGGAGTTGATAACAGTAGAGAGGAAAAAAGAGAGAGGAGAGAGGACAGGTGAAGGAGAAGGGAGTTGACAGTAGAGAGAAAAAGAGAGGAGAGAGGACAGGTGAAGGAGAAGGGAGTTGATGGCAGTAGAGAGGAAAAGAGGAAAAGAGAGCGAGAGGAGAGAGGACAGGTGAAGGAGAAGGGAGTTGATGACACTAGAGAGGAAAAGAGAGGAAAAGAGAGAGAGGAGAGAGGACAGGTGAAGGAGAAGGGAGTTGATGACAGTAGAAAAAGAGAGAGAGAGAGAGAGAGGACAGGTGAAGGAGAAGGGAGTTGATGACAGTAGAGAGGAAAAGAGAGGAAAAGAGAGAGAGGAGAGAGGACAGGTGAAGGGAGTTGATGACAGTAGAGAGAAAAAGAGAGAGAAGACAGGTGAAGGAGAAGAGAGTTGATGACAGTAGAGAGGAAAAGAGAGAGAGAGGAGAGAGGACAGGTGAAGGAGAAGGGAGTTGATGACAGTAGAGAGGAAAAGAGAGAGGAGAGGTGAAGGGAGTTGATGACACTAGAGAGGAAAAGAGAGGAAGAGGAGAGAGGACAGGTGAAGGAGAAGGGAGTTGATGACAGTAGAGAGGAAAAGAGAGAGGAGAGAGAGGACAGGTGAAGGAGAAGGGAGTTGATGACAGTAGAGGGGAATAGAGAGAAAAAGAGAGAGAGGAGAGGTAAAGTAGAAGGGAGGAAAAGCAAGGACACTAACCAATTCATATTCATCAAAGAGCTGGATGAGGGAGGGGGGAATGAAGGTGTGGAACCCGTGCAGGAAAGCATTTATCTGGGGTTGGATGGCTCGAGTCATCCTCAACTCTGTTACCAACTGGACATACTCTGCCTGAGTGAGAGAGAGAGAGAGAGAGAGAGAGAGTGAGAGAGAAGAGAGAGGTTTATATATAGGGAACATTCACTACGTAGAGTCTGGTTGATCTTTGGGCAGCCCTCTAACGCAGTCTCGTTTCACTGGCTTCTTCCTTACAGAACATTACCACCTGCAGGCCAGCTGTACACATCATATACACATGACATAGTAATCATATAAGATCATAAGTGTTAGAGAATACAGGGGGCGCATCCTACATCACAACTTCCTTCTGCTTGACCTGTCAATCATCTGCTATTCTCACCTAGTTGATGTTGAGAGCAACAACAAAATGCTAGGGGTTAGGAGTTTCAGATCCTCCTTCTGTGATAGGCTGGCTCACCTTGTTGTCCTGGGTGACAATGATGCTAGTCCCACCAGGTTTGAGTGGCACCTCCTCCATGGCGCCGAACACATCTGTTTCCACAGAGAAGGTGAGCTCCAGTCCCAGGTCGCTGATGTCGTTGTCCAGGATCCACTGCAGATTCTTGGCATACTCTGGATCGATGGACGACACATCCTGGTAGTTCACTGGGATGCCTGGACACACAGACAGCACCCATACCATTACAACCCTGTAGCGTCACTGTAATATCCCCGTGAAAACACTAACAACTCTATTATAACCCAGCTACAAATGTAACAACCTGCTCAAACAGAGGATACACCCTGGTAGTTCACTGGGATTCCTGTACGCACATTATATCATGTTAACAACCCCCTGTAGAACGTGTGTGTGTGTTACCCAGTATGTGTTTGTAGAAGGAGCGGGTGAAGTAGATGTTGACCAGCTGACGGTGGTAAAGAGCCAACCCCAGGATCTGACCCGCAAACCGGAAGTAGTTCAGATGATCAGGGTTCACTGACGAGTTACTGTTGGGCTGGAACGTGGTGCCTGTGAGAGAGAGAGACACACACACACAAATAAATACCAGTCAAGCTTTGATCTTCTTACCTACCCATCTTGAATAAGTACTTGTATTCTGATGCGAGAAAGGAAAACATTTCACAGTCACAATACACAGCTCGGCATACAGACGTATAATTAACCAACAAAGTATTTGGATCATGATGCAAGGTAACAACATTTTTTTTAAACAGTGAGGGAAGAAAATACACCCTCAATTACAGTTTTTAAAAAACACAGTTTAAAAAACACAGTACACAAACAACATCTCATCAGCCAATCGAAAGGTGTCTCACCGTCCGCTGACTGGGTGAAGAGGCCGTAGTCTGCATTGATGATCTCATTGGACAGGACGTCAAACCACTCCCTCACCACGCCCTGGCCCTGGAACACAAAGGTCATAAGTCAACTAAAGGTCCACTGCTAAATGAACATGTACTAAAATGGGACCCTATGTCCTGTATAGTACACTCATAAAGTGTTGCTAGGACTAAGTGTGGGTCCATTTGAGATTGTGACCTATTCCCTTTCCATTTTGGGAACTATTCCATTGTTTCCATTGCCCTAGGCAAGTTCAATCAAGAGTTCCTAAACTAAAGTATTTTAAAAGAAAATAAATACTATTTGAACCTAGGTCAGATAGACACTGATAATACCCACCATTCCTTCCTCTCCATGGAATCGTACGGCGATGCCCTGTTTGAGCTTTTCATTGGTCGATTTGGAGACCATCGCACAGCTACTGCTAAATATGGACTCTGACAGAAAAGAGAAAGAAACATATTGAGAAAGAGAGACACACTAACACATTACTGGGTGGAGTTTAAGACATTTGGGGATGAAGTATGGTCAGTGGGGTTAGCTGTACATGAAGGATGGTCAGTGGGGTTAACTGTACATGAAGGATGGTCAGTGGGGTTAGCTGTACATGAAGGATGGTCAGTGGGGTTAACTGTACATGAAGGATGGTCAGTGGGGTTAGCTGTACATGGATGGTCAGTGGGGTTAGCTGTACATGAAGGATGGTCAGTGGGGTTAACTGTACATGAAGGATGGTCAGTGGGGTTAGCTGTACATGAAGGATGGTCAGTGGGGTTAGCTGTACATGAAGGATGGTCAGTGGGGTTAGCTGTACATGAAGGATGGTCAGTGGGGTTAGCTGTACATGAAGGATGGTCAGTGGGGTTAGCTGTACATGAAGGATGGTCAGTGGGGTTAGCTGTACATGAAGGATGGTCAGTGGGGTTAGCTGTACATGAAGGATGGTCAGTGGGGTTAGCTGTACATGAAGGATGGTCAGTGGGGTTAGCTGTACATGAAGGATGGTCAGTGGGGTTAGCTGTACATGAAGGATGGTCAGTGGGGTTAGCTGTACATGAAGGATGGTCAGTGGGGTTAGCTGTACATGAAGGATGGTCAGTGGGGTTAGCTGTACATGAAGGATGGTCAGTGGGGTTAGCTGTACATGAAGGATGGTCAGTGGGGTTAGCTGTACATGAAGGATGGTCAGTGGGGTTAGCTGTACATGAAGGATGGTCAGTGGCATTAGCTATACATGAAGGATGGTCAGTGGGGTTAGCTGTACAGGAAGGGTTATACTGTATGAAGGATGGTCAGTGGGGTTAGCTGTACATGAAGGATGGTCAGTGGGGTTAGCTATACATGAAGGATGGTCAGTGGTGTTAGCTGTACAGGAAGGATGGGTTATACTGTATGAAGGATGGTCAGTGGGGTTAGCTATACGTGAAGGATGGGTTATACTTTATGAAGGATGGTCAGTGGGGTTAGCTGTACATGAAGGATGGTCAGTGAGGTTAGCTGTACATGAAGGATGGGCTATACTGTATGAAGGATGGTCAGTGGGGTTAGCTGTACATGAAGGATGGTCAGTGGGGTTAGCTGTACATGAAGGATGGTCAGTGGGGTTAGCTATACATGAAGGATGGTCAGTGGGGTTAGCTGTACATGAAGGATGGTCAGTGGCATTAGCTATACATGAAGGATGGTCAGTGGGGTTAGCTGTACAGGAAGGGTTATACTGTATGAAGGATGGTCAGTGGGGTTA
This sequence comes from Oncorhynchus tshawytscha, assembly GCF_018296145.1. Taxonomy (NCBI): domain Eukaryota; kingdom Metazoa; phylum Chordata; class Actinopteri; order Salmoniformes; family Salmonidae; genus Oncorhynchus; species Oncorhynchus tshawytscha. The sequence continues at coordinate 10,743,143 of NC_056431.1, read as the reverse complement.
GCTGTACATGAAGGATGGTCAGTGGGGTTAGCTATACATGAAGGATGGGTTATACTGTATGAAGGATGGTCAGTGGGGTTAGCTGTACATGAAGGATGGTCAGTGGGGTTAGCTGTACATGAAGGATGGGTTATACTGTATGAAGGATGGTCAGTGGGGTTAGCTGGACATGAAGGATGGGTTATACTGCATGAAGGATGGTCAGTGGGGTTAGCTGTACATGAAGGATGGTCAGTTGGGTTAGCTGTACATGAAGTATGGTCAGTAAGGTTAGCTGTACATGAAGGATGGGCTATAATGTATGAAGGATGGTCAGTGGGGTTAGCTGTACATGAAGGATGGGTTATACTGTATGAAGGATGGTCAGTAGGGTTAGCTGTACAGGAAGGGTTATACTATATGAAGGATGGTCAGTGGGGTTAGCTAAACATGAAGGATGGTTATACTGTATGAAGGATGGTCAGTGGGGTTAGCTGTACATGAAGGATGGTCAGTGAGGTTAGCTGTACAGGAACGATGAGTTATACTGTATGAAGGATGATCAGTGAGGTTAGCTGTACATGAAGGATGGTCAGTGAGGTTAGCTGTACATGAAGGATGGTCAGTGGGGTTAGCTGTACATGAAGGATGGGTTATACTGTATGAAGGATGGTCAGTGGGGTTAGCTTGTACATGAAGGATGGGTTATACTGTATGAAGGATGGTCAGTGGGGTTAGCTGTACATGAAGGATGGGTTATACTGTATGAAGGATGGTCAGTGGGGTTAGCAGTACATGAAGGATGGGTTATACTGTATGAATGATGGTCAGTGGGGTTAGCTGTACAGGAACTATGGGTTATACTGTATGAAGGATAGTCAGTGGGGTTAGCTGTACATAATGGATGGTCAGTGGGGTTAGCTGTACATGAAGGATGGGTTATACTGTATGAAGGATAGTCAGTGGGGTTAGCTGTACATGAAGGATGGTCAGTGGGGTTAGCTGTACATGAAGGATGGGTTATACTGTATGAAGGGTGGGTCAGTGGGGGCTTGGTACCTCTGTGGATTAGCAGGATGTCGTTCTCGTTGACAGGTCGATGGACCATGTCGGAGTCTGGCTGTCCTGCCAATAGGTGCTCATAGAACCACTCACAGCGCTCCTTGAAGGGCTGCGAGGGGAACAAACAATAACACTTCACTTACAGCCTGCAGGTATAGTGCATTATGTTGCAGTTATAATGTATTACAAGACTTCATAGGATAATAATAAAACGTTATAAAGCCTAACTAAATACCAGCCACAGGACTTCCCAAAACTCATTATCTCTCTATACACTTAAATCTGAGATGGTGTCTAAACCAATGGTTCCAAAGCCTCAAGTGTTGAAATACAGTGTCTGAAGAATGCAGAGAGGGAAGAGTGGCATTTATATTTGCATAATATTTCAATGTCTTTGTTCTCTATGAGAGATGAGCTGGGGAGAGACAAAGTGAGAGACAGAGCGCGAGAGAGATTTTCCCCTGGGGCTCCTGTGCATACTGAGAGGGAGATGTGGAGATGGAATAGTCTTCTTCAGGTTAAAATCTGTAATTAAAACGAGGGGCTCTTGTTCCCAGGTGGGATATAATCCAGAGGTAACGAGGCTTGGCACGCCGTCCGCCGCTCAAATATGAATAGTGAGGAGTGAGAGTGGAACACTACACACAACTTAGAACAGGCACTTAAAATTTATGAAGCTGTATAAAAAGGAATTTAAGACAAGTGTTATCGCCATGGCAATAACGTTGTTAAATGATCCTGCCTGGAAGACACGGGCGTTTCAAAGTCACTCGCGACATAGTCCCCAGAGGGACATAGAAAAAGAGAGGGAGAAAGAGATAAAAAGAGAGAGAAAGAGAGAGAGCGAGAGAGAGCGAGAGAGAGCGAGAGAGCGAGAGTGAGAAAGGGGAGGGACAGAGAGAGAGAGACACAGAGAGACAGGGACATAGAGAGAGACATAGCGAGAGAGAGACAGAGAGATAGAGAGAGACAGGGACATAGAGAGAGACATAGCAAGAGAGAGAGACAGAGAGAGAGACAGAGAGAGACAGAGAGAGAGACAGAGAGAGAGACAGAGAGAGAGACAGAGAGAGAGAGAGAGAGAGAGACAGAAGGCTGTTGTCATAGCTTGCAAATATGACTGATAGACCAGCCAATCACAGGTCTCACCTGGCCTTTGATTATGTGCATGAAGCGGGACATGAGCTCCGGACATTCCAACAGGAAGTGGAAATGGTTAAAGATGATCTTTGGATTCCTGAGAGAGGGATGGAGAGAGAGATGGATATAGAGAGAGGGGGGGAGGAGAGAGAGAGAGAGAGGGGGATGGAGAGAGAGAGAGATTGAGAGAGAGATTGAGAGAGAGGGGGATGGAGAGAGAGAGAGATTGAGAGAGAGAGGGGGATGAGAGAGAGAGAGATGGAGAGAGAGAGAGAGAGAGGGATGGAGAGAGAGAGAGAGGGATGAGAGAGAGAGGGAGAGGGATGGAGAGAGAGGGGGATAGAGAGAGAGAGGGATGGGAGAGAGAGAGAGAGAGAGAGGGATGGGAGAGAGAGAGAGGGATGAGAGAGAGAGAGAGGGATGAGAGAGAGAGAGAGGGATGGAGAGAGAGGGAGAGAGAGGGAGAGGGGAGAGAGAGAGAGAGAGGGATGGAGAGAGAGAGAGAGAGAGGGATGGAGAGAGAGAGAGAGGATGGGATGGAGAGAGAGAGAGAGAGAGGGATGGGAGAGAGAGAGAGAGATGGAGATGGAGAGAGAGAGAGAGAGATGGAGGAGAGAGAGAGAGAGAGAGAGAGAGAGGGATGGAGAGAGGGATGGAGAGAGAGAGAGAGAGAGAGAGGGATGGAGAGAGAGAGAGAGATGAGAGAGAGAGGGATGGAGAGAGAGAGAGAGGGATGGAGAGAGAGGGGATAGAGAGAGAGAGGGATGGAGAGAGAGAGAGAGATGGAGAGAGAGAGGGATGGAGAGAGAGAGAGAGGGATGAGAGAGAGAGAGAGGGATGGAGAGAGAGAGAGAGAGGGATGGAGAGAGAGAGAGAGAGGGATGGAGAGAGAGAGAGAGAGGGATGGAGAGAGAGAGAGAGAGGGATGGAGGAGAGAGAGAGAGAGAGAGAGAGAGATGGAGAGAGAGAGAGAGAGAGAGAGAGAGAGAGAGAGAGGGATGGAGAGAGGGATGGAGAGAGAGAGAGGGAGAGAGAGAGAAAGGAGAAAGGGAAAAAGAGAGAAAAACGACAGGTTAAGTTAGAGAGACTGATAAGAAGTGTCTGGGTAAGAAACAGTCTAAGATCCTGTCAAAGGACTCACCTGGTTACGAAACATTTGAGCACCTCATCATGCTTGCAGACAAACTCTATGAAGCGAGGAGATGTCATTCTGGATGAGGAAAGACAAGGAAACACAGAGTGAACAAGATAAAGATGGAGGAGGAAAGACAGAAGAGGGAGACAAAAAGAGAAGATGAAGCAAGAGAATAAGAAAATGAATACACTCACTACATAACCAGGAGCCGTGTTTCAGAAGAACACAACACAGAGATAAGTAGTGTAGTCCACCTAACTGAGGAACACAATTTAACCTTGCGCAATACCCTAGATCAGTGGTTCTTAACCTTGTTGGAGGTATTGAACCCCACCAGTTTCATATGCGCATTCACCGAACCCTTCTTAATTGGAAAAATAAAATATGATATTTTCAAATTCAAAACATAGGTATATATTTTACTGGTGCACAAAATGAACCGTGCATCAACATCTCTGTGTTCAAAGAACAAAATCATCAAAACATGATTTTCACACCAAAACATAATAATGAATATTTACTGCAAATCAGTGTGACTTCTGCTGTTGCCTTTCAGAGACCAGTTCAGAAATGCGCGGCTTCACCTTGGCAAGTGCCACTCTCATGATGTCATGTCTCTCATGTCTCATGATGTCATGTCTCTCATGTCTCATGATGTCATGTCTCTCATGTCTCATGATGTCATGTCTCTCATGTCTCATGATGTCATGTCTCTCATGTCATTTTCGCAACAAAGTCTGTTCCATTTCTTCGTTTTTATGTCCAGCGTCCTCGAAAAGGATTTGCTCGCAAAGATATGTTGTAACAAACGGTATGAAAATCTCCAGAGCTTTCTTAGCAATAACAGGGTACGTTACCATTTGTTGACACCAAAACGTTGAAAGCGTTGTTGTTCTGAAGAGTTGCTGTTGAACCTGGCTCTGCTGAATTTCAATGATTTCATCGAGGTATTCATCATTGACATCTGTTGTCTCAACACTAAACGTGAACGGCTGTCTCACCCATGCTGGATATGACTCTCTTGTAGGGAAGTATCCGTCGAGAGACTTTGCAAGCTCATCTAAGTGCGTGGCAATTGCTTGCTTCAGTTCCGCGGGTACAGAAATGTCTCCGATTCCAGCTACATCTTCGATCTTACTTACACAGTCATCCAGCAGGGGAAAGTTTGCGAAGTTATCGTTCTCTGTTCGTCGTTTCCATAACGGTAGCTTTTTTTGAAAAGTCTTCAGGTTTTTCTCCGCTTCGATGATGTTGACTCCACCACCCTGTATCTTTTGATTGAGATGATTGTACTCCAGTGCTAGCCTCTCTACACTGGCTTCCTGTTAAGGCAAGGGCTGACTTCAAGGTTTTACTGCTAACCTACAAAGCATTACATGGGATTGCTCCTACCCATCTTTCAGATTTGGTCCTGCCGTACATACCTACACGTACGCTATGGTCAGGGCTTTCTCCTATAGAGCTCAATTTTTATGGAATGGTCTGCCTACCCATGTGAGAGATGCAGACTCAGTCTCAACCTTTAAGTATTTATTGAAGACTCATCTCTTCAGTAGGTCCTATGATTGAGTGTAGTCTGGCCCAGGAGTGGGAAGTGAACGGAAAGGCACTGGAACAACGAACCACCCTTGCTGTCTCTGCCTGGCCGGTTCCCCTTTCTCCAATGGGATTCTCTGCCTCAAACCCTATTACAGGGGCTGAGTCACTGGCTTACTGATGCTCTTCCATGCCGTTCCTAGGTGGGGTGCGTCACTTGAGTGGGTTGAGTCACTGACGTGATCTTCTTGTCCGGTTTGGCGCACCCCTTGGGTTGTGCCGTGGTGGAGATCTTCGTGGACTATACTCGGCCTTGTCTCAAGATGGTAAGTTGGTGGTTGAAGATATCCTTCTAGTAGTGTGGGGGCTGTGCTTTGGCAAAGTGGGTGGAGTTATATCCTGCCTGTTTGGCCCTGTCCGGGGGTATCGTCGGATGGGGCCACAATGTCTCCCGACCCCTCCTGTCTCAGCCTCCAGTATTTATGCTGCAGTAGTTTGTGTCGGGGGGCTAGGGTCAGTCTGTTATATGTGGAGTATTTCTCCTGTCTTATCCGGTGTCCTGTGTGAATGTAAGTATGCTCTCTCTAATTCTCTCTTTCTTTCTTTTTCTCTCTTGGAGGACCTGAGCCCTAGGACCATGCCTCAGGATTACCTGGCCTGATGACTTCTTGCTGTCCCCAGTCCACCTGGCCGTGCTGCTGCTCCAGTTTCAACTGTGGCTATGGGGTTTCTTCCTAGGTTCTGGCCTTTCTAGAGTTTTTCCTAGCCACCGTGCTTCTACACCTGCATTGCTTGCTGTTTGGGGTTTTAGGCTGGGTTTCTGTACAGCACTTTGTGACATCAGCTGATGTAAGAAGGGCTTTATAAATAAATTTGATTTGATTAGTGCAGCATCTGTCTATTATAATGAGTGGATCTGATCCCTCTCCAAAACACAATAATCTGCATTATTGAAAGTGTTTCCCTGACAGGAATAAGCCAGGCTATCAGCAAATGAAGAACAGGCTTGGGAAAGAGAAACAAAGACAAATACAGCCATTTTCTTCTACCACAGCAGCATAGGGTCAATAATAGTGTCTCCTATTCACCGTTCAATTAGAGCTTAATGATCTAATTAAAATGTCATTATCTAGTCAGGGGGCGAGGAAAAGTGTGTGTGTGTGTGTGTGTGTGTGTGTGTGGAGAGGAGACATTAAAGCTCCATTCTTTCCCAGGCCTACTCACACAAAGGGGATGTGAAGGAGGAAGAGTTACATAAATTATCTATGTGAAACTAGGAGATTATGAGAGGAACACGGACTCTGTCATTTAGTGGCCAATATAGATCTGTAAAATAAGGTGTGTGCACTGCAATCCAGAGCCTGGCCAATGAGAAAACCAGCAGATACTCAGGGCTCCCAAGAACTGGAGTTTATCATCCCTGGGTTAGGGGTCAGAGGTCATTCTCACCCCTGTGGCATCTGACAGGAACAGCACATGTAGAAGGCCTGGATCACCGCGCTGAGCCGATTGGCCGTCATAGAGATGACATCCTCTCCGTCCGCGTATACCTCTGGCGTTTCCATAAGAACCTCCGGGGTCCTCTTGCCACCCTCTGGGTCCGGCAAAGGGGGTAGGGGCATGGAGGGTGGCAGCGATGGTGCCACCGTGAAGACGGCAGGGGTGGAGGCGGAGTCGACCTCGCCACGTTGTTTGAGGAGGAGGGAGGCGATCTCACTCCCTGAGGAGTTGGAGGGGTCCTGGTGGCTCTTCTCCAGCTCTGTAGAGATCAACACCAACCACTCATCTAGAGAGTGCCACAGCAACTCCAACGGCTGGAGGAAATCAGAGAGAGAGAGGAAAGGGGGAGGCAAGGAAAGAGACTGAGTGAGTGAAGGAGAGGGAGCGAGTGAAGGGGAGAAAGGAGAGAGAGAGAGGAGAGAAAGAGGGATGGAGAGAGCGAGAGAGAGAGACAGACAGATAGATGTTGAAAGAGAGAGAGAGGGAAATAGGGAGAGAAAGAGAAAGAGAGAGAGGAAGAGAAAGAAAGAGAGGGGTAGATGCTGACAAACAAAAACACACAAAAACACACACACACACACACAAACACACACACAAACACACAAACACACTCAAAGTCATGCACCAGGACAAGTCATGGATCAGGGATCTGAAGATGGTGAACAATCTCTCAATGCCCTCTTCTGATTCACACCATGTACTACATCTCTGTGAGTATCTGAATTCAGGTTCAGTACTAACCCCATACTGACCTTAAAGACCTGGCTGCGCTGCGTCTTGTTCCCATTGTATCCCATGTCATTCCCGTTGTTGGGAGAGGAAGGGCCCAGGCGGAAGACATGGCAGAAGATCCGGATGATTCTCAGCAGACTCTTCATCTGAGCCTCGTAGCTACTGGAGAGACTGGAGAGGAGATTGACAGTGAGTACGGAAGAGAAGAAACATTTACCCCTTAATGACTAGCTTTAAGGTAGTGGCGTTGCTGTTACATACTTATTGCATTGTAATGCCTGAATAAACTTCCTTCAGAGAAATTCATTAGAAACTAAATAAAAGTGCACTTCCATATGCATTTGCCTCAGGTGTGGCTGGGAGCCTAGTCTAGCAGAGGGTATATTACCTGAGGAGTTTGTGTCCATTAGTAGTGGCCACCTCTGCTAGACTGGTCAGGATCTTCTGGTAGTGACTGTCACTCTGCTGGGAGACATGCTCTAGAACCTGCCTGAGCTATATATATATATATATATTTATATTTCACACACACACAGTTAAAATAGTACTTTCTAAAAGAAAAAGAGATGTGTGGACATGAACCTATTCATTGCTCTAATAACAGAGTGAGACAGATAGACAGTAGAATATGTACCATATTCTCTTTGATGTCATCATTCTGTGTCATCTGGATGAGTGTCTGAAACAGTCTGCCATGGTGCTGGATGAGGATCTCACACGTCTCTCCATAACCACCCTGAACAACACACACACCAACACAGTGGGATCAAAAAGGGGGAAAGAGACCGACCGCTGTTTCCTTGAATAATCGACCATTAAGGGAGACAACGGGAATGGAACATCCGGCGACGCTGCGACCGGCCCGTCCGACGGCGCTGCGACCGGCCCGTCCGACGGCGCTGCGACCGGTCCGTCCGACGACGCAACTTCGGCAGCTGCATCGGGTCCTGATTGACCTGCGTTCCTGTGATCACCCTCGAGGCCGGTGTCGTTGCGCTGCTGTTGCGAGTCGGCGGGGGGGTACTGTCATGGATCCCTCCAGAATTGTCATTACACACACCTGGTCCCTATTCCCATTTGATTAGTAATTGTATAAGTGTGCCCTTTGTTCACCATTGTCTTGTAAATTTTTGTTCCAATGTCCGTTGGTCTTCCGAGTACCTAAGCTGTGTTGTTTTGGCTTTCGTGTCACGTGTATTGTGCAGATGATTACGGGTCTCGTCCTGTGTGATAATCATTGTGCGATTGTGTATTTATGAGAGGTACTCCTCTCTCTTTTGTTTGGGTCTCAACCCTGTGTTTGGAAAATGTGTTTGTTTGGTCTTCGTCCACGTGCCTGTACACGGCACACTGTAATTTGGGTAAAGACATTTTTAAAAACATATTACGCATTCCTGCGACTGTCTCCCGACCCTTTTTACCAACGTGACAGGTGCTTGTTTGTTATATTAGCCATGTGTTGTCATGGCAATGCTCACCTGTACACACAGATCCAGAGGGGTGACTCCATTCTTGTCAGGTAGGTACTTAGCCCCTCGAGAGAGAAGGATCTGTGCCGTGTCCCTTTGACCGTGGCTGTGGGATATAAGCAGGGCTTTAATGTATTGAATGTATTCTTGTATGACTTTAACATTGCTCTCTACTCCTTTTTACTTCTGAGCTTGTGTCTTATCGTAAAGAAATGTCAATGGATATCATCGTACATACAAATGATTATAAACTTAACTGTAACACTCTAGCCACTATGACTAAGGACACACAGAGTTCTGACAAAATATAAATATAAAGTTAGTTAAGGTTTAAACTCTATATAACAATACATAATGACATTTCAGAAGATAAGGGTTAACGTTAAGAGGTGGTCAATAGAAGGCTGGAGTCAGAGGTGGAGATCTGAGAAGGGCTTGTACCAAATCAAGATGTCCAGTGTATTATTTCATTCACTAGACAGGTACATTGGCTGGTGGGCCAGGCACCCAATTTAGACTGATATACTCTGTGATGCAGTCAGTTGACAGTAAAACAGCACTTCATTTATCCACAGTTCTTTACAGACTAATTGCTCTAAATCACAGTGCTTTTCAGATAGAGCCTCCTTAATGGGAACTGACTAATGTACAAGTGAAACATAATCAAAACAAAAGATCAGAGGATTATACGATCACTGCGGTCTACAACCGTGCTCATCCTCTGTGTGTGTGTGTGTGTGTGTAGAGCTTAATACACAGCACTCAAAGGAAGGCTGGGGTGTCACTGTCATGTTCTGAATTAATAGGAACCTCATTATTCTCCGTCTCTCTGAAGCTGAGGGATGAGTTTCCTCGTGCCTATTCTTATCATCTGAATGAGACAGGCTGCATAGAGACCATCAGAGGACTGACAGGGATAGGAGTGTGCTACTGAAGTTTGGGACATAACTCTGGACAGCTGTCTGGCTGTGATCACTGTTCTTTGGTCTCTTCGTATTCCATCCCCCAGCTTCCTCTTCCTCCTCTTCCAATACCTCCTCCTCCCATTAATAGCCTTGTACAATGCCGTGAAATATATGCTTACAGCCACACTGAATCAAAACAACACCTTTGCATTTCAATTCCCGAACCAATGTGTTACAAAGAATAGTTCATACTCCATCTACAATTCTAAGTGGACAATAGGAAGAAGGATGAGAGGAAGTATTGCATCCTCATTCCTGTACTAGTGTACGTAGTGACCTGCAGGCGAAGTAGAGGGGTGTGGCCCCAGAGCAGTTAGGTCTGTTGATGTCCGCTCCACTGTCCAGCAGGCACTGCACCGTCTGATGACGTCATCGACCACACACAGGCAAATGAGGAGGAGGGAAAGTGAGAAGAGAAACAAACTCATCATCCACACTACTGTCTGGTATTCATCATGTTATTCACCATGGAACTTATCATGAAGTTATGATTAATAAACGTTGAAACTTGATTATATAACAACACTGGCAAAGGTTCCAAATGAACACAATCCATTTACGACTACTGAGATATCAAAAGTGACACCTGTTCTGTACACTCACAGCCTTGTGTCTATGACGAACACTGAACATTTTATGGAAATGTTGGTACTTCCATACAGGTCTTGGTTGATATATGCGTGTTATCTACTCACAGTCTTGTGTCCGTTCTGGCAGGCTACATGAAGGGCGGTCTGTCCCATGGCATCCTCTACATCCACGTTAGTCACATGCTGCACCAGGTCATGAAGCAGCTCAGTCCGCCCGTTCACAGCCAACCAGTGGATCTAGAGGAGGAGGGGAGGAAGAGGATGAGGGCTGCAGTAAAGCGTTAACATAAGTAAACCCTGTATACACACCTTTTTATTGTGTTAATGGCATTTACTGTACGCAGTCTTGACCTGCGTTCACCATTTTTAATAGAACTACATCCCTGAGATATGACAGAATTTAACAGCAGTACTGGTCTGTCTATACACATGACTTCACAGTGGTACTCACAGCTGTCAGTCCCTCATTGTTGCAGATGTTCACGTCTGCATTGTATTCTAGTAGTCTTCCCATACACTTTTTCTGTCTATAGGGAGGAAAGATGAGGAGGGGGATTCATTAAGTATCAGATATAATAATACTGTAAACATTACCACTATCATCAACATCACTAAACCATGTTCACTGGGCTGGCAGGGATCTGTGATCGTCATGTAAAAGGTGTATTCTTCCTCCCTACCAAAGGGGGGCAGCAGAGTACTATAGTGAGTGTGCAGTAATGTCTATGTACAGTATCCTACCCGTTTCTGGCAGCCAGGTGCAGAGGGGTGCAGCCTGAGATGTCCTGGTAGTTAGGGTTCGCTCCTCTCTTTAGCAGTAGGACCAGGCACTCCACTGATCCACAGCTACAACACAATAACCAACACGTTCCCAAGCACCGCAATACACAAATAGATGTAGAGTACTCACCCACACAGACATAGAAAGACACACAGAAAGACACACACCCACAGATCCCGAGTTTCATCAGAGACACCACTGTGATAAAAATAGATGCTGGAGAGATTATGCTGTCTGGTTGGTTTCTAAACAAAACAATGAAACAATTAGAACAATCAGTGATAAAAATGTAAACATTCCTTACTTGGCAGCAATGTGAAGTAGACTTCTCTTGACTCGTCCGAAAGCGTAGTTCACATCAAACTTGGAGTTGAGGAGTAATTCAGAAACCGACCTTCAAGTACAAGACAGACATGTCAGATAAGTAATATACAGGGAATCAATGTTGACAACTTCCACTGTCTCTCTCTCACACATAAGACACACACACATAAGACACACACACAAACACAGAGTCATACCTGTGCTGGTCAGCCATAACCATTGGCATGAGTGTGTAGACTGCGGTTTCATTGTCTGTGAGGGGAGCAACAGGGAGAGGGTGTGTCAATGATAATTGTGAAATTAAAGAACAAAGACATTCCTCTGCTAAAATCAGTATTCTTAGTTCTCGAGAGCTCAGTATTCTTAGAGCGCTCTATGTAGAAGCTACTGACTCATACTTAGGGCCGTCATAACTACTGATGTACAACCACTATCAGTGACTGCACTTCCTTCAAACCAGACACTATCAGCTGGGCTGTCAAAAAGGATTGCACAATGTAGCGCCTCAGACTCAAGAATGCACTTCCTGCACATGACAAAACACGTTTCTGTGTCCTACTCCAATAGATCTTGAGTTCAACTCAATGGTAACGTTGTTGCTGTTGTCAGACATGGACACGAGTACAGCGGTAATATAATGGTGTTGCTAGTTAGACAATAAACATGCACTAACATGCCCTTCTGAATCAATAGAAGAAAGGGAACAGAATACAGCAATCAACGAGGCAGAAGGGGATCCTCTTCCACAACAGCTATGCTACCTACTGAACTCAGTCTGTGAAGTCAGTCGGTCTGAAGTCTATTTACTGACAGGTCTGTCTGTATCTGCAGCCTTTGCAACCCATTACTTTATGTCACCACTAGGCTTATATTACCATGACATCTTTCAGTCACTCTTTCGTTTTTGTATCATGAAACAAAGTATGTATCAGTTGGTCTCACTAGATTCGTATCATATTATTACTATGAAATGGTTAGAATAAAACCCTATCCAACATACAGTCTGTAGACGGGGAAATGTCTAATGGCCTCAAGGGTTGCTGGCTTCCGCCTTGTTATTGACAAACTGTAAGATGATACTGCAATTCAAACATTACATTACTATATGTATTAGCGTGAATATACAGTATGCTATAGATATAGCTAAAGTCTCCTATTATGCCCTGTCGATTATTTATGTCCTTTGGTCGATAGGCTATACCTTCCGGGAGCTCGACAGTCCTGGCGCGACGCAGAGAGCGGGTCAGCCTGTTCAGCTGTACGTTTAGTTGCTCCATCGCCCGTTCCATCATATGTGTACCAACAACCGGGAACAAAACCGAGGATACAAAGCCTCGAGCAAGATTATTTTTCCGCTAAAAGGGTGTTTCTGGCTTCGATGTCATCCATCGAGCCGCCGAGAAATTTACATTAGGCGTCCCCTTTTTCTCTCTACCCTCTGATTCATTCAGCAACATTTCTTGTGTCAAGTCCCATTCTTCCTGTTTTCATTACGTCAGATGGCAATGCCGTCTGGGTACTGTAGTTTTCAGTGTCAAATATGTGTAGTTCACGATTCATAGATTGATTCAGTCATCATCAAATAAAATGTTGTTTTAACATTATTTTAACATTAACATCTGTTAACCATACACATGGTTAGCAGATGTTAATGGTTAATACGAGTGTAGCGAAATGCTTGTGCTTCTAGTTCCAACAGTGCAGTAATATCTAACAAGTAATATCTAACAATTCCCAACAACTACCTACTACACACAAATCTAACAAGTAATCTAAAAATTCCTCACCACTACCTAATACACACAAATCTAAAGGGGTGAATGAAAATATGTACCTATAAATATATGGACGAGCGATGGCCGAGCGGCATAGGCAAGGTGCAGTAGATTATATAAAATGCAGTATATACAAGTAATATGAGTAAGTGAGATACGGAAACATTATTTAAAGTGGCATTGTTTAAAGTGGCATTGTTTAAAGTGACCAGTGATCCATTTATTAAAGTGTCCAGTGATTGGGTCTTAGTGTAGGCAGCAGCCTCCCTGAGTTAGTGATGGCTATTTAACAGTCTGATGGCCTTGAGATTGAAAAACAGCTTCTATCTCTCAGGCCCAGCTTTGATGCACCTGTACTGACCTCGCCTTCTGGATGATAGCGGTGTGAACAGGCAGTGGCTCGGGTGGTTGTTGTACTTCATGATCTTTTTGGCCTTCCTGTGACAACGGGTGTTGTAGGTGTCATGGAGGGCAGGTAGTTTGCCCACGGTGATGTGTTGTGCAGACCGCACCACCCTCTGGAGAGCCTTTTGGTTGAGGGCGGTGCAGTCGCCGTACCAGGCTGTGATACAGCCCAACAGGATGCTCTCGATTGTGCATCTGTAAAAGTTAGTCAGGGTTTTGGTTGACAGGCCAAATTTCTTCAGCCTCCTGAGATTGAAGAGGAGCTGTTGTGCCTTCTTCACCACACTGTCTGTGTGGGTGGACCATTTCAGTTTGTCTGTGATGTGTACGCTCAGGAACTTAAAACGTTCCACCTTCTCCACTGGTGTCCCTTCGATGTGGATGGGGGGGGTGCTCCCTCTGTTGTTTCCTGAAGTCCAAAATCATCTCCTTTGTTTTGTTGACGTTGAGTGAGAGGTTGTTTTCCTGACACCACACTCCGGTGCCCTCACCTCCTCCCTGTAGGTCGTCTCGTCGTTGTTGGTTATCAAGCCCGTTACCTTTTTGTCGTCTGTAAACTTGATGATTGAGTTGAAGGCGTGCGTGGCCACTTAGTCGTGGGTGAACAGGGAGTACAGGAGAGGGCTGTGCACACACCCTTGTGGGGCCTCAGTGTTGAGGGTCAGTGAAGTGGAGATGTTGTTTCCTACCATCACCACCTGGGGGGCGGCCCGTCAGAAAGTACAGGACCCAGTTGCACAGGGAGGAGTTGAGACCCAGGGCATCCAGCTTGATGATGAGCTTGGAGGGTACTATGGTGTTGAATGTTGAGCTGTAGTCAATGAACAACATTCTTACACACGTATTCTTTTTGTCCAGATGGGAAAGGGCAGTGTGCAGGCATTTGCGTCATCTGTGGACCTGTTGGGGCGGTATGCAAACTGAAGTGGGTCTGTGTATATCTCTATATTGTTTAGTGAATTATGCTGATAATATATGTTTCTTGTCAGAATGTGTGTTGTTTCAACCATAGAGATCTGACAAATGTGTAAAAAAATCCATTATACAAAAAAGGCAAATAATTAAATGTGTATAAGATATTATTCTTGTAATGTATTTAATTGTTCATTTTTTCATTTAATTAATTGGTGCCATCTGTGTAGACTGTCTGACAACTTCTTTGTATTGAATTAATGCAATGACAGACACCCCTGCTTCACACTGCTTTATGGTCATGTTCTCTTAAAATCGATTTGACTTGAATAAAACTTTCAGGTTTGATATGTCTTCAGAAAAAAACATCCGTTTCAAACTTCCAACATGTAGTAAACCTCTCTAGCCTCCATACCTTTCTGCCCCATATGATTCTGGTGACTTGTTTAATATGGCTTTTTGCAGTAAAAAAAGATTGTGAGACTAGAATCGAAAACTTGGAGTTGTATTTCAAGACATGAATAATGTGTGTGTCACAGGAGGTTGGTGGCACCTTAATTGGGGAGGACAGACTCGTGGTAATGGCTGGAGCGGATCGAGTGGAATGGAATCAAATACGTTAAACACATCGTTTCCATGTGTTTGATGCCAATTCCAATAGCTCTGTTCCAGACAGTATTATGAGCCGTCCTCCCCTCAGCAGCCTCCACTGTGTGGGTAGCTAGAACCACAACCTAAAGTTGAGGCATGCTTGAACAAAATGGCGACCATGCTTCACCCTCCAGTGACTCTCAATAAAGGGCTTCCAAGCTATGGTGCCAGTCATGTGTAGCCCAACCACCTCATCAGCGAAAACATCGAACAATGTCATGCATCTCATACCGTCACACTTTGTTTGCATTGAAAATTCTGATTTGCATGCTTTTTCAAAGTGTAAGCATAAGGACTGAGACCAAAAATGTCTCTATGTAAATGATATGACAAGTAAAGTGTGGTAAACAGGAGAAAAAAACATTGACTAATTGAAAGATTTATTCATCATCATTACATTTGACATTTACCTTTGTGATAACAAAACAAATGCACCAAGAGAAAGGCATTATGAGTAGTGTAATAAATCCAAAGATTAACCAGGTAAATTATACAAAAAAATTACAATAAATTATGAAAATCAACATTTGGATTACAACATTAAATTCACTCTCACTATTTATTTTAATTAGAGTAATACCTTTTGAGCTAAAAATGTCAGATATTATCAATTAGTAATAATCAGCCCTGAATTCATTTGTGTAATGATAACAACCTGTTGTTCAATTCCCATCACTGGAAATATTTTATTAGAAAATTAAATAATAACAAAATCAGAAAAACTAACAGGACCAAGTAAACAATTAAGTAATGAATTAATACAGGAAAGTTTGGAAAGTGTATATTTATTTCAGGTTTATCAAAATGAGCCCTGTATCTGAAAGAGAGAAAATATGTTGTATTTAGAAATGCCTACATTTCCATTTTATGTCCAGGAGTTGAATTAAATTCCTTCTAGAAACTCTGAAATAATAATATTTTGTTCATATAATTGTTGACAACCAAAACGGCACCAGAACTTGTTCTTGTTCTTTCTCTCTTTTACACCTTTGGCACTTACATCTTCACATGGAAATGTACCTTTTTTTCATGCAGAATTTCATGAATTTAGTCTTACAGAAATATTTGCAGTTCATTTGTGCATTAACTTTTTAAATATGTTTAAGAGAAATTGCTGTTCAAACTTGTAACATTCTTAGATGTTACCCATCATTTTGAGCAAACATTTGAATACATTGTTGTTGTTGTTGTTTTTATTGTCCAATTCTGTGATTCAGATGAATGAAATGAAGTTTTGTCTGGTTTAACTTGAGATGTAAATGTTCTGTATGAACAATATATCTGTGAGGAGGATCAAAAAGGTCCGTTCCAATCGAAATACTTAGACTTTGTCCTAAAACTCTTAGTCTTGTAGGCTATCCCATATTGGGAATTTAAGTTTCCTAAAAATAACATCCGCATTCAATTTGTTTTTAAAATCTACTTTTAGATTCTTCTTCATCGATGCATGTTGCTTGATAGCTACCCAAACACTGTAGTATAATCAAACAACTTTAATCTTAATTCGAATCTCTTCTACCACAAGACTAGCTATTTGAAAACAATGTAGACTGTTCGATTGTGAATTGTATTGTAGTTATTGTATGGTTTATGATTCACATTATATATTTCACTACATGTATTAGGGCTGCATCCTAGAGAGCCAATCCCCAGAAACCACCAGATGACACAAGAGAGCAAAACCTTTCATGTCAATTCCACATTTGGATATTAAATAGATACCCAGGCCCACCTATTGCTGTGAAGGTCTAAAATAGAAACTACACATCGAAAGTAACAAACACAGTCAACACACAACTGAACAACATAATTGAAGTTTCTAATTATGAAAAAAGGCTTTTTGGGGGGAGAAACGTAATATAAAATATATTGCTGCCCATTTCCAATAGGCTACACACTACACATTACTGTACTAGGCTTTCTTTCAATGTAATGAAATAAACACTAGATGGTGCTACGCTGTTACCTATATCAACATGATTGCACTGAGTTCCTAGGGGCAACACTCACTGTTCCAATTTGGCGCTATTTGTACAGGCATCCAATCAGTTATGAGAGTAGCAAAAGGTGAGGCTGCACAGAGGCACTATGGCTGGACAGCGCAGCTGTATGGGGGGTGATAAGGGACATATATAAGCCTAGGCAACCGTACCACCTGACATGACATGATACCAATGCCCTACTAACATCTGCGTGATGCCTGCATCGCGTGTTAATGAAAGTCATAATGTGCGTGGTTTATATTTATATTAATAAAATCTCAACCATAAATGTTAGAAACGTACAATTGTTCCAGTACAAAGCCACCTTGAACTATAGTGTAGCCTACAGTTTGTGTATTTACTGTTATCGCTAATGGCAGAGAAAAGATTATGCCCAATCTATAGATAATCTGTGTTTGCCTCAACACCTCATGGCATGTTATCTTATCTCGCTGTATACAGATCTAAATGTTGTTAGCCAATCACAGACTGTATTATTACCAGTTCCACATCAGACAACCAATAAGAGTTGTGTCCATGGCTTTCAGAGGAGTTAATAGTTGCTATTTTTAGGCTCCTTGGGATGTCCCTTCAGTCGAATAGAACAGTTCATAGACTTTCCCAGGGGGTCCGTGCTATACGGGATCTTTAGGATGTCCACACCTCTATCAAGTATAAATGTAAATTGGTTAAATTTAGTGGTAGTTTAGGGTAAGGATGCCCCAAGGAATCCAGATTGCAGTGACCGTTCATAGAGTGAGAGACTGGCACGGTATTTGAGAGCTCGGCGGCAACACGACATTCATTCGTTTTTTACAAGTGACACTTTTACAAGTGCCTGCCCAAGATAGTTTCCTTATTCGAGATGATGAAAATAATTACCAAGATGTCCTTGATCCAATTGAGGAGTAAGTAGGCTATATTTAAGTTAGGAAACTAAGGCAAATTTGGTTTATTTGAAAAGAATACTTTTTTGTTGTTAACGTATTGTCGAAAGCACGTAGGCAATATAATTTACTGTGTCAATAGCGGGGTAGACTAGGGTACAATAATGTAATTTGATGTGCTAGTATTATTTATTTAATGGATTAATTCAATTGTAAATTAAATAAATCATTTTCACTGAAGGGAAACTAGGTACAATATGCAACTTCGATGGAAGACCTAAAATCAGGCCTGACAATATCACAACGGTATCCTAATATAGTGTGGATACAGTAGTAGCCTATTCTACCACAATGTAACTGTATGTGCTTGCTAGCATTATTTATCGAATTGATCAATTAAATTGTAAATGTGGATGGGTACGCTATTTCATTCAATGATTAAGTTATTGTACAAGGTAGATACAGGAGTAGTCTATAGTCTACAATAATAATGTAATTGAATGTGCTATAGTATCATGTATTACATTGATGAATACAATTGTAAATGGGGATGGTAGGCTACTTCATTCAGTGAATACATTATTATCTCTGGGAGTATGTTAATTATGGCTTTTCAGCTGCTGAACTATGGCAATGTGGAACTCATTTCTAAATCTCTTTCTTTTATTCAAGATGTTATGAGCCAGAGCAACCCCTCAGCTTCTCTGTAGGTGCTCAACCCACCCCCTCATTGTTCTCCCTCCACAAGTAACCACATCCTCTTCTACTTTGCCACCACACTAAAAATGACTTTACATTGTCGTAGCAGAATCAGAATTCTTTAGGTAACATTTATAACTAAAATGTTTTATTGCATGCTTATGTGAAATATTTGTCATTAGAATGTCTTCTTTTGGATAAGACAAATCAAATCAAATCCAATTTTATTTGTCACATACACATGGTTAGCAGATGTTAATGCGAGTGTAGCGAAATGCTTGTGCTTCTAGTTCCGACAATGCAGTAATAAAGAACAAGTAATCTAACTAACAATTCCAAAAAAAACTACTGTCTTATACACAGTGTAAGGGGATAAAGAATATGTACATAAGGATATATGAATGAGTGATGGTACAGAGCAGCATAGGCAAGATACAGTAGATGATATCGAGTACAGTATATACATATGAGATGAGTATGTAAACCAAGTGGCATAGTTAAAGTGGCTAGTGATACATGTATTACATAAGGATGCAGTCGATGATATAGAGTACAGTATCTACGTATGCATATGAGATGAATAATGTAGGGTAAGTAACATTATATAAGGTAGCATTGTTTAAAGTGGCTAGTGATATATTTACATCATTTCCCATCAATTCCCATTATTAAAGTGGCTGGAGTAGAGTCAGTGTCATTGACAGTGTGTTGGCAGTAGCCACTCAATGTTAGTGGTGGCTGTTTAACAGTCTGATGGCCTTGAGATAGAAGCTGTTTTTCAGTCTCTCGGTCCCAGCTTTGATGCACCTGTACTGACCTCGCCTTCTGGATGACAGCGGGGTGAACAGGCAGTGGCTCGGGTGGTTGATGTCCTTGATGATCTTTATGGCCTTCCTGTAGCATCGGGTGGTGTAGGTGTCCTGGAGGGCAGGTAGTTTGCCCCCGGTGATGCGTTGTGCAGACCTCACTACCCTCTGGAGAGCCTTACGGTTGAGGGCGGTGCAGTTGCCATACCAGGCGGTGATACAGCCCGCCAGGATGCTCTCGATTGTGCATCTGTAGAAGTTTGTGAGTGCTTTTGGTGACAAGCCGAATTTCTTCAGCCTCCTGAGGTTGAAGAGGCGCTGCTGCGCCTTCCTCACGATGCTGTCTGTGTGAGTGGACCAATTCAGTTTGTCTGTGATGTGTATGCCGAGGAACTTAAAACTTGCTACCCTCTCCACTACTGTTCCATCGATGTGGATGGGGGGTGTTCCCTCTGCTGTTTCCTGAAGTCCACAATCATCTCCTTAGTTTTGTTGACGTTGAGTGTGAGGTTATTTTCCTGACACCACACTCCGAGGGCCCTCACCTCCTCCCTGTAGGCCGTCTCGTCGTTGTTGGTAATCAAGCCTACCACTGTTGTGTCGTCCGCAAACTTGATGATTGAGTTGGAGGCGTGCATGGCCACGCAGTCGTGGGTGAACAGGGAGTACAGGAGAGGGCTCAGAACGCACCCTTGTGGGGCCCCAGTGTTGAGGATCAGCGGGGAGGAGATGTTGTTGCCTACCCTCACCACCTGGGGGCGGCCCGTCAGGAAGTCCAGAACCCAGTTGCACAGGGCGGGGTCGAGACCCAGGGTCTCAAGCTTGATGGCGAGCTTGGAGGGCACTATGGTGTTAAATGCTGAGCTGTAGTCGATGAACAGCATTCTCACATAGGTATTCCTCTTGTCCAGATGGGTTAGGGCAGTGTGCAGTGTGGTTGAGATTGCATCGTCTGTGGACCTATTTGGGCGGTAAGCAAATTGGAGTGGGTCAAGGGTGTCAGGTAGGGTGGAGGTGATATGGTCCTTGACTAGTCTCTCAAAGCACTTCATGATGACGGATGTGAGTGCTACGGGCGGTAGTCGTTTAGCTCAGTTACCTTAGCTTTCTTGGGAACAGGAACAATGGTGGCCCTCTTGAAGCATGTGGGAACAGCAGACTGGTATAGGGATTGATTGAATATGTCCGTAAACACACCGGCCAGCTGGTCTGCGCATGCTCTGAGGGCGCGGCTGGGGATGCCGTCTGGGCCTGCAGCCTTGCGAGGGTTAACACGTTTAAATGTCTTACTCACTTCGGCTGCAGTGAAGGAGAGGCCGCATGTTTTCGTTGCAGGCCGTGTCAGTGGCACTGTATTGTCCTCAAAGCGGGCAAAAAGTTATTTAGTCTGCCTGGGAGCAAGACATCCTGGTCCGTGACTGGGCTGGGTTTCTTCCTATAGTCCGTGATTGACTGTAGACCCTGCCACATGCCTCTTGTGTCTGAGCCGTTGAATTGAGATTCTACTTTGTCTCTGTACTGGCGCTTAGCTTGTTTGATAGCCTTGCGGAGGGAATAGCTGCACTGTTTGTATTCAGTCATGTTACCAGACACCTTGCCCTGATTAAAAGCAGTGGTTCGTGCCTTCAGTTTCACACGAATGCTGCCATCAATCCAAGGTTTCTGGTTAGGGAATGTTTTAATCGTTGCTATGGGAACGACATCTTCAACGCACGTTCTAATGAACTCGCACACCGAATCAGCGTATTCGTCAATGTTGTTGTCTGACGCAATACGAAACATCTCCCAGTCCACGTGATGGAAGCAGTCTTGGAGTGTGGAGTCAGCTTGGTCGGACCAGAGTTGGACAGACCTCAGCGTGGGAGCTTCTTGTTTTAGTTTCTGTCTGTAGGCAGGGATCAACAAAATGGAGTCGTGGTCAGCTTTTCCGAAAGGGGGGCGGGGCAGGGCCTTATATGCGTCGCGGAAGTTAGAGTAACAATGATCCAGGGTCTTTCCACCCCTGGTTGCGCAATCGATATGCTGATAAAATTTAGGGAGTCTTGTTTTCAGATTAGCCTTGTTAAAATCCCCAGCTACAATGAATGCAGCCTCCGGATAAATCGTTTCCAGTTTGCAGAGAGTTAAATAAAGTTCGTTCAGAGCCATCGATGTGTCTGCTTGGGGGGGGATATATACGGCTGTGATTATAATCGAAGAGAATTCTCTTGGTAGATAATGCGGTCTACATTTGATTGTGAGGAATTCTAAATCAGGTGAACAGAAGGATTTGAGTTCCTGTATGTTTCTGTCATCACACCATGTCACGTTAGTCATAAGGCATACGCCCCCGCCCCTCTTCTTACCAGAAAGATGTTTGTTTCTGTCCGCGCGATGCGTGGAGAAACCCGCTGGCTGCACCGCTTCGCATAGCGTCTCTCCGGTTAGCCATGTTTCCGTGAAGCAGAGAACGTTGCAGTCTCTGATGTCCCTCTGGAATGCTACCCTTGCTCGGATTTCATCAACCTTGTTGTCAAGAGACTGGACATTGGCGAGAAGAATGCTAGGGAGTGGTGCACGATGTGCCCGTCTCCGGAGTCTGACCAGAAGACCGCTTCGTTTCCCTCTTTTTCTGAGTCGTTTTTTGGGTCGCTGCATGTAATCCACTCCGTTACACTGGTTGTAAGGCAGAACACAGGATCCGCATCGCGAAAAACATATTCTTGGTCGTACTGATGGTGAGTTGACGCTGATCTTATATTCAGTAGTTCTTCTCGGCTGTATGTAATGAAACCTAAGATGACCTGGGGTACTAGTGTAAGAAATAACACGTAAAAAAAACAAAAAACTGCATAGTTTCCTAGGAACGCGAAGCGAGGCGGCCATCTCTGTCGGCGCCGGAAGACTGTTGGCCGTTTGCAGTTATCTGTTCTCTGTCAGGGTTCAGTTACTTGGGCCACAGAAAGGGGAGAGGTCAAGCTTGTCTTCATATGTAAACATATCTTTTAATCCATGTGAAGGGATGATTGAGGGGGAACCAATTATCTCTTGGCTCCACAATGTCTGTGTGCCAGTCACTGTCTCTCTGTGATCTTGTCCAGGAGGGGGTGTATTTGATATATGCTACTGGGTGAGGTAATGGTGCTGGTCCTGAGTGGTACCGAGAGCGAGATAAGAACATAGTTTAGGAGACAAAGCTGAACGATAATTTATAGCCAATGCTGTCTGGCTATGTGTGTCTTTGCTATAAAGGATCTCAGTTGCAATGTGTAAGGACTCTCAGAGAATGCATTTATAGACACTGAATTGATCTGAGAGTCACAGGGTTGTGATGGAGCTCATAATAATTAAAGATGGACTTTATGATAACTCTGACTTGTGTGGTGGTTTGTTCTCATGATTTGGTAAATACAGAATTTCCACTACAACATATACCCCTGTGCCATCTCAGTGTAACATGATCCATCCAAGGCCTCAGCTGGATGCCTAAAATGTGAGAAATGTAAGCTAAATACTATTTTGAGTGTGTGTGTGTGTGTGTGTGTGTGTGTGTGTGTGTGTGTGTGAGACACATCTCCTTCGTAGAGTTGATCAGACTGTTGATTGTGACCTGTTGAATGTTGTCCCACTCCTCTTCAATGACTCTGCGAAGTTGCTGGATATTAGTGGGAACTGGAACACGCTG
The DNA here is from genome assembly GCF_018296145.1 of Oncorhynchus tshawytscha. Lineage (NCBI taxonomy): Eukaryota > Metazoa > Chordata > Actinopteri > Salmoniformes > Salmonidae > Oncorhynchus > Oncorhynchus tshawytscha. The sequence continues at coordinate 10,720,149 of NC_056431.1, read as the reverse complement.
CCGTACATGTCGAACAAGAGCATCCCAAACATGCTCAATGGGTGACATGTCTGGTGAGTATGCAGGCATTGGAAGAACTGGGAGATTTTCAGCTTCCAGGAATTGTGTACAGATCCTTGCGACATGGGGCCGTGCATTATCATACTGAAACATGAGATGATGGCGGCGGATTAATGGCACGGCAACGGGCCTCAGGATCTCGTCACGGTATCTCTGTGCATTCAAATTGCCATCGATAAAATGCATTTGTGTTAGTTGTCCGCAGCTTATGCTTGCCCACACCATAACCCCATCGCCACCATGGGGAACTCTGTTCACAACGTTGACATCAGCAAACCGCTCGCCCACACAACGCCATACACTGCCATCTGCCTGGTACATTTGAAACCGGGATTCATCTGTGAAGAACACACATCTCCAGTGTGCCAGTAGCCATCGAAGGTGAGCATTTGCCCACTGAAGTTGGTTACGATCCCGAACTGCAGACAGGTCAAGACCCTGGTGAGGATGACGAGCAGTCAGATGAGATCCCTGAGGTTTCTGACAGTTTGTGCAGAAATTCTTTTTTTTCTGACAGTTTGTGCAGAAACCCACAGTTCCATCAGCTGTCAAGGTGGCTGGTCTCATACTATCCTGCTGGTGAAGAAGCTGGATGTTGAGGTCCTGGGCTGGCGTGGTTAGACGTGGTCTGCGGTTGTGAAGCCAGTTGGACGTACTGCCAAGTTCTCTAAAACGACATTAAATTCTCTGGAAACAGCTCTGGTGGCATTCCAACTGCTCGCTCCCTCAAAACTTGAGATATCAGAGGCATTGTGTTGTGTGACAAAACTTCTAATTTTAGAGTGGCCTTTTATTGGCCTCAGTACAAGGTGCACCTGTGTAATGATCATGCTGTTTAATATGCCACACCTGTCAGGTGGATGAATTATCTTGGCAAAAGAGAAATGCTCACTAAAAGGGCTGTAAAAAAATTGTGCCAAGAAATGTAGCTACGTTTTTTGTTCCTATGGAACATTTCTGGGATCTTTTATTTTAGATCATGAAACATGGGACCAACACTTCACATGTTGAGTTTATATTTTTGTTCAGTATGTTTGAGACTTAGTTATTCTACCATATGGTTTAACTAGATTCATTATCCAATATTTAATTTCCCTTTAATGTGTTTCAACATAACATTTTTAATTCCATAATCTGATATCGGGCACAATTGTGTACTTCAAAATTTGATGGACTAAAGATTTTAAAGCCTAAAATATAACCTCGTTGAGCTCAACAGTTTAGCAAAGCGATAGCCTCAGAGAACGAACAATAGTTTACACATGCATTCCATCAATGCCCGGGCACTTCCCAGCCACTCAGTTTGCATGGGGGGGGAAAAATCCTGATTATCACCACACATCCATCATAAGTACCCCAATGTCACTCCGAAATCATCTCAGATTCTCGGAAAGTGATACAAGATTAGGCAATACAATCGACATTTGCGCAAAGACTATATGGATGTAGAGCCCATTTTATGCATGTTTTTTTCACAAAGCTGTTAAAAAAGAGACATTCGAACTAAATATAATGTGTACAAACTGATTCTGATATATTTACACTTTACATTGTAGTTTAAACAGTTAAATTGTAGTTTTCTACATTTCTTAGAGTTGTTAATATTAGTAGCAGCCTAATGATTTTTTTAAACAAAATGAACCTTGGTGACACTCAAAAGCTAGACTGCAAAAAAGTGTTCAATGGTAGAACATGGAATGAAATCTAATGAACTCGATAAAATGAGAGAGAGGGAGGCTCTCTGGTGGCCTCGGCATTTCTGGTTGAAAAAAAATAGTTAAGAACTGATACCAATCACATGACCAATTATGCATGGATACTTTCACCTCATAACTGTGACTATATATGGTCTGATTATGTTTTACCCTCTGTCCTCACCTTTTATATCATACACACAACACATAAGGCTATACCCTGAGTTTTCTGTTTCCAAATCCTCCTCAATCTTCCCAATAGGCGCTGATTCAGTTTGACGCATTTCTCCCCTCCTTTATGATACCTGAGAAAATAACTGCTTCGGTAACATCTGATACGGCTGCTGCCTGGTCATTCTGGCCCAATGTCCCATGCTGCGTTTGTGCTGAGCTCCAATTCCTCTCGTATTCTGCATCTTCACAAACAATTTGAAGGCGGATTGAAGTGTGAGGTGGGGTCCATCAGAGAATTCATGCGGGAGTGTGGGCGTGTTTAGGTGGTATTGGGAGTATTTCTCCCCCAATCCCCTTCATAAAGAATTCCCCTAACCTTTGCCCTGGTCAATCTCTTGTGATTTGAACCCTCTGTCGTTATTTATGCCATAGTTGACAGCTTTGCAAACTCTGGGCATTCTCTCAACCAGCTTCACCTGGAATGCTTTTCCAACAGTCTTGAAGGAGTTCCCACATATGATGAGCACTTGTTGGCTACTTATCGTTCACTCTGCGGCCCAACTCATCCCAAACCATCTCAAATGGGTTGAGGTCAGGTAATTGTGGAGGCCAGGTCATCTGATGCATTACCCTCCTTGATCAAATATCAAATATCAAATATATTTTGATATGTTTAACACTTTTTTGGGGTTACTACATGATTCCATGTGTGTTACTTCATAGTTTTGATGTCTTCAATGTTATTCTACAATGTAGAAAATAGCACAAAAAATAAAGAAAAACCCTTGAATGAGTAGGTGTGTCCAAACTTTTGACTGGTACTGTAAATATCATGGTTTAAGGATATGCCTATATATTTAACATATTCCATACATAAATTAGGCTACTCATTCAGGTTATTATTGGCATGAAATGACAGCTCAAGCATTTGCGTATCAATTACTTATGTTTTGAAACGTCTAATTAATAAATTAACGTGGCATAGGTCCTACACAAATATGTTGATGTTCGGTTTGTGGAACGACGATTGGTTATCTCTGTGCTCAGAATGAACTATTTTGCCTGGATTCGAGGAGAAAAAAATGGCAGTGCTATCCGGTATCCTTGGGACGTCCATACCCTAAACCCTACCCTAATCTTAACCCCTACCTTTACTTTAACCCTAACCATAACCCTCAGTAACCCCTATCCTTAACCATTACCTTAACCATTTTACATGTAAACTTCAATTGGTTAGGGACGTGCTAAAGATCCCGGTTTGCACGGACCAAACAAAATAGTAGCCAGAAAGCATGTAAATTGACAGAGTCACGTGAACAGAGAAAGAGAAATCCATAGAAGAATATGCTGAAACTCTATGGGGGAACGCACGTTGGATCATGCACCCTAAAGTATGGTCTCTCGAATCAGAATATTCGACTGACGCAGAAGAATAAACAATATCAAGACCAGCAGAGTTTATATCAACGAAGTTTGGAGCGGAAACTTGGCAGGGAAACATGGACGAAGGTTATTCTATATTCTATGTAGCTCTGCTTAGATCTCTCTGGCGTCCCTCTTTCCTGGGAAAGGAGAGGGGACTGACTTGCCTCGGAGATGTTGTTGGGTATCTATTTACAAGATGTTGTGTTATGTAGCCTACCGCCCACGGCGTTTGCTATATACTTCGAGTTTTTTTGTGCGCTTTTTGCAGAGCTTTATGGGTGACAATGGACACCTGTCCTTTGCGTCAAATACAAAGTTATTTCACCTTTGTTGTTAGACAATTAAAAGTGACGCACGTGCAGATGGAAGTTCATAGCTGATATATAAACACTTCAATATCCATGTTGAAGTAGCCTATGATGGCTATTTATCAGATAGCCATCAAAGCAAAGCAACTGCAAGCAAATTCCATCTGCTGGCAAATCATGTAAATAACGTTTTTGTATATGTTCTTTATGAATTGGTTACCCGCTCTGGAAAATAAATACTTTGCATATGAATTGTGTACAGGACAGAATACATTTCAGAAGCGGAATGATTTGCATAAATAAGTTTTACTGAAACGAATGGGAAGTGATTTCATTGATGTTTTAACATTGTATTCTCGACTTGCTTTCAGGAGGGGTGGGCAAAGGTCGCGATGGAGGAGAGGAGCCAGGATCCTTGCAGGGTGGGCAGCAACAGTCCATGCACGGCGCAGGCCACTGCAAGTGGTTCAATGTGCGGATGGGCTTCGGGTTTATATCCATGACTAGCCGTGGGGGAACTCCCGTAGATCCTCCTATGGATGTATTTGTTCACCAAGTAAGTTAAGTTGAACCATCTATGGATACAAATAATCAGCTGATAGATAGTCAAGTTGAACCCTCATGTCTACAGGAGTTGGATACACATTGTCCCACTCCTATACGAGGTGACCACACAGTGCAGGCTATTGGATAGTTTTTATATCAACTAGACATTGTTGAGGGGCAGTTGTAACATTGTAACACTTGATGCTACATATACCTATGTAGCATCAGGAGAATCATAGATTCTGAGTCCTCGTGAATGAGCTGTTATTTGGGATGTCTGTAGGACTACAGGAAATCATTAACATTTGGGAAATTATTGTTATAGTAAAATCATTTTGCATTGTAAAAATGGGTGATTGATAGATGTTACTCGTCATGTTTTATAGACCCAGAAGACGGGGGAAGGGCCTCTCTATAGGAGGGTTTTTTTAAGCCAAAGAAAAGATAGGTGGTGCATGCATGGTGGTTGTCAGGTTAACCGTGTGCTTATAGGCCAACCTCACAACCAGGTTTAGATTTTGGACATTATTTCACTCGTGTGGGCTTTGGGCTGTGTATGTAATAGCACTGCTTTCCTTCACCATCCCATGCCATGTTGCAAGATTCCATTGACACTTTACAGCCTAATTAGAGCCCGAATTCCACCAAATCCACCCAAATATTGCTACATTTTAGGTGTGCTTGAATTAGCTTGCCTAGTCCCAAATCTGTGTGGCTCAATTGGTAGAGAATGGCGCTTGCAAGGCCAGGGTTGTGGGTTAGATTCCCACAGGGGACCAGTGCGAAAACATATTGCACTCACTGCTACTGTAAGTTGCTCAGGACAAGAGCGTCTGCTAAATGACTCAGATGTAAATGTAGTAGGATTTGCTTGGGCAGCATAGGCTTGGGGAGTGGTGGTGTGGTGGGGGACATAGTGTATGATGTGATGGGAGACTGGCTGGAGTGGATCCTTGGTTATGAAAGCCCATCAGTCCATCTCATCTCACTTTGTTTGGCAGGCTCCTCCTTCTTTCCAGAGCTAGGCTAATACCAGTCTTTGTTTCTTCCTGGTGTTTTGTTCCCTCAGAAAGGGGAGAAGGGGAAAAAAAAGATGCCTACTTGTGTTCACGTGACTTCCTCCTTACAGCGAGTCATCTATTGATAGAGTGACTGATTGTAGAGAAGACTGATTTCTATGGCCAGCTGATGAAATGCATATGACGGCAGTGCATCTAACTGCTAACCAACGCTGTTGGAGCAATGCAGTTGCAGTATGTTATCTGTCTGTGTGCTTTTGACCCCTGCTTGTTTGATGTTGAATCACTGTCTCCACAGGCTTTTGAGACCACTCACTACAATGAATGATTTACTCACTCTTCAATTACAATTCAGATTCATTTTAACTGGGAAATATTTGGTGCATGAATCTGAGACTGATTTCTGGGAATGTTTCACAAAGTTGCGTGGATTGATATACTGTAGGTTTCCTTGCATAGCTTAAATGTGACTAACAAATGACTAACAGGAGGCTTCTGTAGAGAGGACTGTGGAGAGACCGCATATGGCTTTGTAGAATGGCCTGAATAACTGCTTCAAATGGGGGAATTTCTCTCTTTAAACTGGGAATTTGTTGTGATCTGTTGACGATGAAACAGTTGAAGCTCAACAAATGCCTGAGGTATATTCAGGAGTTAAACTTGCTGAAGCCTAACCCAGCCTGAACTCTGGGGTTTTGTCATTTATTCATCATATCTGGCCTCTCCAACCCTCTCATTCATATCACGTTTCTCTCAATCAAGCCGTCCAGTGGCAAAAGCTTTGTCCACTATTGGAAGAGCTAGTAAACAGACCATGTGCTGGAGAAATGAAATGAAAGTACTGTATATACCCTGTACCCTTGCTCTGTCTCCTTGCTCTCTTTTTCTCTTTCCCTTCTCTTCTATGCCCGTTTTCATTCCCAAATTCTGCAGGCAAACTTACACCCTCCCCCAACCGAAAACAGGCAAAATGGCTGCTGTGCTGGGTTGGTCTGTGGTAGCCCAGAGTTTATGTGGCTCCAGCAGGGCTAACAGAGAGCTGGCCTGGGCTAACAGAGAGCTGGCCTGGGCTAACAGAGAGCTGGCCTGGGCTAACAGAGAGCTGGCCTGGGCTAACAGAGAGCTGGCCTGGGCTAACAGAGAGCTGGCCTGGGCTAACAGAGAGCTGATGGCGCAGATATGTCAGGAGGAGGACGAGGTGTCTGGAGCAGAGAATCCTGAACCTACGCTTTGACTTCTGTTAAAACGCAAATCGGTGACTACGAGTGACTCGTAGAAATATGGGCTAGATTAGTTGTTGGCCTCTGTAAAGGGTTAAGTTTCGTTGCATGTGGTTTCATTAGGATTCATGAGTTATTCTGTTTTTTTTATTAGTTGCTATATTGAGTTATTTGTTTTTAGGGGAGGGGGGTTTGTCACTGAAGTTGTTCAGATATACAATCATTTACATTACTGTAAACAACTTTCACAGAAGTCAAATAATTTGTTTTAATCAGTACTATTCCTTTTGTGTATTAGAAAAAAGTTATTATGTATTGTGAACTGGGGGTAAATTGGCTTAATTAAGGCTGTAGTTGAGGTAACAGTTGCTGTAAATGTATGAATTAATTTTGTAAACATTCATTTTGGACAAGATCCATGAAAATGTAATTAGATGTAAAAGGTAATAGTAAAACTTCTTTATGAAAAGTTGTTCAAGAAAAGGAATAAAGCTCTAATTGAGAGATTATTAGGACATTTTGAATATATTCAAAACCTAAATGATCTGTGTTTAATTTGATAAAACATAAATAGTATTACCATTTAAATACTATATATACCTACTATTTAAGTGTTTATAATAAAATAACTGTGAAATAGTATTTTCTATTTGGTAATTGTGTTTTTCTTTGATGGATGAAATGTATTTTTTTTAACTCATGAACCTCAATCAAGCAATTAATATTATTTGACACACTACGACTGTGAGATGTGGTTGTCTCGCCCAGCTACGCTAAGATGAATGCATTAAGAAAGTATAGTGTTCTGCTGTAGTGAGCTAAGGTCCATCTGAATCCTCTGGTATAGGAAGTGAACCAATCTGCTCCGTCCACAGCGACAGACCCAGGGAAGGGCAGGGAGCAAGTGACTGTAGGGATCAGCCATTATGACGGCTATGTCTGTCTTTGCCATAAAAGTCATCCTCAAGCACGTATTTGGATAAATGGTAGAAAGTTATCAAATGTGATGTAGATGGATGAATATGAGCTTGATACCTAGATGGAGAGGTGGGTTGATTTGGTTTTACTGTGTGTGGGTAGACCATGAGATCCCTGTGTAATCTGTGTCTTCTTCTCCCTATCCTGCCCCTGTCCTATCCTCCTCTTTCTATCCCAGAGCAAACTACACATGGAGGGCTTTCGCAGACTGCAGGAGGGAGAGCCACTAGAGTTTACCTTCCAGTGGTCCCCCAGGGGCCTGGAGTCTGTACAAGTCACAGGCCCCGGGGGAGGCCCCTGCTCGGGCAGTGAGAGGAGACAGAAACCCAAACCCCCGGCCCCACCGCAGAGATGGAAGCCAAAGGGAGACCGGTGAGTGAACCATAGAAATAGAATTACTAGCACAGACTTTCCTTTCAAGTCAATGTTCTGTTATGGGTGAATATAGAGTGGGTAAGACCTGCTGCTGCAGGGAGGGAATTGAGACTGAGACTGGCAACAGAACAGATGATGTTGGAAGGAACAGAGTAGTACTGCCGTGATCATTAGTGGTGTGTGTGCGTACATGCGTGTGCGTGTGCCTGTGTGCATTGATGTAATCTATTTAGCAGTAGCTGCATATTCGTATTTACCTGTGTATGATTCAGAGGTTCTGTGTGGACTATACCTGCTGCATTATTTACCTTATGTCAAACGTTCACATTTGTAGAGGTTCTGTTTTAACAGCTGTTTCCCATCCAGATGCAATGTTGTAATGTAGAGCAAATATCACTTTAGACTGAAGAGGAATTCTCAGAAACAGGCTTTCTATTTTATACAGGATTGCCCTTTTATTCATCGTTAGGTGATGTTATATTGCATCATGTTGCGTTATGGTGGATACTAATTGTATGACCTGAGTTAGGCCTATGCTACATCAATTATCACATTTATTTAACAATGTATACTTATTTTTTGTATAGACATTTCATCCTAATTTCCGTCCCCATTGTTATAATGTAAGAGGGATCTTTCTTCAAAAGAAGGAATAGAAATATGTTGAGGTCAGTGTGTTGACCTCTAACCCCTGACCTTTCTGGGTCAGTAACAGAGCTTCTGGCTGGATCCAAATAGGCAGAATAAAAACATTTTATAAACACTACATTCCCTTTAGTACATCCACCAGAATTTATTTTTTTATTTTCTTTATATTGGTTTATTATATGTTTTATTTCATGGATTGATGTATTACACTGTTACACTGTTAAACTCTTGGCTCCCCGATCTTTATAACATTGACAATATTTTAACATTTTGGAATTTACAAAGAAATTGTGCCAACAACTTTCTCTTCACTTGAGTTATTGGTTGACTTCAAAGTCAAACCTCAGCTGATTTGCTGTTCTGTGCGAGTATTAGAAATGATGCAAACCTAAACGTTGTGGGAACTATGTAACCATGTGTCTAAACAGTGCCTGTCTATGTGATTGATATGTTACAAAAACATAGATTCAGCGACAATTGAGAAACCTTTACTACCAGCATGGCAGCTTGTCTTGTGAAAACTGGTTATTCACTCTTACCAGCTAGAATAGGAGTCTATGTGGTGGGGGTTGGGGAGTGGAGGAGGGGGTATTGGTAGGTAACCTCCCAAGCAGGCGAACTAGCCTGGATGAAACCTAAATTCCAATGCCCTTCCCCCTCTCCTCTCCTTCCCTCTCCCCCCTCGCATGTTCTAATTGAAGATGCCACCGTGAGGGACCCCCTGCAAGCCTCCAGCTCAGTCATGCGAAACTCTTTGTTTCCATCTGAAAGAGTTAAAGCTGCAATATGTAACTTTTTGGGTAACCGGCCTGAAATATAGCCGTATAACATCTGACTGGGTGACCGGCCTGAAATATAGCCGTATAACATCTGACTGGGTGACCGGCCTGAAATGTAGCCGTATAACCTGAAACCGGCCTGTAGCCGTATAACATCTGACTGGGTGACCGGCCTGAAATATAGCCGTATAACATCTGACTGGGTGACCGGCCTGAAATATAGCCGTATAACATCTGACTGGGTGACCGGCCTGAAATATAGCCGTATAACATCTGACTGGGTGACCGGCCTGAAATATAGCCGTATAACATCTGACTGGGTGACCGGCCTGTATAAAATGTAGCCGTATAACATCTATAACCGGCCTGAAATATAGCCGTATAACATCTGACTGGGTAACCGGCCTGAAATATAACATCTGACTGGGTAACCGGCCTGAAATATAGCCGTATAACATCTGACTGGGTGACCGGCCTGAAATGTAGCCGTATAACATCTGACTGGGTGACCGGCCTGAAATGGCCAGTTAATAATGTCGTAATGAGCCTTTCTGTTTATGATCTGATCACGTCTATTGCAAATGAATTTTTATGATTTACTCTTATATTAACCTGTTAATTGAATAGCTTCCTATTTGATTCAGTAAAACAGACCATGTGACAGGCTGGAGTGACACGCCTTAGTTCCCTGTGTGGAACCCTGCTTTGTTTCGCCTTGTCATCAATGTATCACCTTGTCATTGTTTCCGCCTGTGAGCAGCGTCTTGGTTATTTATTGCAGGCCTTAGGCCTGTTGTAGACATACTTAATTTCTATATCCATTTGGCAGTAAGCTATACATATCAGCATGTTGGCAACTGTTATTAATGCACATTTTATCGGGGAAAATAATGATCTATTTTATTTTTCATCTCTTGATGAGAGCACATATGAGAAGTATTGTATTTGCATTGGTCGCTTTAACTGTTTTCTGTTAGGTTCAGTATTGGTGTATTCTATAGTGTATTCTATGGTGTATTCTATGGCGTTTTCTATGGTGTATTGTGAAATGCTGCCATCTAAAGGATACATTTGGACCAACAAATTTTGGGTAAATATAATTAAACCAATCTAGTAAGCATGTTATAATAGGATTTGTACCATAATGCATTATTTTCTAGAGAAAATGTAATGATATCACATATAAGAAGTTCTAGGTTTTATTCTTTAAATTCAGAATAAATATGCACTTTAAGCCCTGAAGTTGAAAGAAATTTCTTGTTTTTGAATTGGAATGTGACAAGGATCTCCACTCTCTGTCTCAGATGTTATAACTGTGGAGGACTAGACCACCATGCCAAAGAGTGTGGCCTGCCGCCCCAGCCAAAGAAGTGCCACTACTGCCAGAGCGCGACGCACATGGTGGCCCACTGTCCTCACCGGCCCCCCGGCCCCTTGTCTCCCGGCCCTGCCACAGCCACTCAGGGAAGACGCACTACTGTGGACCAGTACCCCTCTACCTTCACCACCACCTCCTACAGCCCCAGTCCCAGGCAGGGAAACAGGCACTCCCAGCCCTCTCAGGACAGTTCCTCCCCCCTCAGCAAGTCCTCCAGCAAGTCCTCCAGCAAGTCCTCCAGCAAGTCCTCCAGCAAGTCCTCCAGCAAGTCCTCCAGCAAGTCCTCCAGCAAGTCCTCCAGCTCTCCGGAAGACCCGGCACAGATCCAGAGGAGATCTGGAGGACACCACAGGTTGAAACAATCCTGATCCACATCCACCATGGACGGATGCCACCTGTTAGTATTACCTCTGGTCCAATAAAACCACCTTCCTTCAGTCTGATCAGTCTGCTCCTCACACAGACACATCCTGAGCGTCCTCCTGAGCAACTTCCTGAGCAACCTCAAGCAGATCCACATTTCTAACCAAATGGACAGTAAAGTATCTATTTTACTTCCACAATCCCTCCCAGACTCTCCCTCTACCAAACGCTGTACATCTTAGCTACCTCCTGGACCAACTCAATCCATCTCCACATAGATAGACCTATAATCTTAGTTCACCACCTGGGCCAATTCAATCCATCTCCACATAGATTCACCATTTACCTGGATTCACCATTTACCTGAATTCACCATTTACCTGGATTCACCATTTACCTGGATTCACCATTTACCTGGATTCACCATTCACCTGGATTCACCATTCACCTGGATTCACCTGTATTGCCCATTCACCTGGATTCACCTGGATTCACCATTTACCCCTATTCACCTGGATTCACCATTTACCTGCATTCACCTGGATTCACCATTCACCTGGATTCACCATTTACCCCTATTCACCTGGATTCACCATTTACCTGCATTCACCTGGATTCACCATTTACCTGGATTCACCTGGATTCACCATTCACCTGTATTGCCCATCACCTGGATTCACCATTTACCTGGATTCACCATTCACCTGTATTGCCCATTCACCTGGATTCACCATTCACCTGTATTGCCCATTCACCTGGATTCACCTGGATTCACCATTCACCTGGATTCACCATTCACCTGGATTCACCATTCACCTGTTCCAACAGGAAGTATTTCTTAGATTTTCTTTCTCTATTTTGGAGAACTACGGAAGGGCGGTTCGAAGCCTTGGTTTTCTCTGTGCGTTTTTCATCAGACGGTAGTCAAAGACACCAAAACCCAATCATACGTCTTCGGCCCGGTTTGCCGAACAAAGATTAAACCTAGTCTTAGACTAAAACGCCCTTTCAATGGAGAATCTTGATCGTCATTGAACGTGCTTTTTAGTCCAGGACTAGACTAGATCTGTGCCTGGGAAACAGTTTCTAACTAAACCAATGCTAATATGATCATTTGTCTGTTCAGGGCAGTGAAGAAGTAGTATACCTGCCTCCTCATGGTCTCATTCATCCTCATCAATAAGAATACTCAATGTAAATATTAAGATGTATGTTCAATGCATTTATAAGGAGACATTGGTTTATGTTTCTTCTAACTTTACCCACACCATATATCATGACCATACAGTACTCTCTCTCCCACAGGGTACAGCTGCACTGACTGACTGTGAAAAGGGATTCTCAGTGTGTCAGCGGAGCAGTCACTTCTTCATGTGTGTTGACAAATCAAACTTCATCTAATCGAATGACCTTAGTAGGAAGTGTAAGATGACAAATAATCAATGGGGTGAAATGTTTGCCTTCAATCTTCTGACTGCGTGACTGAAGGGCATGATACTGCATGAAACAAAGCCCAGATATGTTCTGTAATGCAGCTATGAATTGAACGTCTAGGCTCTACTATGTTTACTGACAGTGAATACGTGTTATAATCATAGATCATATATAATCAAAGATTAGCACAAACCAAACTAGATCCCTGGAGGACTCAAGTGTTATATTTTCTTGCAGGAGGAAGAATGTTCTCAGGGAACTTACCAAAAAGTTTACTTTTCATTTTGAGTTGAATCATCATCATAGAACTAAATGTGTTTTTGTTTTAAGCAAACCATGTGATATCGATATAGTGTTCAACTCTATAGACGTATGTACTGATATTAGTAACTACCTCTGAGTTCTAGGTATACATACTGTTATTATGTCCATGTTACATTGTAAACAGACATGTCCACATCTGTGTGAACCTGTGTGTTATTGTAAGTGCATACCACCATCTAGTGGTCAGTTCTGGTCATTTATATTCTGTTTACATTATGGTTTCTGTTTGTCTTAGCATTCCTTGGTCACATCACTAAGACAAAGGACCAAACTGTGAAATCCTACACACAGGCCTATTTCACAGAGTGTACAAAACATTTAGAACACCATCCTAATATTGAGTTGCACCTCCCTTTTGTCCTCAGAACAGCCTCAATTCGTCAGGGCATGGACTCTACAAGGTGTCGAAAGCGTTCCACAGGGATGCTGGCCGATGTTGACGCCAATGTTTCCCACTGTTGGTGTCAAGTTGGCTGGATGTCCTTTGGGTGGTGGACCACTCTTGATACACACGGGAAAGTGTTGAGCGTGGGAAACCTAGCAGCGTTGCAGTTCTTGACACAGGTGCACCTGGCACCTACTACCATAACCCATTTCAAAGGCACTTCAATATTTTGTCTTGCCCATTCACCCTCTGACTGGCACACATACACAATCCATGTCTCAATTGTCTCAAGGCTAAAACATCGTTATTTGACCTGTCTCTTCCCCTTCATATACACTGAATGAAGTGGATTTAACAGGTGACATCAATAAGGGATCATAGCTTTCATCTTGATTCACCTGGTCAGTCTATGTTATGGAAAGAGCAGGTGTTCCTAATGTTTTGCACACTCAAGTAGTAGTTGTAATTTCATCACTATCGTAAGTTATGAATTTCTCCTTAGATTCAAATAACGATGATTATGTAAGAAATGTTCAATGTTTTTTACTGTCATCAAATCACTGCTGGACATATGGAACTGTGGTTTCTGTCAAACTCATCTGACAAAAAATGTATGATTTAGTCATATTTGTTGTTTATATGACAACTTTAACACCTCAGTGAATTATGTGTTGTAAGCTCTCTGATCCTCAGAGATTGATGTAACTACTGATATTGTTTTAACCTTGTATGGATCATATCATCTAATCATGTGAATTCATGATCAATTAATAACAGGTAAGCAACAGTGAATCACTACCTCATGGTTATGTAACAGGGTAGGAGTCCATTTCAATTCAGTCAAGTCCATTTGGAGAGCAATTAGAAAAAATGGAATTGAAATTTCAGTTGGCATCCTGAACTGACTGAATGGAAATGGAATTGACCCCAACTATTCTGCAACATTTCTGTAACAGTTGAGGCAGCCCTGTGGATACAGACTGAACCAAAGCACTTATTGTGGAGATACAATAATTTTGCACGCTCAGTTTTTCAGTTTTTGATTTGTTAAAAAAGTTTGAAATATCCAATAAATGTCGTTTCACTTCATGATTGTGTCCCACTTGTTGTTGATTCTTCACAAAAAAATACAGTTTTATATCTTTGTTTGAAGCCTGAAATGTGGCAAAAGGTCGCAAAGTTCAAGGGGGCCGAATACTTTCGCAAGGCACTGTATATGCCCCAAAGACTGTTGTGTAGCCCACATCCAGTACATATTGTGATGTGATGGACTCCCGTTTTTGTTCAAAAATAAAACCTTGTGTATGTATGTTTTTTTCAGTGCTGTGGTTGTATTATACAATCAAGTGTTCCTCCAAAGCAGAAGTCTTAACGTCTCAAAAGAGCACTGATATCTGTTTTATTGTTTTCCTGTTGGCCTGAATGAATGAATTATATTCAATTCATTCATTGTATTCAATTCATTCATTGTATTCAAAGCCATTTTTTTGTTACATCAATCATGGTTTGTCTGAGATATTCAAAAGGTTTATTTGACTGAAATAATAAAGCCTGTTGCTAACCTCTTCTTTTGGTCTGGTTGATCTTTCAGGGATGCGACTCGTTCCACAGAGGGCCGAGTTTCTGTTTGGCTCCTCGTACTTGATTGATGAATTAAGGTCACTAATTAGTAAAGAACTCCCCTCACTTGGTTGTCTGGGTCTTAGTTGGAAGGAAAACCAAAACATGCCCTCCATGGAATGAGTTTGAACATTGACCTGGTTTAAACAGTGACAGTAGTTCAGACTGAGAAAATAAACCGTTAGTACTCATGATAGCTCCTAGAGGGCGCTATAGGATAAAAAGCAGAGGTCTACGAGCTATCCATCATTTCTGTTGATTTCTTTTTCAAGTGTTCCCTCTGAGTAATTAATATAAGGTAACTATCATGGCATAAAAAAGTGATCCCAAACTTGTACACTGTGGAAAAAAAACAGCACAACAGCCTCAAATGGTTAGCATTGACCAGGAGGTTTAACATGTTAAATCTGCATTCATCGAAGCACAACACTGCAGAAGCTCAGTGCATAAATAAGAGAATTAATCACACAATATGACACACAATGAGTAAAAGGTTTAAAAGAAACCTTCCTCAGAGGTTGTGCTTACACTAAAATGTTGTGGTTGTGACACGTAATACTTTTGGAACACTCACTGAGTATAAGAGCTAAGCAAAGGCATTGTACAACATCCAATCAAACAGGATTTAAAAAGAGACAGCTACAAACTCACAATAATACCAAACACTACAAGACAACGTGAGATGCCAAAATCTACAGTTCGGTTTTCCAGCTATATGTAGATAGATATTTTGATCATGTAAAAGCCTTTTTCAAGCTATTGTTTAAGTTATTCTACCATAACTAACCAGGGCTTGTTTCAGATTACAGGATAGGTGGGTGGTCAGTGGTGTTGTAGGATAATGTCACATCTCCTTACACCTCTATGGCTGTCGTGGGGGTGTGGCGTTTCTTAACAGGAGAGTCTGACTCAGACTCTATAAAGACGTCGTCTTCTATTTTTTCTTCAATGGGCTTCATCGTTTTGGATGTCTTGGAGGCAGGAGATTTTTCTGGGAAAAAGGACACACCGGTTAGCGTGGGAATAGAGGTGTTTTTTATCTAACTGTGTGTGTGTGTTTTCATATGGCCACAGACGAACACACCCTAAAGGTGACACAAACAAGGTTATCATAGGTCACAAATTCCACAAGCCTTCATTCTGACTCATATGATAATACTTTAAAAACAAAACAGAATCACAACCACACATTTGACAGAGTACACAGATAGGCCCTAATTTCACATAGTGTGTGTTTGTGTTGGAGACAGGGGGAAGACAGTGTGAAGTTAAATCAACATGGTAAGAAAACAAAATCATTCTGAATCCTTTTCCAGACATATCACTCACATTTGCAATTCAACCCCTACATTTGATATGGAAATTGCAACAGGATAATGTAGAAGCTATTGGGGTTAAAGTGTGTCTTGTATGTCTAAATACTGAACATGTCCCAGTAGGAGCTGTACAGCAGCACTATTACTACAGGATGGATGATATGAATGAATGATGTCCTACTCTTAAACACTGAACTTTGAAGATGTTAAAACGACAAAACCAGGTTACCGGGGATCACTCGTTTTAGAACAGGCAACATAGTGCAGAGCTGTAGGGTTAAATATTCAGGGTTGGGTTTGAGGGAATGAACTAGCCTGAGTCCCAGATCTGTTTCAACTGTCTTGCCAACTCCTATGTCATTGTCACGTCAAATGATAGTTGACAAGACAGCACAAACGGATCTGGGACTCAGGCATTAGGAAGGTGAATTTGAGGGCAGGGGGAGGGAGAGAAAAGAGATAGTCTTACACCCCCTTCAGGGCAAGGTGTGATCTAAGAGAGTGGGTTGATTCACAGCTAGAGGAGGAGGAGGAGGAGGAGGAGGTGGAGGGGACAGGAGAAACAATGTCAGAGAATAACTAACTAAAACACAACACCTGGTAAACAATGTTGTCAGATTGGAGCTAAACCCCGAATAAACCAGGATTTAGTGTCTGTTAACATCACACACCAGAGAGGATATGAGGGCTAAAAGACGAAGACGGACTCAACCGCGGATACCCATAATGCCTCATGATTTAAGTAAATTAAGGGACTGTTTAACAGCTACTATTGACCTGGCAAAGATCCACGTGAATCAAAACTTTGTCACTATTAAAAGGTGGCATGATAGTGTCAGTCCTTTTCAGACTCAATAGCTAATCAGGTTGTTGGATACTGACAGATGGCCCATTGGATCACAGCTTGATGGGAGGTGGTGAAACTTACGATGTGAAGAGCCACTGGAGCCTCCACGGTGGATCTGGTTCAGGATGTCATCGGTGTCACTGGTGCTGCCCATGCTGTTCCTCATCTGCATCATAGAGACCTGGGAGCACAGGCTGGGCTGACGCTCCATCTTCTTCGCTGCCTGTTCATGTAAACATTGTCATCGTTATCATCATCATCGGTGTCACCACCACCATCATCATCATAATTATGTTATTTCTGCCTCCAACTGTACCCTGGACACCATATGTGAATTGATTGCCCTCCATCCATCTTCAGATCTCGTGCTGTTAGGTGACCTGAACTGGGACATGCTTAACACCCCAGCCATCCTACAATCTAAACTTGATGCCCTCAATCTCACACAAATTATCAATGAACCTACCAGGTACAACCCCAAATCCGTAAGCACGGGCACCCTCATAGATATCATCCAAACCAACCTGCCTTCCAAATACACCTCTGCTGTCTTCAATCAGGATCTCAGCAATCACTGCCTCATCACCTGCGTCCGTAATGGGTCTGCAGTCAAACGACCACCCCTCATCACTGTCCCTGAAACACTTCAGCGAGCAGGCCTTTTCTAATCAACCTGGCCCGGGTATCCTGGAAGGATATTGACCTCATTCCGTCAGTAGAGGATGCTTGGTTATTCTTTAAAAGTACTTTCCTCACCATCTTGTATAAGCATGCCCCATTCAAAAAATGTACAACCAGGAACAGATATAGCCCTTGCTTCACTCCAGACCTGACTGCCCTTGACCAGCACAAAAACATCCTGTGGCCTACTCCATTAGCATCAATAGCCCCCGCGATATGCAACTTTTTAGTGACGTTAGCAACCAATATACACAGACAGTTAGGAAAGCAAAGGCTAGCTTTTTCAAACAGAAATTTACATCCTGTAGCACAAACTCCAAAAGTTCTGGGACACTGTAAAGTCCATGGAGATTAAGAGCACCTCCTCCCAGCTGCCCACTGCACTGAGGCTAGGAAACACTGTCACCACTGATAAATCCACGATAATTGAGAATTTCAATAAGCATTTCTCTACGGCTGGCCATGCTTTCCACCTGGCTACCCCTACCACGGTCAACAGCCCTGCACCCCCCACAGCAACTTGCCCAAGCCTCCCCATTTCTCCTTCACCCAAATCCAGATAGCTGATGTTCTGAAAGAGCTGCAAAATCTGGACCCCTACAAATCAGCCGGGCTAGACAATCTGGTCCCTCTGTTTCTAAAATTATCTGCAGAAATTGTTGCAACCCCTATTACTAAGCCTGTTCAACCTCTCTTTCAAATTGTCTGAGATCCCCAACGATTGGAAAGATGCCATGGTCATCCCCCTCTTCAAAGGGGGAGACACTCTAGACCAAAACTGCTACAGACCTATATCTATCCTACCCTGCCTTCCTAAGGTCTTTGAAAGCCAAGTTAACAAACAGATCACCGACCATTTAGAATCCCACCGTACCATCTCCGCTATGCAATCTGGTTTCAGAGCTGGTCAAGGGTGCACCTCAGCCACGCTCAAGGTCCTAAACGATATCATAACTGCCATCGATAAGAGACAATACTGTGCAGCTGTATTCATCGTCCCGGCTAAGGCTTTTGATCCTGTCAATCACCACATTCTTATCGGCAAACTCAACAGCCTTGGTTTCTCAAATGATTGCCTCGCCTGGTTCACCAACTACTTCTCAGACAGAGTTCAGTGTGTCAAATCGGAGGGCCTGTTGTCCGGACCTCTGGCAGTCTCTATGGGGGGTGCCACAGGGTTCAATTCTCGGGCCAACTCTTTTCTCTGTATACATCAATGATGTTGCTCTTGCTGCTGGTGAGTCTCTGATCCACCTCTACGCAGACAACACCATTCTGTATACTTCTGTCCCTTCTTTGGACACTGTGTTAACAAACCTCCAGACGAGCTTCAATGCCATACAACTCTCCTTCCGTGGCCTCCAACTGCTCTTAAATACAAGTAAAACTAAATGCATGCTCTTCAACCGATCGCTGCCCGCACCTGCCCGCCCGTCCAGCATCACTACTCCGGACGGTTCTGACTTAGAATATGTGGACAACTACAAATACCTAGGTGTCTGGTTAGACTGTAAACTCTCCTTCAAGACTCAGAGTGAGCATCTCCAATCCAAAAATTAAATTGTGAATCTGCTTCCTATTTTGCAACAAATCATCCTTCACTCTTTCTGTCAAACATACCCTCGTAAAACTGACTACCCTACCGAACCCGGACTTTGGCGATGTCATTTACAAAATAGCCTCCAACACTCTACTCAGCAAATTGGGTGCAGTCTATCACAGTGCCATCCGTTTTGTCACCAAAGCCCCATTTACTACCCACCACTTGGACCTGTATGCTCTCGTTGGCTGGCCCTCGCTTCATATTCGTCACCAAACCCACTGGCTCCAGGTCATCTACAAGTCTTTGCTAGGTAAAGCCCCGCCTTATCTCAGCTCACTGGTCACCATAGCAGTAACCACCCGTAGCACGCGCTCCAGAAGGTATATTTCACTGGTCACCCCCAAAGCCAATTCCTACTTTGGCCACCTTTCCTTCCAGTTCTCTGCTGCCAATGACTGGAACGAACTGCAAAAATCACTGAAGCTGGAGACTCATATCTCCCTCACTAACTCCCTCAAGCACCAGCTGTCAGAGCAGCTCACAGATCACCTGTACATAGCCCATCTGTAAATAGCCCATCCAACTACCTCATCCCCATACTGTTATTTATTTATTTTGCTCCTTTGCACCCCAGTATCTCTACTTGCACATTAATCTTCTGCACATCTATCACTCCAGTGTTTAATTGCTATATTGTAATTATTTCACCACTATGGCCTATTTATTGCCTTACCTCCCTTATCCTACCTCATTTGCACACACTGTATATAGACTGTGTCACACTGCTTTGCTTTATCTTGGCCAGGTCGCAGTTGTAAATGAAAACTTGTTCTCAACTTGCCTACCTGGTTAAATAAAGGTGAAAAAAAATATTATTATAATAATTGAATCTAAGGAGACAATTCTTAATTTAGGAAGGTTAATGACCAAATCACAATTACACTGTGTACAAAGTGTACAAAACATTAGGAACTCCTGCTCTTTCCATAACATAGACTGACCAGGTGGATCCAGGGGAAAGCTATGATCCCTTATTGATGTCACCTGTTAAATCCACTTCAATCAATGTAGATGAAGGGGATACAGGTTAAAGAAGGGTTTTTAAGACTTGAGACAGTTGAGACATGGATTGTGTATGTGTACCAGTCAGAGAGTGAATGGACAAGACAAAATATTTAAGTACCTTTGAACAGGGTATGGTGCCAGGTTCACTGGTGTGAAGAATTATAACGCTGCTGGGTTTTTCACACTCAACAGTTTCCCATATGTATCAAGAATGGGCCACCACCCAAAGGACATCCAGCCAACTTGACACAACTGTGGAAAGCATTGGAGTCAACATGGACCAGCATCCCTGTGGAATGCTTTCGACACCTTCTAGAGTCCATGCCCCGACAGATTGAGGCTATTCTGAAGGCAAAGGGGGGTGCAACGCAACATTAGGAAGGTGTTCCTAATGTTTTGTACATTCTGTGTATGTTTGTAGAAAATAGAAACTACAGTGTCTCAGTTTCTGAACAGTGACTAAACCCACCTTGTCACTGAGAGTGGGGTCGTTGAGCGAGTACAGCTTGTTGGTGATGTCTTTGCCAATGAGGTACCTGAACACCTCGTTCAGGAAGGAGTCAGACTCCAGGAAGTAGGTGAGCCTCTCTCTGGACCAACACAGGAATTTACAATTCTCCTCTGCCATGATGGTCACCTGTAAATGAATCACAGGTTGATACCATGACGGTATCAAACCTGCCCTATCATGACCTAATCATGCCAACAGTACTTGTGTTGTTTGGTCTACCCAGTATGGATACACTATGATCTGGAATATGGGTAAGTGGTAAAATGGGTTATATATATAAAAAAATAAAAAAAAAATACAATGAATAAATAAATGGTACATTCAATAATCTGAGTGTCTAGTTACCTGGAATTTTTCTCCTCTGTTCATCTGGGTTGATCTGAACTCAGGGGAGTCAATGAAGGCGTTGGTGTAGATGTTATGGAGGAAATGACCTCGATATGACACCTTCATTCTGTTACACAAAAACGTATAGTCAACATGGATGACCATGGACGGATCAAATGCACACAGATCCACACAGATAATGTTAAACCTTATTTTCTCAAACACCATTCATGGAAAATCGGGGATGGAATGACATGGTAGATAGTTGACAGGGAGATGTCTCAGAGTGATACCTACTTTCCTTTAAGGAGGATACTGAGGCGCTCATCCACGGAGGTCTTGTCCTCGGCAGCATACACCTGTCCCTTCTTCAGGCTCTGGATGGTGCAGAATTGGCCCGTCAGTCTCTGGAACAGGGCCTCGCGCACGTGAAGGGGCTCAAACATCCGCTTGTACACTGACTTCAGCTCCCTGTCAATCTTAATCTGACAGAAGACACAGCACGGTTACAGCTCATTGTCTGTAGCTGGTAGAGGGGAATATAAAGCGTTATGATGGATGATTGACGTGACTTGAGCTAGGCTCCTGATTCAGGGTGGATGACTACAGGGCGTATCATAAAGGACCAGGCATGAAGTATATTTTAGGGTCTTTAATACAATGTCACCACAGCAGCCAATATAAAGTGAGGGCCACCTAGTTCCACTCATCCTTGATATTGAATTGATAGGACATAATTCACTCATGTATGTCATTCCGTGTTAGTAGGTGGAGGGAGGAGTGGAGACATGGGAGTGAAGAGGACAGCAATATAGATGTATAGATAACTTCCTTCCTCGTTATGAGGAGAGGTGGTCAGGTATGTGAAGGCCCTCTACACACTGAAAGTCCCCTGGTGGCAGCAGTGCATTTGAAAGACCTGCATCTCATTTAGGTAGAGAGAGACAGAGTGGCCCCAACGCCATGTGTGACTGGCTGGATGTGACTGGCTGTCTCACCACTGAGAGACACAATGGAAAACTCATCTCCAAAAGTCCTCATCAAAATAACTGTTCCAGGCAACTTGTACCTACTCGTAGCTGTATGTATGTACGGTATATAAATGGACCACAGTCTGCCTCTAACTGGACTGTGTTGGGTTGGGGCAGAACTCACAGGTCTGCGTTTGTAGACCAGGTAGAAGAAGTGCATGAAGTTGACCAGCAGGAAGACCACGTTCCACACCATGACATCCAGGTTACACCGGTACAGTGTTGCCCAGGTGATGAACAGACAGCTTCCTGTCAGGGACAGGAAGTAATAAAGCACACTTGAGTTATTATTGGTTGACTTATATCCTCATATTGCCCTATAGCGGTACATTTTTAAACTAGCTTGAAAAAAACTCCAGTAGGCAGCTGTACTACCACCAACATAGTGGTCACGATATGATATCATTCCACTCTGCTCAATCCCTTTCCCAGCTGTACTACCACCAACATACTGTAGTGGTCATAATACGATATCATTCCACTCTACTCAGTGTCTTTCCCAATTGTACTACCACCAACATGGTGGTCACGATATGATATCATTCCACTCTACTCAGTGTCTTTCCCAATTGTACTACCACCAACATGGTGGTCACGATATGATATCATTCCACTCTACTCAGTGTCTTTCCCAATTGTACTACCACCAACATGGTGGTCACGATATGATATCATTCCACTCTACTCAGTGTCTTTCCCAGTTGTACTACCACCAACATACTGTAGTGGTCACGATATGATATCATTCCACTCTGCTCAGTCCCTTTCCCAGTTGTACTTCCACCAACATAGTGGTCATATTATATGAATATCATTCCACTCTACTCAGTGTCTTTCCCAGTTGTACTACCACCAACATGGTGGTCACGATATGATATCATTCCACTCTACTCAGTGTCTTTCCCAGTTGTACTACCACCAACATACTGTAGTGGTCACGATATGATATCATTCCACTCTGCTCAGTCCCTTTCCCAGTTGTACTTCCACCAACATAGCGGTCATATTATATGAATATCATTCCACTCTACTCAGTGTCTTTCCCAGTTGTACTACCACCAACATGGTGGTCACGATATGATATCATTCCACTCTACTCAGTGTTTTTCCCAGTTGTACTTCCACCAACATAGTGGTCATATTATATGAATATCATTCCACTCTACTCAGTGTCTTTCCCAGTTGTACTACCACCAACATGGTGGTCACGATATGATATCATTCCACTCTACTCAGTGTTTTTCCCAGTTGTACTTCCACCAACATAGTGGTCATATTATATGAATATCATTCCACTCTACTCAGTGTCTTTCCCAGTTGTACTACCACCAACATGGTGGTCACGATATGATATCATTCCACTCTACTCAGTGTTTTTCCCAGTTGTACTACCACCAACATACTGTAGTGGTCACGATATGATATCATTCCACTCTACTCAGTGTCTTTCCCAGTTGTACTTCCACCAACATAGTGGTCATATTATATGATATCATTCCACTCTACTCAGTGTTTTTCCCAGCTGTACTACCACTAACATACTGTAGTGGTCACGATATGATATCATTCCACTCTACTCAGTGTTTTTCCCAGCTGTACTACCACTAACATACTGTAGTGGTCACGATATGATGTCATTCCACTCTACTCAGTGTTTTTCCCAGCTGTACTACCACAGCAACTCCCCCTTCTCCAGGAAGTGTGGACCCGTTCACTCACTATAGTGTTTATATCATATTTCTAACAGCAATTCAATGCATATGAATCCTTGCGAGGGAGTGAACGAGTGGATACGTTGGAGAGAAGGGAGAGATACTGTGGTGGTAGAGCTGGTAATGAAACTGAAAAGTGTGTAATGAAATCGTTTCATGACCACCGAGTTGGACTGTAATCTGGGCCAGCAGAGGCCAGTATGGACCCACCTGTCATCAGCATGAGGCGCAGCAGGATCATGTGCAGGGTCAGGGTGGTGGGGATGACCAGGCCCAGGAGGAGAGACAGGTTCCCCAGGTGGAAGAGCAGGTGATGGGCCTCCTCCCACTCCTCACAGGAGGTTATGTTGGGCTCCATGGTGGGCATCACCAGACCTCCACCTCCAGCCCCGGGTACAGACCCAGGGACTGCCGACCGCAGGGGGGCCAGGGTGGTGTAGAACAGGCTACTGGTCATCTCTGGAGAGGAAGACATCCTGATCCTCACCTAGAGAGAGGTGGGGAGGGTGTTGTGGTTGTTTATGTACTGCTTATGAATGGGGTATGTAGAGGTTATGAATGTATTATTATGTTGGTACCTTTCAAGTTAAGTGTTACAGTGTTGATGGTAGAAACAGCAGATTTTTGCAGTTGAAATTTCAATTCACACTGCTGCCGTTCTCATAGTGTACATCAGTTTGTCACTATCACAATCTCAATATCCTCAGGTTTCAACAGATTTTCTTAACAGATTACTGTATTTCCAAATGTTTTATTTGATGTACTTATGCATTAGAATAACTTTATAGATGCTTATAGGCCTACTGACACTGTCAACATAATACTTGATTCATCAACTAACATATGTAATACTGTAAATAGTCTGGGAATTCATCACACCGATCATACAGCACTGGAGTGATATTGAAAGGTTTCACTTAAGACCAGGGAAAATATCAACCTCAACTGGGTTTTGAGCGGATCTGCCGATTAACGCGCGACAATATTTGATATAGATTGTGAAATGGAAATGGAAAAAAGTGCGAAATGAGTCGGCTACAATACTCTGCATGTAGAAAATTAACGGGACGCACCGGCAGACGTCTTAAGAAATAGCGGTAACTTTCCTTTCACCACTCAGTCAGAGTAAGATAACAGATAATTGGAGATGTAACTTACCAATCTGACAACAATCGATCAAAGGCGTCGCTGGAGAGGATAATGAATAGAAATCAATGGACACGTAATGAGGAGCTATAAATGTATGTCCTCGCGAGCTGGGGGACTGCACAATGTGAGTCGCGCATTCCAGTGAACTGACAGGCATTGACTAAAATGGGCAAGGCGAGGGGACAGCAGTCAACACTACCCCGCCGCTGCGCACCAGCATAGTCCGGGCACGCCAACAGGGGGAGGTAAAACGTCCCATTAACTGAAAATATAGCCTAGCAGCCAGCAACTCCTAGAAAATAATATTATGAAGCCCGTCGAGTGAATCGTGTTATGTGTTTCGAGATGTTGGTAAACCTAATTGAACAGTGCCCCTTCCCCCTCCAGAGGTGACATGAGCTGCGTGATGAGGTTGACAAGAGCAGGTATTAATGAGATCAGCACCAAGGTCAGCGCCATGGTCAGCGCGAGAAAGTGATTGACACTCACCTGTTGGCTGCTCGACAGACATTCACGCTCCCGGAGGAAAATGTTGTAGGCTTAATGAAAGTTATTCGAGATACAAAACGTATAGGGTTACATTGCATTGTTAATAAGTTATTACGATTAAACACAAATATCGACCAAAAAAACTCAGTAAGGAAATTGAATATACAGTCTCAATTTAAGACAGACAGATAGTAAAGTGCACTATAAAACATAAGCAGAAATCAGGGGTAACATTTCGCTGGTATTTTGATGCAGAGAAAATCTCTCTCTCTCACACACACGCATACACACACACACACGCGCGCCTATTGCATTATGTATGGGAAACCAAGTGGAGGGTTACTTGATGTGCTACAATGTATTCTATGTTGATGCGTAAATTACATAGCTTATGCCCTATCTATAGCCTAAGCACTTGAGGATAACAAACAGACAAAAACAACATCCATTAATGAAAAGCAAACATCAAAGAGTTCCGTTCCAGTCACGACACAGTCTCTTTCGGTGCTGTTATAGTTATAGGGACACGGGCACGGTGTCCATGGTCATATTGCGCTGGGACTCGTAGGAACGCATCTGTCCGGTCTAATTCAGGCAACGGGGGCACGTGACAGTAGGTGGGTAACCGGAGATCATATCGGAACCCGCGGCTGTCGAACGCCTTGTCGTTGAGGGAGTACAGCTTGTCCGCGATGTCATTCCGCACCACGAGCGCAAAGACCTTGGCGATGTAGCGGTGTTTGGCGAAGAGTAGGTACAGTTTCTTACGTCTCCAAGAAACGTACCTACAGCAATTATCTGCACGCAGGGTCACCTGGGAAAGAAAACACTAACGCTTATACACTGAGTATACCAAACATTAACAACACCTTAATATTGAGCTGCACCCACACAGGGATGTTGGCCAATATTGACTCCAATGCTTCCCACAGTTGTGTCAAGTTGGCTAGATGTCTTTTGGGTGTTGGACCATCATTGATACACGCGGGAAACAGTTAAGCGTGAAAAACACAGCAGCATTGCAGTTCTTGACACAACCCGCTGCCCCGGGCACCTACTACCATACCCCATTTCAAAGGCACCTCAATCTTCTGTCTTTCCCATTCACCCTCTGAATGGCACACATACACAATCCATGTCTCAAGGCTTAAAAATCATTATTTAACCTGTCTCCTCCCCTTCATCTACACTGATTGAAGTGGATTTAACAAGTGACTTCAAGAGGGGGATCATACAGTAGCTTTCACCTGGATTGGCCTGGTCAGTCTATGTCATGGAAAGAGCAGGTGTTCTTAATGTTTTGTTTACTTAGTGTATATGCCATACACATTAGCCCAAAGTAGCATTATTCGATCAGTTTACTATTTACCTGGAAAAGTCCTTCCTCTGACGGCCGGAGCGAGTCCCATTCAGGTGAATCGAGAAACTGGAAAGGATATATGTCATGTAAAAACTCTCCATTTACTGTCACACGAATTCTGTAAAAAAAAAAAAAAAAGTGGGACATTAGGCGATTTTATATGACATAACATCAAATACAGTTGTATAAAATGTCAAAGTGAAGTTCAGATGCACCTGCCGGACAGAAGAACGGACAGCTTATCAATTGCAGTCTTGCCCTCCATGGCAAAACAGTGGTCTTTCTCTATGGTGTGGATGTCCCCTTCACAACAGGCGACTATCTTGCCGAAGTGGGTGAGCGACACCCCCAGCTTTTTGAACAGGTAGCTGTACAGATCTTGAAACTCCTTTTCGAAAGTAACGTTCCTCAGTCGGTAGGCGACAAGCATAACTTGAACTGCACATACCCCAAAGAGAGCGAAATTCCACAAAAAGGTGTCGGTGGTGCACGCGTCCGACCATGACCAAATGGTTGTGCAGAAGAAACCGAGCGTCAGAAAGGTAAACAAGTAGAGGAGCCCATAGAACCCGCTCCCTCCCATGAACCCCAAAACAAGGAAGATACTGGCGAGGTGGAAGATGGCAACCTCGGATCCCCCCTTCCATTCTTCGCATAATGGGTGCACGACAGCCGCCGTTAAGTTTTTAGGAGGTGGGAAAAATTCTGGCACCTCCATTGTCGCGCGTGGGGAGCACGTCACTTTTTCGAAAACAGAGAGGTGGTAAGAGAAAACTAATAAGTGAAACGTCACGGAGACTTCCACCCTAACATTTAATCGATTTAATCGCCCTAAGTTTTGATGATATCACCTCTTAAAATATGACCCGGGTATCGGGACGGGGGTGGCTAAGGAGCCTACTGCTCCGCTTGGTCCTGACATCCAACTGATTAAAGCTCTATCGGGCTCAACCAAACCATATCTTCTATGTACATGACGTCTAGGATATATCCAATAATTGAAATGCGATATTGAGATATAAGATGTACGGATATCAAATTACCCATTCAACAAATTACAGCCTGAGCAAATGGCATTACACAACACCACCAATTAGGCCTAACATGTTTACCTTTCAATGCAAATCTCAGATCATTCTCAAACTCACGAAACATATACTGTGATGATGGGGTTATGAATTTGCCTGATCAAGAGAAGATTGTGATGATGAATGACAAGCCTCCAAGGTCTCTGACAGAAGGTGGTCTCCAACAACTCAGTAGGGCTGTAACACTTCCACTACTTGTTATAGGTGTAAAGGTGAGTAGGGTGGATAAAAAAGCTCAACTTTAATAAGAGGTTGTGTATGTGTGTCTGTGTGTGTATCTGTGTGTCTTTCTCACTCCTTGATCTCTCTGTTTTCAGACCAGGACATCATAAATCACAGTGGTAGACTAGCAGTAGGGAGGCAGGGAGGCAGCAGTGATCTATCTGGGCTAAAAGAACCCACTGCAGTTTCCCCTGGTGAGCTGCTGCCTACCTGACCAGACAGTCAAGGTGACATTGAGAATCACAGAGCTGCAGAGGACTGAAAACTCAGGAAGTGTGAAATATTTAGGACATGCTGCAATCACATGCAGAGATCCCCTGGGTCCAAATCCTTCAGTATGTCAGACAGACAGAGAGAGCTAGATACATCCTCTGTGTTTGTGTCAGTGCTCTCTGTGTTTGTATGAGTGCTTTCTCTCTTTCTCTCTCTCTCTCTCTCATTTGCTCTCTCTCTCAGCCCTCCACCTCTGTCTCACTCAGTCCCCCTCTCTCTCTCTCTCTCTGAGGAATTCTTGCCCTCTTTTCAAACTGAAGGTTACCACAGCTGTCTATGGGAGATGGAAAACAGTAAGGGACAGTCTGAAGGTATGTAGTGGTGGAATCGGACCCTGGCTTCAGCTGTTGTGAGTGACTTGTTGCTAGGAGTGGTTATCCCCTTTCCCACACTCCAGTCTATGGTTAACATTGTGGTTGCACCACGGGCTGCTCAGAACACTAAACATACACACTCACCAACACACTACCCGGGTTATCAAACTCAATCTCATTGTAAAAGAGGGGCAACTCATTTTAAGTGTTGGTACATTTTAGGCGACATAGTCAATGTTCATATTGTAGAGCAAATATTGGAGCAGTGTTGATCCCCCGGGACACACTCCAGTCTGAGATGAACATAACCCGTACTTAAGCAGTACAACATTAGAGGTGTTGCTGTGCACCGGACCAATTCAAGCACTGTGTGTACGTGAGTGTGCAACTACATTTAAACACAGGGAGAATGTGATGTAGGTTGTGCCAGCTACCAGTAGCCTGCCAACTATTAAAAAACTATCATAAACCCAACCTGTCTATAAATAGGACTATACCCTCCACACTCCAGTGTGTGAGTGTGTGAGTGTGTAAGTTCAGGTTTGGCAAATGGTGGACCTTCTCCCTCATTAACTTAGAGAGAGAGATGGTCTTAATTGGGCCATGGAATTAAACAACCTTGGCAGAGAGAGGGGAGAGAAGTATCTATCCCTTAGGTCTTCATCTGTCCGAGAGAGAGATAGAGAGGGAAAGAGAGAAACAGAGAAAGAGAGAAAGAGAGAAAGAGAGAGAGAGAGAGAGAGAGAGAGAGAGAGAGAGAGAGAGAGGGAGAAAGAGAGAGAGAGGGAGAGAAAGAAAGAAAGAAAGAAAGAAAGAAAGAAAGAAAGAAAGAAAGAAAGAAAGAAAGAAAGAAAGAAAGAAAGAAAGAAAGAAAGAAAGAAAGAGAGAAAGAGAGACAGGTAGTCAGAGACAGATAGAGAGAGGGAAAGAGAGAGACAGTCAGAGACAGATAGAGAGAGGGAAAGAGAGAGACAGTCAGAGACAGATAGAGAGAGGGAAAGAGAGAGACAGTCAGAGACAGATAGAGAGGGAAAGACAGACAGGCAGTCAGAGACAGATAGAGAGAGGGAAAGAGAGAGACAGTCAGAGACAGATAGAGAGAGGGAAAGAGAGAGACAGTCAGAGACAGATAGAGAGAGGGAAAGAGAGAGACAGTCAGAGACAGATAGAGAGAGGGAAAGAGAGAGACAGTCAGAGACAGATAGAGAGAGGGAAAGAGAGAGACAGTCAGAGACAGAGAGAGAGGGAAAGAGAGAGACAGTCAGAGACAGATAGAGAGAGGGAAAGAGAAGACAGTCAGAGACAGATAGAGAGAGGGAAAGAGAAGACAGTCAGAGACAGATAGAGAAGGAAAGAGAGACAGGTAGTCAGAGACAGATAGAGAGAGGGAAAGAGTCAGAGACAGATAGAGAGAGGGAAAAGACTGAGAGACAGTCAGAGACACAGTCAGAGACAGATAGAGAGAGGGAAAGAAAGACAGACAGTCAGAGACAGATAGAGAGAGGGAAAGAGAGACAGGCAGTCAGAGACAGATAGAGAGAGAGAGAGAGAGAGAGAGAGAAAGAGAGAGAGAGAGAGAGAGAGAGAGAGAGAGGGAGAAAGAGAGAGAGAGAGGGAGAAAGAGAGAGAGAGGGAGAGAAAGAGAAAGAAACAGAAAGAAAGAAAGAAAGAAAGAAAGAAAGAGAGACAGGTAGTCAGAGACAGATAGAGAGAGGGAAAGAGAGAAACAGAGAGAGAGAGAGGAAAGAGAGAGACAGTCAGAGACAGAGAGGGAGAAAGAGAGGAAAGAGAGAGAGAAAGTCAGAAAGAAAGAAAGAAAGAAAGAAAGGAAAGAAAGAAAGAAAGAGAGGTAGTCAGAGACAGATAGAGAGAGGGAAAGAGAGAGACAGTCAGAGACAGATAGAGAGAGGGAAAGAGAGAGACAGTCAGAGACAGATAGAGAGAGGGAAAGAGAGAGACAGTCAGAGACAGATAGAGAGAGGGAAAGAGAGACAGACAGTCAGAGACAGATAGAGAGAGGGAAAGAGAGACAGGCAGTCAGAGACAGATAGAGAGAGGGAAAGAGAGACAGACAGTCAGAGACAGATAGAGAGAGGGAAAGAAAGACAGACAGTCAGAGACAGATAGAGAGAGGGAAAGAGAGAGACAGTCAGAGACAGATAGAGAGAGGGAAAGACAGACAGACAGTCAGAGACAGATAGAGAGAGGGAAAGAGAGACAGGACAGTCAGAGACAGATAGAGAGAGGGAAAGAGAGACAGGCAGTCAGAGACCGATAGAGAGAGGGAAAGAGAGACAGGCAGTCAGAGACAGATAGAGAGAAAGAGAGAGGGGGAGGGGGAGGGAAGAGAGAGAGCAGGTGGGTATGAAAAATGCCAATGGGTATGAGCATGTAGGGATATCTGGATGTCTGGTACTAACTTTGGTTAGGAGAAAATACTGTATGTCAGACAAATACACCCACCCCTACAGACACTCCACACACACAGACACAGAGACAAATGCGCACACACACACACAACACTGGTGATCTCAAACCGAGGCGTAATGAATCTCTTTCAGAGAATTCTCAGCACTGTCATTAGGGTTATTTTTAGAGACTCCCCAGATAGAGACCCTGGACCTTGGATTGACTGAGGAAACCACACACACTGTACGCCAACTCTAATGACTCTACTCATGCAAAGATACACTGATGTATTTTGTCATGCACACACACACACACACACACACACACACACACACACACACACACACACACACACACACACACACACACACACACACACACACACACACACACACACACACACACACACACACACACACACACACACACACACACACACACACACACACACACCATGATTGACAAGATAAGTCCGACAAGGGACAGACTTGTGATAGTGTCCCATTACTCTCCATTAGATGCAGCCATTACCTACAAGCCCATAACTATTAACCACACACTCACATACATACATACCACACATACTCTCCTGTGTCACTTCCTTCATCTGGGAGTCTGGACGATGAACTCAATTATTTCCTCATTAACTGACAGGCGAGACGGAGATCTGCTATGATTGACCCCTGTTTCCATGGAACTGATAGTTTTCCATTCCTGCATACAAATGAGTCAGACTGTCCTGGGAGGCACAAAAACACACACACACACACACACACACACACACACACACACACACACACACACACACACACACACACACACACACACACACACACACACACACACACACACACACACACACACACACACACACACACACACACACACACACACACACACACACACACTGTCCCAGGAGGCAGTCCAGCTCTACAAATGCAGGGTGACAGGCCTGCTGCCTCGTGTTAGGGGAACACAGAGCTACAGGAATGGGACAGAACTGGGGGCATGTAAGGAGGGGTGGGGGACAGGTAGATTTCTGGGGTGAGTAGAGGGGACAGACAGATACATGGACTGAGCTGGGGTGGGGATGAAAGGCAGATCAGACGAAGAAAGTGGTGTGGGTTTGTTTGTCTCTGGAAGCCTTATATTGCAACAAGGCTATGACAGTATTGGTTTACAATTATATTATGGCACATGTTCTATGAAGGAAGAGAATATTGTGTTTAATTTATACCCAACACACACTAGCACACACACTTTACATACACGTACATTGTAATATTGTTGTATGGTGGTATTATACATTTTGTATTGTAGGTACAGTATATAGTGGTGTAATAATGTTATATGATGTACTGTTTTATCTTTTGTTTAATGTGTAATGTAAGTTCCTTAATGTGTTTGGAACCCAGGAAGAGTAGCTGCTGCCTTGGCAGGAACTAATGGGGATCCCTAATAAATACAAATACAAATGAAGTAATGTAACTACAGGTACCAGCAACATATTGATAGGCTACCAGAGCCCAGATTTGACAGGAGGACTGAGATTGTCCTGGGAGTGGAACTAGAGAATTTTTAATTTGTCATTACCTCAAAAAGAGCCATGTATTAGCCTACTTTGATTTCCTGTTGCAGAGAGAATCTGTTGCATCTCGTAGTGGAGAAGAGAAAACAGGCCATCCTCCTCCTCCTCGTTGTCTTCATCCTGTACGTGTCCATCAGAGCAGCAGATCAGCCTCGCATAAATGTTTCTGGGTCTATACAACGCACAGACATGTGCGCACGCATGCACGCACACACACACACACACACACACACACACACACACACACACACACACACACACACACACACACACACACACACACACACACACACACACACACACACACACACACACACACACACACACACATGACAGGAAAGGGAAAAGGAGAAAAGGGACTGGCCTCTGGTAAAAGAGAAAATGGAAAATGAAGTGCCTCTCATTCCTCTCGTATAATGAGAGACTCAGACGGGGGATTCTTTTCTGGCCTTTTCTCTCTCTGTGCTCCAGAGACATTCATTTGTTCATTCTTTCTGACGAACAAGAGACTCTTCTATGTTTTTGGACTTGAAGAAAAAGAGAAAAGGTGAGCGGTGTCTCCGAGGATGGCGCCTGTCAAAACTCTGAGTATGGCTCCTACACTCTTAGAAAAAAGGAGTTACCTAGAAACTAAAAGGGTTCTTCCGCTGTCCCCATAGTAGAACCCTTTGAAGAACCATTTTTGGTTCCAGATAGAACCCTTTTAGGTTCCATTTGGATCCTTTCCACAGAGGGTTCTGCGTGGAACCAAAAATGGTTCTCCCCGGATCATAAAAGAGATCTCCTATGGCGACAGCCAAATAACCCTTTTTTTTAAGAGTGTATAACCAAACAAACACACACACACAAACACACACACACAGAGACACTCTTTCCAGAGTTCAGAGCTCCAGTCACACACATCACTCTGAATATGTCCCCAACATAAAGTACTGGCATTAAAAACATCCCAACTAGCTTCACAGAGTTGGTAGCTAGCTAGAGCCATTGGTTCTGCTTTGCTGCAGTCAAACTCAGTAAACTCTCCATCTCTCCCACACACACTCATGTGAACACGTCCAGGAGCAGAGGAGAGAGTCTTCATTTCCTTGTCTTCTTCATTAGTCAGTGTACCTGTAGGTCCCACTCCAGTAATCAGGAAGCTGCTTGCATAGTCACAGCTAGGAGGACCAGGGAGGTGTGTGTGACTAACACAAGAGGACTGACTCACTGGCTCGCTCTACATTGTCTAAAAGTCTGTTCTCTCCTCGCCTCCTCTCCTTCATTGCACTGATTTGAAAGATCTGACCACATAAAGCCTAATGATGAGCTTCCACCATATTGTTTCCACTTAGCAAATCTTTCCCAATCAGTGTAGATGAAGGGGAGGAGAAGAGGGGAGGGCGGTTTGATAAACCATTGAGCCAAAGTGGCAGGTGACGGAGACAGAGAGCGGGGGAGGAATGACAGATAGATAATATCTTGGTGATGAAGACCACTTATAGCACTACAGCTACAGTTGAAGTTGGAAGTTTACATACACCTTAGACAAATACATTTAAACTCAGTTTTTCACAATTACTGACATTTAATCCTAGTAAAAATCCCCTGTCTTAGGTCAGTTAGGATCACCACTTTATTTTAAGACTGTGAAATGTCAGAATAAGAGTAGAGAGAATTATTTATTTCAGCTGTTATTTCTTTCATCACATTCCCAGTTTACATACACTCAATTAGTATTTGGTAGCATTGCCTTTAAATCGTTTAACTTGGGTCAAAGCTTCCCACAATAAGTTCGGTGAATTTTGGCCCATTCCTCCTGACAGAGATGGTGTAAAAGAGTCAGGTTTGTAGGCCTCCTTGCTCGCACACGCTTTTTCAGTTCTGCCCACAAATTTTCTATAGGATTGAGGTCAGGGCATTGTGATGTCCACTCCAATACCTTGACTTTGTTGTCCTTAAGCCATTTTGCCACAACTTTGCCATCTATTTTGTGAAGTGCAGCAGTCTCTCCTGCAGCAAAGCACACCCACAACATGATGCTGCCACCCCCGTGCTTCACAGTTGGGATGGTGTTCTTCGGCTTGCAAGCCTCCCCCTTTTTCCTCCAAACATAATGATGGTCATTATGGCCAAACAGTTCTGTTTTTGTTTCATCAGACCAGAGGACATTTCTCCAAAAAGTGGGATCTTTGTCCCCATGTGCATTTGCAAACCGTAGTCTGGCTTTTTTTATGGTGGTTTTGGAGCAGTGGCTTCTTCCTTGCTGTGTGGCCTTTCAGGTTATGTCGATATAGGACTCGTTTTACTGTGGATATAGATACTTTTGTACCTGTTTCCTCCAGCATCTTCACATGATCCTTTGCTGTTGTTCTGGGATTGATTTGCACTTTTCGCACCAAAGTACGTTCATCTCTAGGAAACAGAAGGCGTCTCCTTCCTGAGTGGTATGACGGCTGCGTAGTCCCATGGTGTTTATACTTGCGTGCTATTGTCTGTACAGATGAATGTGGTACCTTCAGGCATTTGGAAATTGCTCCCAAGAATGAACCAGACTTGTGGAGGTCTGATTTTCCCATGATGTCAAGCAAAGAGGCACTGAGTTTGAAGGTAGGCCTTGAAATACATCCACAGGTACACCTCCAATTGACTCAAATGATGTCAATTTGCCTATCAAAAGCTTCTAAAGCCATAACATAATTTTATAGAATTTTCCAAGCTGTTTAAAGGCACAGTCAACTTAGTGTATGTAAACTTCTGACCCACTGGAATTGTGATACTGTGAATTAGAAGTGAAATAATCTGTCTGTAAACAATTGTTGGAAAAATTACTTGTGTCATGTACAAAGTAGATGTCCTGACCGACTTGCCAAAACTCTGGTTTGTTAACAAATTTGTGGAGTGGTTGAAAAAATAGTTTTAATGACTCCAACCTAAGTGTATGTAAACTTTCAACTTCAACTGTATCTTCCAATGGTGCAACTGCTGTTGGCATCTAAAGATGATCCAATTTGAATAAACACTTGGATTTCACTTATTACTGATATCTACATGGCACATTGATGTGAATCACACTGCTGCTCTCTCATTTAGCTATTAGCGCCTTATGGATTGTGGTTCTTGTGGATGGCTGTTCACAATCTAAATGTGTATTGAACCAATGGTTGAATTCAACAAGTTTAAGCTACCTATCAATCACTGTTTTTGAAATCAGGGGACTGCATTCTTGCAACAGTTGAATAGTGCAGACACCAGCCTATGGAATAAAAGTGGGGCTTTTATTGCTCAATCTAATTCATGCTGATAAAGAAAATTAATCCATAGGCCTAATGGACACGTGCTCAAATTTGCACACTTTTGATAGACGTAAAGTGGCAATCTGTTGCTACATCCATTTTTTGATTTATCAATATTTTTTATATCATGGATGGTCAGTCTTTACATCCATAGCTCTGTCTATTAATCACAGAGTGGTTACATTTCTGTAGGCCCATCCCTCAGATTTTTACCATAACAGAGGCGGGGCACTGTTTTGTTATTGTTTAATCTGTGGATTTGCCCTTTAAACAGCTGCATATTATCAAGATATCAAAGTGTCACCAACAAAAAGGTCAACAATAGTCCTATAGCAAATGCAGCATATGACATTCATTTTTCACAGGTAAACAGCACTTTTCAGTAGTGCTCAAAGCATACCGTTCCATGAGCGCAGCATTTTCTTTTCAACTCAAATCAACGAGCCCAATCAGTCCTCCATGACAACAAAATCATAAACAACAGAGTAGGGCTGGCTAATAAGTCCTTAGTGTGGGGGTCATGCTCAGGTAAAACAATTAGGCTAATCTATACTTCCATATTTCAATGTCCTATTCTTGAAGAGTAAGGGGTATAACATTGGAATGACTGAAATTCTGATATACTTTGGTTTTTAATGTAAAGCTATAATTTATTGATATTATTATATGTAGTAGAAAGCAATAGGTTAGAAGAAGCCTACATTACCAACCCATAAATAGGGCTAGGCGTCCCGCCAGCGACAACTTCGGGTGAAATTGGAGGCCGCACAATTCAAATAAATAATCATACAAATTATGGATATTAAACATCTAGGTACATACAACTGTCTTATATTGCTTAAAAGCTTAAATTATTGTTAATTCAACTGCATTGTCCGATTTACAATAGGCTTTACAGCGAATGCATGCCTTGCGATTGTTTGAGGACAGTGCCCACATCAAAATATTTTTCAACCAGCACAGGCTTCATAAAATCACAAATAGCGATTAAATACTTACTTTCTAAAAATCTTCCTCTGATTTGCAGTCCAAAGGGTCCCAGCTAC
The DNA here is from genome assembly GCF_018296145.1 of Oncorhynchus tshawytscha. NCBI lineage: Eukaryota > Metazoa > Chordata > Actinopteri > Salmoniformes > Salmonidae > Oncorhynchus > Oncorhynchus tshawytscha. Next base: position 10,683,173 of record NC_056431.1, on the reverse strand, counting down.
AAAATGAATGGTTGTTTTGTTAGATAAAATCCTTCTTTAAATCCCAAAAGGTCAGTTTAGTTGGCCTCATCGATTTGAGTAATCCACTCGTTCAACAGGAGAGAAAGGAATCCAAAAAGCTACCGCTAAACTTTGTTAAAATAAGTCAAGATATGTTTCTACCCAATTCCCAGGTACCGTAAAATGTCATTAAACTATAATATTTCATACGGAAAGAAGTATGTTCAATAGGAAAGTAAAATTAGCAGGTGCATGTCCTCTTCTTCGCGCGTGCACAGACTGATTTCCAACTCTGACTCCCAGTACCAAAACTCAACATTCTTCCTCATTTGGGAAGAAACAAGCCTGAAACCTTGAACAAGGACTGTTGACATCTATTGGAAGCCATAGGAATTACAATCTGTGAGCTGGAATTGCATATGCCCCATAGCTTTCCATTGTAAGAGCATGGGCTCTCAAAATAAAAAAAATTGGGGTTGGTTTCTCTTTGGATTTTCTCCTACCATATCAATTGTGTTATAGTCTAATACATTATCTTTAACATTTCTACAAACTTCAAAGTGTTTTCTATCCAATATTACCAATTATATGCATATCCTGGCTTCTCGGCCTGAGTAACAGGCAGTTTACTTTCAGTTTGAAATTAAATTTAACATCAATTTATGGCCAGCTATGTAAACTTTAACATTGATTTATCCTGAAATAGATGTCATTTTTGTCTTCTTCTAATGCGTCTTAAGGGGAAAGTAATCTAAAAGTAACGGAATGTAATCAGATTACATTACTGAGTTTGGGTAATCCAAAAGTTGTGTTACTGATTACAATTTTGGACAGGTAACTAGTAACTGTAATGGATTACATTTAGAAAGTAACCTACCCAACCCTGACGGTAACTATACCTCTCATCTCATGGAACAGTAATTCCATTACAGGGAGTAACTCCAGGTCCACAGGTGAAGGATTTGTGGCGTGCACCTGTAGGTGTAAAAATTATTTTAATAATGACAGTTGCCGAGTGGAGAATGTATCTTACAGTCCTAGGAGAGTCTGGGGAACTATTGGTCGCCCCATCCCCTGAGTTAGCGGTCTTGCTGAGTGGTTTTTATTATCCCCCACCCTGGAGACCATTGACTGTAAGGCTGTGTAAGGCTCATAACTTCCGGCGCCGACAGAGATGGCCGCCTCGCTTCGCGTTCCTAGGAAACTATGCAGTTTTTTGTTTTTTTACGTGTTATTTCTTACACTAGTACCCCAGGTCATCTTAGGTTTCATTACATACAGCCGAGAAGAACTACTGAATATAAGATCAGCGTCAACTCACCATCAGTACGACCAATAATATGTTTTTCGCGATGCGGATCCTGTGTTCTGCCTTACAACCAGTGTAACGGAGTGGATTACATGCAGCGACCCAAAAAACCCCAAAAAACGACTCAGAAAAAGAGGGAAACGAAGCGGTCTTCTGGTCAGACTCCGGAGACGGGCACATCGTGCACCACTCCCTAGCATTCTTCTCGCCAATGTCCAGTCTCTTGACAACAAGGTTGATGAAATCCGAGCAAGGGTAGCATTCCAGAGGGACATCAGAGACTGCAACGTTCTCTGCTTCACGGAAACATGGCTAACCGGAGAGACGCTATCCGAAGCGGTGCAGCCAGCGGGTTTCTCCACGCATCGCGCGGACAGAAACGAACATCTTTCTGGTAAGAAGAGGGGCAGGGGCGTATGCCTCATGGCCAACGTGACATGGTGTGATGAAAGAAACATACAGGAACTCAAATCCTTCTGTTCACCTGATTTAGAATTCCTCACAATCAAATGTAGACCGCATTATCTACCAAGAGAATTCTCTTCGATTATAATCACAGCCGTATATATCCCCCCCCAAGCAGACACATTGATGGCTCTGAACAAACTTTATTTAACTCTCTGCAAACTGGAAACGATTTATCCGGAGGCTGCATTCATTGTAGCTGGGGATTTTAACAAGGCTAATCTGAAAACAAGACTCCCTAAATTTTATCAGCATATCGATTGCGCAACCAGGGGTGGAAAGACCCTGGATCATTGTTACTCTAACTTCCGCGACGCATATAAGGCCCTGCCCCGCCCCCCTTTCGGAAAAGCTGACCACGACTCCATTTTGTTGATCCCTGCCTACAGACAGAAACTAAAACAAGAGGCTCCCACGCTGAGGTCTGTCCAACGCTGGTCCGACCAAGCTGACTCCACACTCCAAGACTGCTTCCATCACGTGGACTGGGAGATGTTTCGTATTGCGTCAGACAACAACATTGACGAATACGCTGATTCGGTGTGCAAGTTCATTAGAACGTGCGTTGAAGTTGTCGTTCCCATAGCAACGATTAAAACATTCCCTAACCAGAAACCTTGGATTGATGGCAGCATTCGTGTGAAACTGAAGGCGCGAACCACTGCTTTTAATCAGGGCAAGGTGTCTGGTAACATGACTGAATACAAACAGTGCAGCTATTCCCTCCGAAAGGCTATCAAACAAGCTAAGCGCCAGTACAGAGACAAAGTAGAATCTCAATTCAACGGCTCAGACACAAGAGGCATGTGGCAGGGTCTACAGTCAATCACGGACTACAGGAAGAAACCCAGCCCAGTCACGGACCAGGATGTCTTGCTCCCAGGCAGACTAAATCACTTTTTTGCCCGCTTTGAGGACAATACAGTGCCACTGACACGGCCTGCAACGAAAACATGCGGCCTCTCCTTCACTGCAACCGAAGTGAGTAAGACATTTAAACGTGTTAACCCTCGCAAAGCTGCAGGCCCAGACAGCATCCCCAGCCACGCCCTCAGAGCATGCGCAGACCAGCTGGCCGGTGTGTTTACGGACATATTCAATCAATCCCTATACCAGTCTGCTGTTCCCACATGCTTCAAGAGGGCCACCATTGTTCCTGTTCCCAAGAAAGCTAAGGTAACTGAGCTAAACGACTACCGCCCCGTAGCACTCACATCCGTCATCATGAAGTGCTTTGAGAGACTAGTCAAGGACCATATCACTTCCACCCTACCTGACACCCTAGACCCACTCCAATTTGCTTACCGCCCAAATAGGTCCACAGACGATGCAATCTCAACCACACTGCACACTGCCCTAACCCATCTGGACAAGAGGAATACCTATGTGAGAATGCTGTTCATCGACTACAGCTCGGCATTCAACACCATAGTACCCTCCAAGCTCGTCATCAAGCTCGAGACCCTGGGTCTCGACCCCGCCCTGTGCAACTGGGTTCTGGACTTCCTGACGGGCCGCCCCCAGGTGGTGAGGGTAGGCAACAACATCTCCTCCCCGCTGATCCTCAACACTGGGGCCCCACAAGGGTGCGTTCTGAGCCCTTTCCTGTACTCCCTGTTCACCCACGACTGCGTGGCCATGCACGCCTCCAACTCAATCATCAAGTTTGCGGACGACACAACAGTGGTAGGCTTGATTACCAACAACGACGAGACGGCCTACAGGGAGGAGGTGAGGGCCCTCAGAGTGTGGTGTCAGGAAAATAACCTCACACTCAACGTCAACAAAACTAAGGAGATGATGTGGACTTCAGGAAACAGCAGAGGGAACACCCCCCCCATCCACATCGATGGAACAGTAGTGGAGAGGGTAGCAAGTTTTAAGTTCCTCAGCATACACATCACAGACAAACTGAATTGGTCCACTCACACAGACAGCATTCGTGAGGAAGGCGCAGCAGCGCCTCTTCAACCTCAGGAGGCTGAAGAAATTTGGCTTGTCACCAAAAGCACTCACAAACTTCTACAGATGCACAATCGAGAGCATCCTGGCGGGCTGTATCACCGCCTGGTATGGCAACTGCACCGCCCTCAACCGTAAGGCTCTCCAGAGGGTAGTGAGGTCTGCACAACGCATCACCGGGGGCAAACTACCTGCCCTCCAGGACACCTACACCACCCGATGCTACAGGAAGGCCATAAAGATCATCAAGGACATCAACCACCCGAGCCACTGCCTGTTCACCCCGCTGTCATCCAGAAGGCGAGGTCAGTACAGGTGCATCAAAGCTGGGACCGAGAGACTGAAAAACAGCTTCTATCTCAAGGCCATCAGACTGTTAAACAGCCACCACTAACATTGAGTGGCTACTGCCAACACACTGTCAATGACACTGACTCTACTCCAGCCACTTTAATAATGGGAATTGATGGGAAATGATGTAAATATATCACTAGCCACTTTAAACAATGCTACCTTATATAATGTTACTTACCCTACATTATTCATCTCATATGCATACGTAGATACTGTACTCTATATCATCGACTGCATCCTTATGTAATACATGTATCACTAGCCACTTTAACTATGCCACTTGGTTTACATACTCATCTCATATGTATATACTGTACTCGATATCATCTACTGTATCTTGCCTATGCTGCTCTGTACCATCACTCATTCATATATCCTTATGTACATATTCTTTATCCCCTTACACTAAGACAGTAAGACAATAAGACAGTAGTTTTTTTGGAATTGTTCGTTAGATTACTTGTTCGTTATTACTGCATTGTCGGAACTAGAAGCACAAGCATTTCGCTACACTCGCATTAACATCTGCTAACCATGTGTATGTGACAAATAAAATTTGATTTGATTTGATTTGGTGCCACAGCTGGAATCAGCAGGGCACTAGGATTAGGACAAGACCTGGAAAGGCAACACCCGTAGGTAATAGACCTGGAGCAGGGGTAAACTAGGCTAGCACACTAATCACAAGGGAGAGGTGTGAGTCGAGCATGACAGCCTCCACAATAACCATCATCACCGCTTCAAATCCCCATGACAGTACCATGGGAAATGATCTCTAAGCTTGTGCATATTTAGCAGGACAGTGTCTTATAAACATATGGTAAACATGTTTTATTAAGGTACCAATATGTCAACCAACCTACCACACATCATCAATACCACTGCAAAATTGCAAGACTACTACGCTCTTTTGTATATCTTGACTTGTTAAATAGCTAAATAAAAGCATGGTAGGCTACATGGTTCTTGAGTAACCTTTTAAGTTTACCTCATAATACCGGTATAACAGCGCCATCTTGTGGAACGTACATAGCCATGCGTGACACAGTCAGGACTCTTTGCACAGTTGATTTTATTAATGAAAGTGAGCATAATAATAATCATAGTAATAATACAAACATTTTGTTTGTTGTTTGTGTGCTATCAAAGGACTCTTCCTTATCTCAACTACATCATGTCCTTGTGGTAATACTATAGACTATAAGACATCTGGATGAGAATCAGACATTTACAACATGAAGAGAATAGGGAGGCAGAAAATAAACCATATCAAACCGTACACATGGCATTTATATACATACAAACTTGTGCAATATTGCATTAGATCAGACATATTCTAACACAGTAATATATGTAATGATGACAGAGATGATTTGCATTTCTGACATGGAAGTAAGTGCAGGGCTGTGTTAGAACAGTTAGTATATAATATATACAGATGGGGAAGAGAATTTATACAATCTATTCATTACGCCTCTGTCTATATCTTGCTTGAAAGCACGTCCGTGCACACCCGTGCCCCCACACACACACATTCACTCAGACGTTCCATTGGAAGCCATTCAAGGCTGTCAGTGCGATGTAACATTAAAATCCTTCCCCGGTGCTCTTCCTGTCCTCTCATTTGATGGCCTGCCAGATGATGATAGCCAGGACGGTGACCACCAGAGACACCACCATGGCCAGCATACACATCCTCTTACGGGACTTCCTCTACAGGGGGAGGGAGCACAAACAGGCCGTGATTTGTGACTGGAAATAATCATTTGTTCTTAACTGACTCACCTGGTAAAATGAATGACGCTGATCATCAACAGAGTGTTCGGACTTATCTACAAATCAAACACAGCCCATGTTGTGATGGTGTTGATACCTGGTAGTAGGGCTGACACAATCGTTGTATAATTGTGTAACCGACAAGTGTGGACAATAACCAAAACGATTGTCAGAATGGTCTTAATACGTTTTAGGAGGGGGGATTAAACTTTATTTTCATGTAGAAATAGTTTACCCAATAGCAGTTTTTCATTATTACATGAAGAGGGTAAAGTTATTTTACAAGCAGAACAACACGTTTGGAAAGCTTCCTTTCCAAAAGTTCCAAATGGTCAAAACCATTAGTTTTTGAGACAAGGGTGTCATGATTTTCAAAGATGCATTATAAGGTCAAACATTTTTCAACAAAAATGACAATTATGACAATAATGGTGGTCATTCCATGATTGTCACAGCCCTACCTGGTAGTAGGCGGCCCTTTGGAGCTGTCCGGTCCCTCTGTCTACATGGACCTCTGCACTCTCCACATTAGCCTCAATGCTGTCTGTGAAACAGAGAGGAGAGGTGACACAGTGAATAGCAGGGTCACAGGAGCCAGGACTGATACAGTATCAGATGGAATTCTAAACAATCGCAGACAGCAACCTTCTGAACCAGCATGATATCAAACCAGAGAGGGAGAAAATCCATTTCACGTCTACTAACCGATCATCTCTCCCTGGTCGTGGATCATCACAGCCAGGTCCTTAAAGATCTGGTTTACATCCATGATGTCAGACTGGACGGAGAGGAGAAGGAGAAAATCACCACCAGGGTTAGTTAGGGTTAGTTAGGCTGATGTCCAAATAGAACCCTACCCCCTACCCCAGTCCTGTCAGATTTACAGGAGTGGCTATACTCGGGAATAGGGGCTAAGGGCAGGCTATAGGAGGACAGGCTCTGTGTAATGGCTGGAATGGAATAAATGGAACGGTATCAAACATGTGGTTTCCATATGTTTGATGTGTTTGATACTGTTCCATTTATTCCATTCCAGCCATTACACAGAGTCCATCCTCCTATAGGTCCTCCCACCAGCCTCCACTGACTAGAGTTTGGGCAAAGGGTTGATTTGGAGTTCAACAATATGCCAAATGACTAAAATGTAAATGTAGTATGGCTTTGTGATTCCTGTATGGAATGTGAGTGGAGCTGGTAGCTGGGTGAGTACCTCTAGCTGCCTGATGTTGGTCTCCCTCTCCTTGATGACCTCCAGGTCTTCCTCTGTGACCTCTGGCTCCTCTAGCTGCTGGGTCTGACTCTGACTCCAGTCATCATCATCTCTACACACACACCAAACACACACACGAACGGGCACAGACACACACAAACACACACCTTTGTTACAACTTAACATTTTTATTCGAACAGAATATTTGATAGGATTCTACCTAAACTGTGTACCTACTTTTCAAATGTAACAAGTTGTTCATCGACGTTCCCCTCATCTTCCTGCTGAAATAAAAACAAACCCATCATTGAAACACTCTCATTCACATTGCATTACACTAATAAGTCTGTAATATGACAATGCATTTCTAATAACACTATTGGTGAGTGACTATGACAGATGGCTAATTCTAGGCCAATGAGAAAGCAGGGTGTTTACTGTGAGGCGGGACCCGGCCCGGGCCCTGGCCACGGATTCCCTCTCCTTCTCAGCCGCCCGTCGCTGGACAGCCTGGAAGTTGTTGAGCGCTGCAGAGAAGTCATTCATCAGTCGGTCCTTCTGGATCTTCTGCTGTCTCTGGAAGGATCAATCACACAATACAGTAAAGTAGATTAGAGTAGAGTAGAGTAGTGTAGAGTACAGAAAAGTAGAGCAGAGTACAGTACAGTAAAATAGAGTAGAGCAGAGCAGGATAGAATAGATTCAGTAGGAAATACTGTATAGTGAGATGTCCTCGCCAGAGTTAGATATGATTTACACATTTGGGTTGTTAGATAAGATGATATACTGTATCAGGAAACAGAACACAAGAATATCGACATACAGTTAGTTAAAATGTTAGCATTAGTAGAACTTTGATGTAGCCTGGTCCCAGATATGCTTACACAAACAGATCTGGGACCAGTTCATAGATGTGGAATTCTTCCAAAGAACAATAAAAAATATACAGTATCTATGCATATAACTTCCACTCACCTGTTCAGAGGGAGGGAGAGGCAGGGAGCCCAGATCTTTCAGGTGTCTGTTGGTCTCTTTGGCCAGCTGGTTGGTGTAGTGCTGTACCTGTTGGCTGTGAGTAGCAAACACACAAACACACATACATACAGTTGAAGTCGGAAGTTTACATACACCTTAGCCAAATACATTTGAACTCCGTTTTTTTTTTTACAATTCCTGACATTTAATCCGAGTAAAAAGTCCCGGTCTTAGGTCAGTTAAGATCACCACTTTATTTTAAAAATGTGAAATGTCAGAATAATAGTAGAGTGAATTATTTATTTCAGCTTTAATGTCTTTCATTACATTCCCAGTGGGTCAGAAGTTTACATACACTCAATTAGTATTTGGTAGCATTGCCTTAAAATTGTTTAACTTGGGTCAAACATTTCGGGTAGCCTCCACAAGCTTCCCACAATAAGTTGGGTGAATTTTGGCCCATTCCTCCTGACAGAGCTGGTGTAACAGAGTCAGGTTTGTAGGCCTCCTTGCTCGGCACACGCCTTTTCAGTTCTGCCCACACATCTTCTAAAGGATTGAGGTCAGGGCTTTGTGATGGCCACTCCAATACCTTGACATTGTTGTCCTTAAGCCATTTTGCCACAACTTTGGAAGTATGCTTGGGGTCTGTAACGATCTGGGTGTCATGGGTGTGAAGTCAGGTGCAGGAAACAGAGAATTCAAGGTAGTGCTCTTTAATGCTCACACGGCGAACATAGGCCACCCCACGAAATACGATACTTCCGGCGCCGACAGAGATGGCCGCCTCGCTTCGCGTTCCTAGGAAACTATGCAGTTTTTTGTTTTTTACGTGTTATTTCTTACACTAGTACCCCAGGTCATCTTAGGTTTCTTTACATACAGCCGACAAGAACTACTGAATATAAGATCAGCGTCAACTCACCATCAGTACGACCAAGAATATGTTTTTCGCGATGCGGATCCTGAGTTCTGCCTTACAACCAGTGTAACCGAGTGGATCACATGCAGCGACCAAAAAAAAAAAAAACGACTCAGAAAAAGAGGGAAACGAAGCGGTCTTCTGGTCAGACTCCGGAGACGGGCACATCGTGCACCACTCCCCAGCATTCTTCTTGCCAATGTCCAGTCTCTTGACAACAAGGTTGATGAAATCCGAGCAAGGGTAGCATTCCAGAGGGACATCAGAGACTGTAACGTTCTCTGCTTCACGGAAACATGGCTCACTGGAGAGACGCAATCCGAAGCGGTGCAGCCAGCGGGTTTCTCCACGCATCGCGCCGACAGAAACAAACATCTCTCTGGTAAGAAGACGGGCGGGGGCGTATGCCTTATGGCCAACGTGACATGGTGTGATGAAGGAAACATACAGGAACTCAAATCCTTCTGTTCACCTGATTTAGAATTCCTCACAATCAAATGTAGACCGCATTATCTACCAAGAGAATTCTCTTCGATTATAATCACAGCCGTATATATCCCCCCCAAGCAGACACATCGATGGCTCTGAACGAACTTTATTTAACTCTCTGCAAACTGGAAACGATTTATCCGGAGGCTGCATTCATTGTAGCTGGGGATTTTAACAAGGCTAATCTGAAAACAAGACTCCCTAAATTTTATCAGCATATTGATTGCGCAACCAGGGGTGGAAAGACCCTGGATCATTGTTACTCTAACTTCCGCGACGCATATAAGGCCCTGCCCCGCCCCCTTCGGAAAAGCTGACCACGACTCCATTTTGTTGATCCCTGCCTACAGACAGAAACTAAAACAAGAAGCTCCCACGCTGAGGTCTGTCCAACGCTGGTCCGACCAAGCTGACTCCACACTCCAAGACTGCTTCCATCACGTGGACTGGGAGATGTTTCGTATTGCGTCAGACAACAACATTGACGAATACGCTGATACGGTGTGCGAGTTCATTAGAACGTGCGTTGAAGATGTCGTTCCCATAGCAACGATTAAAACATTCCCTAACCAGAAACCGTGGATTGATGGCAGCATTCGTGTGAAACTGAAGGCACGAACCACTGCTTTTAATCAGGGCAAGGTGTCTGGTAACATGACTGAATACAAACAGTGCAGCTATTCCTCCGCAAGGCTATCAAACAAGCTAAGCGCCAGTACAGAGACAAAGTAGAATCTCAATTCAACGGCTCAGACACAAGAGGTATGTGGCAGGGTCTACAGTCAATCACGGACTACAGGAAGAAACCCAGCCCAGTCACGGACCAGGATGTCTTGCTCCCAGGCAGACTAAATAACTTTTTTGCCCGCTTTGAGGACAATACAGTGCCACTGACACGGCCTGCAACGGAATCATGCGGTCTCTCCTTCACTGCAGCCGAAGTGAGTAAGACATTTAAACGTGTTAACCCTCGCAAGGCTGCAGGCCCAGACGGCATCCCCAGCCGCGCCCTCAGAGCATGCGCAGACCAGCTGGCCGGTGTGTTTACGGACATATTCAACCAATCCCTATACCAGTCTGCTGTTCCCACATGCTTCAAGAGGGCCACCATTGTTCCTGTTCCCAAGAAAGCTAAGGTAACTGAGCTAAACGACTACCGCCCCCGTAGCACTCACATCCGTCATCATGAAGTGCTTTGAGAGACTAGTCAAGGACCATATCACCTCCACCCTACCTGACACCCTTGACCCACTCCAATTTGCTTACCGCCCAAATAGGTCCACAGACGATGCAATCTCAACCACACTGCACACTGCCCTAACCCATCTGGACAAGAGGAATACCTATGTGAGAATGCTGTTCATCGACTACAGCTCGGCATTCAACACCATAGTACCCTCCAAGCTCGTCATCAAGCTCGAGACCCTGGGTCTCGACCCCGCCCTGTGCAACTGGGTACTGGACTTCCTGACAGGCCGCCCCCAGGTGGTGAGGGTAGGCAACAACATCTCCTCCCCGCTGATCCTCAACACTGGGGCCCCACAAGGGTGCGTTCTGAGCCCCCTCCTGTACTCCCTGTTCACCCACGACTGCGTGGCCATGCACGCCTCCAACTCAATCATCAAGTTTGCGGACGACACAACAGTGGTAGGCTTGATTACCAACAACGACGAGACGGCCTACAGGGAGGAGGTGAGGGCCCTCGGAGTGTGGTGTCAGGAAAATAACCTCACACTCAACGTCAACAAAACTAAGGAGATGATTGTGGACTTCAGGAAACAGCAGAGGGAACACCCCCATCCACATCGATGGAACAGTAGTGGAGAGGGTAGCAAGTTTTAAGTTCCTCGGCATACACATCACAGACAAACTGAATTGGTCCACTCACACAGACAGCATCGTGAGGAAGGCGCAGCAGCGCCTCTTCAACCTCAGGAGGCTGAAGAAATTCGGCTTGTCACCAAAAGCACTCACAAACTTCTACAGATGCACAATCGAGAGCATCCTGGCGGGCTGTATCACCGCCTGGTATGGCAACTGCACCGCCCTCAACCGTAAGGCTCTCCAGAGGGTAGTGAGGTCTGCACAACGCATCACCGGGGGCAAACTACCTGCCCTCCAGGACACCTACACCACCCGATGCTACAGGAAGGCCATAAAGATCATCAAGGACATCAACCACCCGAGCCACTGCCTGTTCACCCCGCTGTCATCCAGAAGGCGAGGTCAGTACAGGTGCATCAAAGCTGGGACCGAGAGACTGAAAAACAGCTTCTATCTCAAGGCCATCAGACTGTTAAACAGCCACCACTAACATTGAGTGGCTACTGCCAACACACTGTCAATGACACTGACTCTACTCCAGCCACTTTAATCATGGGAATTGATGGGAAATTATGTAAATATATCACTAGCCACTTTAAACAATGCTACCTTATATAATGTTACTTACCCTACATTGTTCATCTCATATGCATACGTTGATACTGTACTCTATATCATCGACTGCATCCTTATGTAATACATGTATCACTAGCCACTTTAACTATGCCACTTGGTTTACATACTTATCTCATATGTATATACTGTACTCGATATCATCTACTGTATCTTGCCTATGCTGCTCTGTACCATCACTCATTCATATATCCTTATGTACATATTCTTTATCCCCTTACACTGTGTATAAGACAGTAGTTTTTTTTTGGAATTGTTAGTTAGATTACTTGCTCGTTATTACTGCATTGTCGGAACTAGAAGCACAAGCATTTCGCTACACTCGCATTAACATCTGCTAACCATGTGTATGTGACAAATAAAATTTGATTTGATTTGATTTGATTTGAAACACTGGGTGCTAAAAAACAAATGCCCCAAACACGGGGACTAAAACAGTCCAGCAAAAACCCACGAACAGGAACAAACACGTTCGACTCCAACATACACAAATGTTACACAAACAATCATGCACAAAGAAACAGGCGGGCCCGGCTGACTAATAAAGCCCAACTAATCACCACAATGCATATCAGGTGTAACCAATAAAAACAGACAAGGAGGGGGAGGAAAGAATCAGTGGCAGCTAGTAGTCCGGCGACGACGACCGCCGAGCGCCACCTGAACGGGAAGGGGAAGCCACCTTCGGTAGGAGTCGTGACAGGGTCATTGTCCATTTGGAAGACCCATTTGCGACCAAGCTTTAACTTCCTGACTGATGTCTTGAGATGGTGCTTCAATATATTCACATTATTTTCCTCTTCCCTCATGATGCCATCTATTTTGTGAAGTGCACCAGTCCCTCCTGCAGCAAACCACCCCCACAAAATGATGCTGCCACCCCCGTGCTTCACGGTTGGGATGGTGTTCTTCGGCTTGCAAGCCACCCCCTTTTTCCTCTAAACATAACGATGGCCATTATGGCCAAACAGTTCTATTTTTGTTTCATCAGACCAGAGGACATTTCTCCAAAAAGTGGGATATTTGTCTCCACGTGCAGTTGCAAACCGTAGTTTGGCTTTTTTATGGCGGTTTTGGAGCAGTGTCTTCTTCCTTGCGGAGCGGCCTTTCAGGTTATATTGAAATAGGACTCGTTTTACTGTGGATATAGATACTTCTCTACCTGTTTCCTCCAGTGTCTTCACAAGGTCCTTTGCTGTTGTTCTGGGAGTGATTTGCACTTTTCGCACCAAAGTACATTCATCTCTAGGAGACAGAACGCGTCTCCTTCCTGAGCGGTATGACGGCTGCGTGGTCCCATGGTGTTTATACTTGCATGCTATTGTCTGTACAGATAAACGTGGTACCTTCAGGCGTTTGGAAATTGCTCCCAAGGATGAACCAGACATGTGGAGGTCTACAATTTTTTTCTGAGGTCTTGGCTGATTTCTTTTGATTTTCCCATGATGTCAAGCAAAGAGGCACTGAGTTTGAAGGTAGTCCTTGAAATACATTGACAGGTACACCTCCAATTGACTCAAATGATGTCAACTGGCTTATCAGAAGCTTCTAAAGCCATGACATCATTTTATGGAATTTTCCAAGCTGTTTGAAGGCCCAGTCAATTTAGTGTATGTAAACTTCTGACCCACTGGAATTGTGATAAAGTGAATTATAAGCTAAATAATCTGTCTGTAAACAATTGTTGGAAAAATTACTTGTGTCATGCACAAAGTAGATGTCCTAACCGACTTGGCAAAACTATAGTTTGTTAACATGAAATTTGTGGAGTGGTTGAAAAAGAGTTTTAATAACTCCAACCTAAGTGTATGTAAACTTCTGACTTCAACTGTATATATTTCATTAGTGATGCTCTTGCTGTCCCCATCAGTGGTGGAAAATACTAACTGTAGGAGTAGTCAGCAGTAGTGTCAGTAGTACTCACAGTCTGTCCTGCAGCTCTGGGGTCTCTTGCCTCGTCCCCATCTGGTACAGCATGTTTTTGATCTGCCCAGCTGTATAGCAAAACAAACACTGTGAAGTGAGCTGAACTAAGAGAAGGGGGAACTGAGAAAGCAGGATAGAACAACTATTCTCTCTCTTGATCCCTCTTTCTCTCTCTCTCGCTCTAAATAGAGCACTATATACTGTAGGCATACTCAGGCTATTATTGTCTCAGAAGGTCCTCTTCTTGACTTCAGACATCTCTGCCTCATACTAGTTCATTTCAGAGAGGAGATCAGAAGTAGGTGGAAGACACAAATAGACCCAAAACATCAAGCCTCCTAGACTTATTTGTGATAGTAAATTGTCCAAAGTGTGAGTGTCTGGTGTTAGGGTAGGTTATAGAATAGAATGTGCCTACTTTAATATACCATATAGGGAAATGTGCATTGCAACAAGGTATCACTTGCAGCAGTAAAACACTGGGTTCTGTCACTGTCTTGTTCATTTCACCACTCACTGTTCTGTGTGATTTTCTGGATGTTGACACTGCATGTCTGGGTGAGGTTGCTGAAGTCTCGCGGCTGCGAGTGGTAGCTGTCTGTTCTCCCGTATGACATCCTTGCTCCTGGCGTCTGTCACACTCCGTAGTGGGAACTGAATTGTTGGACACACCTGTCATACAGTCACATATAGCAGCCTTCAAATATTCAAACAAGCACCATTATCAGAGTACATATAATATCATCACTTGAAGCTACATAAGAGTAAGGCCTGGAAGGAAAAATAGTTGTGGTTTATCCTCCATCCGACCACATGGGTGGGCTATAATATATAGACAACTTACAGTGCACATTGCCGCATAGGCTAGGCCACATTTCGTCATGAACGCAGGTTGTTTACAATCGGAGCGAAGGTTCGGCAGGCACCCGAGCCGACTGTAGGCTGGCTATCCATGTGCACATAACAAAAATACCAGTCTATTTGGCGCTCTACTTCATTATAATGGCCCAGATAACAGTAGTTTACTGTTGCAAAAAAATATCCCAGAAATTGTATTCAGCGGATCAACCATGACCAAGATATGAGGTCACGTTGTTATCATGTTAACTGATTATTAATTAGACAATTCTGTGAGCTGCTCATTTCATGATTGTAGGCTATAGTATAGCCCAATTGAACATGAATGACTATTTAAGAATAGCCTCGGTCTAACACTATTATTCAACCATAACATCTGAAATCTCGGCAAAAAATATAAAGTGACAGCGACAAGCCGGAATAACATTCAACATGTTTTATAGAGAGCCCTCAGTCAGTCTGACATGCTCATATAGGCTATTGGGTTCAATGGGTTGTATAGCCTATAGGCCACTAGCATAATTAAAAGGCGGAAGACAAGCAATTCAACTTAATTAAGAAAACAGCTACACTTTGCATTGGGTTAGAAACAATTGTAACCAGTTCCATATTATGTGTTGAACGCGGTAGATACAACGTAGCCTATCCAGTTGAATCACTGACAGTTAGGGGCACTGGCAGTCGCAACGTAGCCTACTTTCTGGGTGGTTTTTACCAGTGTAGACAATCAATATAAATATGTTTTCTACTTACATCTGTAAAATGGTAGATACAATATTATGATAAAACCCTTACTTTCAATGGGATTGCAGTATAACGCGTCGTTTCCAGTTTATGTCTCTGTGTTATGAGATTTCTTTAAGACCGAGCCCATAATGCGACGTCACAGTATTTCAGCGTGCGCATGTCATTGTGTCAAAGTCGCTACTCTGCTCATATTCTGAGGCAGCAGACAAAAACTCATCAACTGAAACAACATACTAGATCTGTACTACATAAGTAAAATAGCCACTTCGGGTCAAATGTATCCCGATAGAAAAGTAACTAATTTTATGAATTCTGATTTGTTTATGTTAGATTATAGGCTACTTTCTCTGTTGATGACAGATTCGTATCTCTGATATGAGCGTTGGGATATGATTGGAGTGCAACTCAATCTGCAGGTTCATTATTATCAAGCCACTATGAGCAACATCCGTCAGTCAGTCCTAAAATCTAGGTCAACATAACTAACGATAGAATAACTAAGCCTTTTGGTTTAATAGAGACCAGCAGTAGTAGGCTGCCCTGTGCCTGTCCCATGACTTCCACACTGCTTCTTATAATGGATCCCAAAGGCTGCTGCACTGAGCTGCACTCACATGACCAGCCGGTGTCAGGCCCATTAGTAGGACATGAACAGATTGAGTGGGTAAAATGTTGCAACATGGTCTCAGAGCATTTCGTATTATTCAGTAGGTAAATCCGTGACATTTTATTTAGTCAAAATGCAAGCTGAGATCTACCACTGACTTTTTAAATCATGACTTAAAAAACGTAAGTCTATGCAACATTAACCAATTAAAAACAGTACTGTAGCAATGAGGTTTATATAGTAGGCTATAGGCCCAATACATTATCACTGCGTATTGGTTATGCTGGAATTACCCTGCCAATGTTGTTCTTCTCAGACCATTTAGAAAAAAAACTGGTAGATGATCACTCTGGTAATAGATAATTTGTTGTATTACTCATGAAGCACTGCTAAGTGAGCATCATTTTTATTTAACCTTATTTCACTAGGCAAGTCAGTTAAGAACACATTCTTATTTACAATGACGGCCTAGGAGCAGTGGGTTAACTGCCTTGTTCAGGGGCAGAACGATAATATATATATTTTTCGACCTACATCTGATGGTCAGTCTGAGGGGAGGGAGGGACCAGCGGTGAGACTGCCTCTCACCCGACTCATTGTCACTCCACCTTCCTTCCCTCTGCTGAGAAAAGAGGACAGTCTTCCAGCTGATGGCGAAACTCAAGTCACACTCCATTATTTCTGCCTCATGCACCAATTAATGTTGTTACTCCTATGTCCAGAGAAAGTGAAATATTCCTTGATATTAAAAGAGACAAGTTGATCGGAACACTTCGCTATACTCATTAATTGCAGCTACGGTACTGTTTGTTGCGTTTGGAAGTAGGGAGAATGCACATTTAATGGCTTATAGCGGTTTTGAACAAAGTGTTGACAGTGCTGAATAACAACTTAAACATGAACTTACACATAAAAACAGCAGCTCTTTGCTGTATCCGTTTTCTCTCTCAAGGCATGGTCTTAAAAGTTTTAAAATCTCAGTATCAACTTTGCTGTGCGTTTGATGCTTATTTTTTCCAGTCTATGGCTCGAGGAACTGTGCAGACACAGTCATCTGAGCGATCTCTTTGGCCAGCTGTAGGCCTATAGATGCACATGAGTTGTTCTCTGGGCCTGCCGGGTAGGCGGAGTTCTACCTTCAGACACATGAAATGGTTAAACATGGGAACACTTTGCCTTCCCGGTGCTAGGGCAACAGCGCAAAACAAAAAATAGGAACGCAAGGCTTTATCGTTGGGTTTTTTACAGAAATGTTTGGTGATCGACTAGGAATGCCTTGGAGATCGACTGTTTGGTGACCACTGATTTAGTATATGTTACGTTTCATATGGTATGTATTCATTTGTTGATGTCCATCATCCAGTTCGTATGTTACCAATTGAAAAACGTACAATATGTTACAAATTTGCAAAACGTATATGTTACAAATTCCAATTTGTTGTGGCTAACGTTAGCTAGGTGGCTAACGCTAATGTTAACTAGCTCTAGGGGTTAAGGTTTGGAGAAGGATTAAGGTTAGGGGAAGGGTTAAGTAAAAGGGTTAGCTAACATGCTAAGTAGTTGCTAAGTTGCTAATTAGCTAAAATGTAAAAATTGTCCATAATGATATTCGAACTCGCAACCTTTGGGGTGTTAGACGTTCACATGATCCACCCACCCATTCCAACCGACTGACCAACCTACTTTTGTTTTTGCCATAAGAAACCTTCTATGTAAGCATACCAAACTAAACATAACATACTAATTTTAGTGTTCTGGATATACGTATACTATGTTACATTGAGTCTATGAGAACAGTCTGCAATGATAGACTCTCTCTCTGGTGCTGGGTGTGTGGAATGATTGAGGTAGCCAGATGCAAACTGAATGGCTGTTTTACTATTGTTTCAGGATTCTGATTCCAGCCTATAATTGAGGATTCTAGGAAGGAATACTTTCCCCTCAATTAATTACTGGGCATCTGGTGAATTTAAACTAGTAAAAGATGGATTTTCAAGTGCATGGAGCAAAAACATATATCATAGTTTTTGTGCTTCTCTACTCTTGTTATTACAAGAGCAGGTTTGTAGTTAATCTTTTCAAAATAGAGTAACAGATTATTTTAGGGCCTTGAAGTGTGTTTCGGAATTAGGTTTTCCCACATTTTAATACATGTCGGTCTCAGAGCATCAATGTCACAAGTATTTATCGTCAAAAGCAAGAAATATGAACACTGGTGATGTGAGCTTGTAGATACTGATATTCTTTGCTGCAGTCAGCATGTGTTCTTGGAGCTATTATCACTGAACAAGCTGATCTGATACTGTATTTCTACTACAGTAATATGAGGCGATCTGTAGACTAGCCATAAAGAATACCATCATATCCTGCTATACAGGACATCGCATTTGACATCGATGAAACAGTTACACTTATAATAACTCTGAAGAATAAGCATTCATAACCTATTTATTAAAGTATTTCATTATGTTAAAAAATTTAAAAGCATTTATATTAATTTATTATGCATTTATAACGTATTATTCATGTAAGATATTATAAAGTGAATACACGCACTTCCACATTGTCTTCTGTTGACGAGTATTTACATAAAGCAGAATCAACAATTCTGTCTGTACCACAGCTTTCAAATTATAACGTGGAGGAGAAAGGTTTAAAACACCCACTACACAGTCTTCCACTCCACAATAAGAAGCAAGTGACCCTAGATAGATAATCAATAGGTAGAATAGGGTGTCGAATAGGGATTATATTTCAATCTTATTCTATTTTCCAGTGTGGACAATAAATATGAAAAAGGTAGCTATGTGAGGGAGGGAAAAGACAGGCTCAAACTAGCACCGCGGTCCTTGAAGATATGATTACGAAGACATCAAGCACCGAAACAAGCCTGTTCATTGGGCAATTGGAACCAAACCAGTGCCCAATAACCCCCCAAAAATGAGTGGGGGTGAGCAATAAAAATAAAAATTCAAACATGAGGGGGGCATCCTTTCAGTCACTGGAGCTGGGTTCACACGAATCATACACTGTGGTCTGTTCGCTTAGCTTAGCCCATTGCAAGTGTACGAGACACTGAAGACCAGCTACTCTTGGCAGGCAGGACGAGATGCCTTTACCCTTTGAACCTTCACACTGGGCTGTTCCAAACAATCCACATCGAGAGGTTGTGAGAGTCTGACTGTTGCTGTCTGTCGACCAGGGGGTCTGCTAGCTCTACTGTGCCTTGGATGGTGCAACAGCAGTAGGACCAGGAGGCTCCAGGGCAGGCCAGTGGCAGTCTGTGAGGGCATCATACAGCTCCTCACTCTCCTCCATGTACTGCCTGTTGGCTGCCACCACATCCAGTGCCACCATGGGGTCTGCAGGAGGCACACAGACAAAGGGGCACAGCACGAGAGCCATGAAGATCAGACAGACTGGACAGTTTGTAGGCTATACTCCTGGCCTGGGTTCAATACATTATGTCAAATAGTGTCAAATACTTAAGCCGCTTTTTTGTATAATGAGAAATGAAAGAAAACAGAGCACTCACACTCCAATCCATCATCTTCAGTCTCCCCATAACCCTAAAACAAAGAGACAGATCTTTCCTCACAACATAGTACCGCTTATGTATATGTAAAGAGCGATAAGAGTAGAGGGGGTGGGAGAACACACCTGATTGCTATAGTCATAGTGGTTGTAGTTGTAACCTCCGTAGCTGCCCGTGTTCTGGTCATAGCCCCAGTTGGAGTAGTAGTCAGGGTACTGTTGGTAGTACTGGCTGTTGTTGTATGAGTATGGCTGATTGTACCTGTTGTCTGAGTAACCACCTCTGTTTATACAGGAAAGAAAACCTTTATGAATAAACATCATATTTAAAAATAAATATGCTATTTATAATGAGTAATGAATGAAAAGCGTGGATTATTTGGGATATTTCCTACATCCGTGATGGGAGACAACTTGAACATACCAAACGAATGGAGTAAAAGTGTCTTCTTTCATCTACACACAACTACCTTCTCTACTGTATGAAAGGAGGCTCTGTTAGTCCCTGGACAAAATAAGTTCAGAGGCATGCAGTACATACCTGTTCTCTCCTTGCCTTCCGTATGTGGCACGGTTTAGTTTGAACCTCTTCGGCTGGAGAGAAGAGAGTTTTGTTCAGAATGGATTATTCCAGACGTTATTTATATCTAATAAAGTTAATGGGTATATCAAGAGTTCACCATATGCCCTATACATATCCAATCTTCTCAGAGTGCCTGAGATAGGTGAAGGACGTATGGGTCGATTCGAGATTGGAAATCAATGTGGAATCATTAAGTGCTGTGTGTGTGTGACCCTGTACCGGTGTGGCTCCAGGGAGAGGCTTTCCGTTGACTTTCCTGAGACACCTCTCAGCAGTGGCCTCGTCCGCCAGCTCAACAAAGCAATAGCCTGCCGCACCCCTACACAAAGTGGAGAAGGACCAAAACACATACATGTACGTGTCGTGTTTGTGCAATTTCTTCTGTTGTTGAATAGTGATAGTAATATACAGTGGCTACTAGACATTCCCAAAGACAAAAAAAAGTATATCAGTCATAACCCTTCTATTGCAGTAGCCTAATGTTCTCCCGTCTTACCAGTTCATTTTGTTCCGGATGATTCTCACCCCCACCACAAGCTCTCCCATGGTGGCGAATGCACGAGAGATGAACTTCTCATCCATGTAAGGCTCTAGCTACAGGGGATGAGAGAAAAACACTAAGTTGAACAGAAAACATCTACTCTAGGTAGCTACTGTAAGTTACCTACACCCTGTAACTTAATGTAGCTAGCTAGCTACATTCAACTGAACATATTCTCAAACTTTCAGGGTCACTGACTTGGTGGTCTTTATCACCTGGAAATGACAGGCTTCATGAGACTAGAGGGCTCTTTAGGGCTTGTCAGTGAGCAAGAACTAGTTAACGTTAATGAAAATGCCTGAGGGTGCATCTATAAGCTAACGAGCTAGTTGCTCGCATGGTGGTAGCACTGAGGGTTGGTAACACTAGCTATCCTAAAGTGGGAGTCACACAAGAGCTAGGATATGCTAATGCTAGTTTTCTATGCATGCAACGTTATTATAATAACATATCAGGACTTACATTACCCATCCATAAGCAACTCATTTTGTTTACAATTTCAGATCACCAACGTAAGTGGAGCTTCATAACACACTGGTAAATCTACAGACTGCCATCTAGAGGATTTGTGGCTGGTGGTTGGGGGTGTGCCGTTCACTGTTGCATTCTGGGATAGTAAAGTCCTCCACATTGCGTCACTTTTCCTAAAACGTTTTGGTGATCTTGGTGCGTTCAAGACAACTGGAAACTCTGAAATAGCGGCAATAATCTTCAAGTTGGAAAGTCGGAGTTCAAGCAAGGGACCCGAGTTCCCGGCATGGAATTTTGAGTTGGATGACGATTCAAAACGATTTTTCTCAGGCGGAGCTCCTTCCCAGTTGTCTTGAACTTACTGAAGTCGGATACCTCCAGTTGGTTTGAACGCGGCGTAACTGCTGCGAACGAGTCATTGGAAAGGTCGTGCCAGACAGAAATGTAGCTTGCCCACATGACAAAAACGTGGGTCACTAAAACGTTTTAAAATATGATGTGGTTACTTCAAGTATGTGCCTTTTGGATTCCGGGATTAGATTTTACTGTAGCATGATAACGTGCGCGTTCTGTTGAATAACATCTGAAGAATTAAGTAGTAGATGTTAACTTCTAGCTAAATTCACAGAATAACTAGCTAATAACTAGCTAAACATGAGTCCTGTTGCTTCAAATCAAGAGACAGCTGCAACAGGACTTCCTGCTTCTTCTGAATCCCCAGGAAGTAGCACACCTTTCTCCATAACTGGACATATCCAGCAAGTCTACAGCCATGTCAAAATAGAGAATTTGGTTGCAGGACTCAGTGGAGGAGTCGTGTCAACACTGGTGCTGCACCCTCTTGACCTAGTCAAAATCAGATTTGCAGGTAACGTATTGGTCAATGTGTGGTTCTAAAACTCTTAGTTACAAGGTGTTTATTTGTCCGGACTGAGAACGATTTGCAGCAGCTAGCTAACTTCTACATTTGACAGGTGTACGATTGGGAACCTGCAAATGATGCAATCAGCACATGGTAATAACATAGGAGTAGCTAGCTACCTGGCTATAACTTGAATGGACAGTTGATGTTCTGTTGACTCTGACAGTGTATGTTTTCCCCTGCCTTGTCTTTTTCCTGCAGTGAGTGATGGACTGGACTTGAGACCTAAATATAATGGCATTATCCATTGTTTGAAAAATGTGTGGCAGCAGGAGGGGGTCCGAGGACTCTACCAAGGAGTCACCCCAAACATCTGGGGTGCTGGGGCATCATGGGGACTCTACTTTTTCTTGTATGTATAACCAGAAGAAGTAAAACTGGTCTACTTTCTCTGGGATAATAACTTTACAATATTATGCTAGATGACATGACAGCATGCAAGCATCAGCTGACATTTATTTTTTATTTCAGTAGTCAATCCCAGGTTGATGTTTTTTTACTTCAAGGCGACAATATTGTAGAATAATAGTGAAGACACCCATGAAATTATGTAGTAACCAAACAAGTGTTAAACAATCAAAATATATTTTATATTTGAGATTCTTCAAAGTAGCCACCCTTTGCCTTGATGACAGCTTTGCACACTCTTGTCATTCTCTCAACCACCTTCATGAGGTAGTCACCTGGAATGAATTTCAATTAACAAGTGTGCCTTGTTAAAAGTTAAGTTGTGGAATTTCTTTCCTTCTTAATGCGTTTAAGCCTATCAGTTGTGTTGTGACAAGTTAGGGGTGGTATACAGAAGATAGCCCTATTTGGTAAAAGACCAAGTGCATATTATAGCAAGACCAGCTCAAATAAGCAAAGAGAAACAACAGTCCATCATTACTTTAAGACATGAAGGTCAGTGAATCCTGATAATGTCAAGAACTTTGAAAGTTTCTTCAAGTGCAGTCGCAAAAACCATCAAGTGCTATGATGAAACCCAGAATTACCTCTACTGCAGAGGATAAGTTAATTAGCATTAACTGCACCTCAGATTGCAACCCAAATAATATGTGCTTCACAGAGTTCAAGTAACAGGCATATCTCAACATCCACTGTTCAGAGGAGACTGCGGGAATCAGGCCTTCATGGTAGAATTGCTGCAAAGAAACGACTACTAAAGGACACCAATAAGAAGAAGAGACTTGCTTGGGCCAAGAAACACGAGCAATGGACATGTCCTTTGGTCTGATGAGTCCAAATTTTAGATTTTTGGTTACAACCGCCGTATCTTTGTGAGAAGCAGAGTAGGTGAATTGATGATCTCCACATGTGGTTCCCACTGTGATTCATGTAGGGAGAGGTGTTATGGTGTGGGGGTGCTTTGCTGGTGACACTGATTTATTTAGAATTCAAGGCACACTTAACCAGCATGGCTACCACAGCATTCTGCAGTGATACGCCATCCCATCTGGTTTGCGCATAGTGGGACTATAATTTGTTTTTCAACAGGACAATGACCAAACACACCTCCAGGCTGTTTAAGGGCTATTTGACTGAGAAGAAGAGTGATGGAGTGCTGCATCAGATGACCTGGCCTTCACAATCACCCGACCTCAACCCAGTTGAGGTTGTTTGGGATGAGTTGGACTGCAGAGTTATGGAAAAACAGCCAACAAGTGCTCAGCATATGTTGGAACTCCTTCAAGACTGTTGGAAAAGCATTCATCATGAAGTTGGTTGAGAGAATCCCAAAAGTGTGCAAAGCTGTCATCAAGGCCAAGGGTGGCTAATTTGAAGAATCTCAAAGATAATATATATTTTTAATTGTTCAACACTGTTTTTGGTTACTACAGTACATGATTCCATATGTGTTATTTCATAGTTTTGATGTATTCACTATTATTATACAATTTAGAAAATTAGTAGGTGTGTCCAAACTTTTGACTGGTACTGTATATATTTTTAATAATACCATCTTTGAGTACTAACAGTCAAATAATAGCTAGACAGTCAGGGAGAATCTTTAAAAAATATATATATATCGCATTCAGGGCACATGCCTATTGATTCTGTTATAAGTGAGTAGGTGTGTCCAAACTTTTGTACTGTGTATATATAGCATGCTTTCTATCTGGTTTTGGTTGTTTAAGTTGACACTGAAACAGTTTTTCTGTCCTGAAAATGACCACGGCCTGCCTAAGAATTTCCTATACAGCAAAATCCCTGTAATTAGCTCCAATGACTGTAATTTCCTCTATATTAAAGTGGTAGTTCGAGACTTCCCCAGAGTCGGTTGAACAGGAACGGTTCATGTAGACTTCAAGTCATTACGCTAACTCTAGTTGGCATTGGCTTGTGAAACTACCTCTAACTTCCTTCATACTGGACACAGAGACATAGAAATTGTATCCACGATGGTATTCTGTTGCAGTTAGCGATTTCATAATATAATTATTTTTCACATGAACCCCCCCCCAAAAAAAATGGAAGATATCCTGTAGTCCAGTTTGAAACTCCGTGATCTATCCAATCAAATATGAACTCATAACTTAACATGACTGTTGACAATAGCACTTTTAAATAGCAATGGTAGCTTAGGGATTTGTCTATTGAAGTGTCCAATTAATTTTCTGTACTGTCTGTGTTAACTTCCCCCACAGTTACAATGCCATCAAGGCGTACACTAAGGAAGGCCGTCATTCTGAACTGAGTGCCACAGAACACCTGCTGTCAGCCGCCCAAGCAGGTTAGTACTGCCTTTGGCTAGACTCCAGGGACACACACACTGATGGTGGCGTGAGGTCAATACAATGTCTATAACCATAACTTCGAAGGTCAACACTGTTTGATTTATCCGCATAGGACCGGTGTGGGTCGGTCCATGCTTTCATTCCAATCAAACAGTTACCGTTACACAGCTAAATAACATATCATAGTCTGCTCCTCTAGTCCAGACTTTGATTAGTTGAATCAGACTGACTGGTTGGAACAACATATTTGACTCTGACTAAGGAAAAAGTACACAGTATACATGTATACAGTAAAATGTATACAGTTACTGGTCAATTTGCTGACATTTTATTATTTTTCTGGCTATATACAGTCATGTGATTTACCCTAATCATGTTAGAGAGTTCAGTGGAATAAACTAATCCACTGCACTCACTGCCAGACAATGGTAAAGGGAAGAAAGACACTACTGCTCTGTGTCGTGTTCTACCAACCTCAAGTGACTTTAATTCAACTTAATGAGATAGGGATGTCTTCACCAGCTCCATTCTTCACAGGCTCCATGTAGTGTAGCGTAGATCTTGTAGTTTGGTTTAATTCTTGTGTGTGTGTGTATGTGTGTGTGTGTGTGTGTGTGTGTGTGTGATAGCTCAGAAACTCACCTCTGTTTCCTCCGTCTCCAGGTGTATTGACTCTCACCCTAACCAACCCTATCTGGGTGACTAAGACTCGCCTGGTGCTGCAGTACAACGCTGATCCCACCAGGAAACAGTACAAAGGGATGATAGATGCACTGGTGAAGATCTACCGGCATGAGGGGATACCTGGACTGTACAGGGTGAGGCTCAATATAACCCAGGTTTTGTCATCTGTATGTATGATGTCTGTATCCTGAATAGAGCTTATTAGGACTCTTGTCTGCTTACAGGTCAGGTCCAGTGAATGTGCAGGACATGTGAATGGTGTCATATGTAAACATGTTTTCTCCTTATGACCCCTCACAGCCTAAAATTAGGCAATGTACCATGAAACTTCAATTCTGAGTCTCAAATAGCTGTCCTTTTTTAATAGCTGGGCATCGGCAGACATTTCAGCAAGTAAACGCCTGTTTCAAATAAACACTGGGTCTAAATGAATTGTTTACGAGGTTACCATGGACAAAGCTCTGATATTCCCACGATCAACATTTTTTATTTAATTCTGTCATTGTTGGCGCCACCAAAAAGAAAACACGAGATCAAATGGAGCTCTCCATGGAGCTGATGGGCGAAATTGGGGTGTATGATTTGGCAGTCTTGTCTTTGCAAGTCTGATCTACAATGGATTTGTTATTATAATGTTTATACTGGTCATACTGGTCACAATAATCAGTGTGGTAGTCTTTTCAACTTTTCATTGTGCAAAAGTTGCGTGCATTAACGAAATAGCCGCCTGGCTCAAGTAGAAACTTGTCTCTAATAAGCACAGATTGTGTTCAGTGATTAAAGAAAATAATCACCCCTGCTATTAAATATGCACTATGCAGAAATTGCTCCATTTCCTGGTTGCTCAAATATCGAATAGTTGGCCTCATTTCATTTTACAAGCAAGTATAGTGTAGTGTAGAGAATCATTCTACCATCTAAACCGCTGTGAAATAGCTTTTCCATACCCAAACATATTGTTTTTTCAGATGTTTGAAGCTGGTGTACAAAACCGAAAGTAAAAGAGGCAAAAACAAAACTTAAGAACCAGAATCATAGAAATCGCCACATAGAACAGATCTACCACTTCTTAGACTTTCTTTCAATGAGTGACATACCTATAACTCACATTTCTATGTGAATTTGGTCGGTTTACCCAAAAGGTTACAAGGGTGCAGCCTTTATTGAAGTTTTATGTATGTACTGTAGTTGCATAAGATTTGAATGCATGTTTTATAGACTACCACTAGGGGGCAGTACCTCCATTTTTCATTTTAGCAATTTAGCACACTCTCATCCAGAGGGACATACATTTAGTGCATTCATCTTAATTAAGATAGCTAGGTGAGACAACCACATTTCACAGTCATTGGTGGAAAAAGTACCCAATTATTATACTTCAGTAAAAGTAAAGATACATTAATAGGAAACGACTCAAGCAAAACTGAAAATCACCCATTAAAATACTACTTGAGTAAAATTCTAAGTTTCTGGTTTAAAATGTACTTAAGTATCAAAGTAAATGTAATTGCTAAAATATACTTAAGTATCAAAAGTAAAAGTATAAATTATTTTAAATTCCTTATATTAAGCAAACCAAGCGGCACCAAACCAGTACAGATACCCAAAAAAACTACTTAAGTTGTATTTTTACTTAACTACTTTACACAGCTGTTCACAGTCATGGTAATAAGTACATTTTTTCCTCAATAAAGTAGTTATCAGCAAAGTCAGTGTTAGTAGGAGTAGATCATGCACATGGCAGGGCTGATCAATGACAGTCCTCTAGGGCTAAAACACTTCGGATTGTCATCTTCTCCTAACAAGGGACTAATTCAGATCTGGGACACCAGGAAGTGTTTCGGACCTCCGGGACCGGAATTGGAACAGCCTGGGTAGTCAATAGGATAAATTGTCTTTCAAGATATTAGTGTTTTTATATCAGCTGTAAGTATTTTTTAATATTATAAATACCATGATCATATCAATTGGATTTGGAAGATAATATATAACATTTCATTTCAAAGTGTATTTGTCAGGTACAGATAATGACCCCAGTGTTTAATCCTCCAGGGGTATGTTCCTGGTTTATTTGGCACGTCACACGGGGCATTGCAATTCATGGCCTATGAGGAGTTGAAGAGAGACTACAACAAATACAAGAAAATGCCTTCAGAAGCTAAACTGGTGAGTGCAGACTGCAGAGTGAGGAAACATTAAGACTTCTATACACCTAGTTTTAATGACTCAACCATATGGGGAATAAACCTTTAAAGTACTTATAAAGAAAACCCACATCTAAGTGTTGCAGGATTTCTGGAAGAATTACTGTAATGCTTATTAAAGAAGTGACTCTCAGGCTTCATTCCTCCAACCTCTCTGTCTTTCCCACTCTCTCTCCGTCTGACCAGAATGCATTGGAATACATCACAATGGCAGCTCTATCCAAAATATTTGCTGTGGCTACCACATACCCTTACCAGGTGGTGCGGGCTCGCCTGCAGGACCAGCATAATAAGTACAATGGAGTCCTAGATGTGGTCAGGAGGACATGGAGGTAGGCCAAGACCACACTGTTGGTTTACTGTACATACAGGGAAAACAGCTAGTTTTAGGTTAACTAGCCAAAACTTGGTATAATTGACTATTAAGTGTGCATATAACCATGTTCATGGGATTTGGTAACATAACAGTGTGAAGCAACGAAGATCTGCAGCTTCAAACTCTAACTACAGAGAGCCACAAGAAATCTTGCCCATACCAATGCTGCCATTTCAATCTGTTTTTTTCCCTCCCACATAGTGACTACTGTGTTTCTTTTGGCCCCTCCTCCACAGGAATGAGGGAGCTGTAGGGTTCTATAAAGGCATGGTGCCCAACCTGATCCGTGTCACCCCAGCCTGCTGTATCACCTTCGTGGTCTATGAGAACGTGTCTCGCTTCCTGATGGGCCAGAAGTGAGGAGGACTAAGGAGACAGCCATGGAAGGACCACAAAAAGGAAGGGACTCAGACAGTGTATGTGGTGCTAGATAAGATAAGCCATGAACTGAAGTCTCCAGAACTGTCACAGCAGGTAACTGGACAACTGAAGTCCCCAGAACTGTCACAGCAGGTAACTGGATAACTGAAGTCTCCAGAACTGTCACAGCAGGTAACTGGACAACTGAAGTCTCCAGAACTGTCACAGCAGGTAACTGGACAACTGAAGTCCCCAGAACTGTCACAGCAGGTAACTGGATAACTGAAGTCTCCAGAACTGTCACAGCAGGTAACTGGACAACTGAAGTCTCCAGAACTGTCACAGCAGGTAACTGGACAACAGGAGCAGACATATCACCTGGATACAGCTCTGGCAGCCGAGTCAAAACAACCATAAAGGAACCCCTAAAGCATGTGGTGGAATTAGATCTTATTACCACTATGAAAAACCAGGACTCGCGTCTATCGTGTACATTTGAGGTTTGGCATTCTCAGAGACATGATGTTGACAATGCTGGTAATTAAAGACTGGTCTCTGTCTCTTGGATGCATCACAGAAGAGCAGACCTCACTGGAGGTACTAATGTACCCCCAATTTGTTTTAATTTAACTTATTGGCATCATACTGTAGTGCATGTAAACCTTCATGTTGATTATGTCATAGGAAATGATCACAGAGACTGATTGCACTGTTCAACATCTTTGAAATATTGTTAATTTCAGAAGTCTTCAGCTGAAATATCAGTGTTGAATTGGCATTAGTCCATTTCTTTCAGGTAAAATATTCTATTCAAGATTCAACCTTTATGTTGCTTTTGTATTTGTTAGCTTTTTTGTTGTTTCAGATTCAATTTTACGCTGTTCTGTGTTCACGTGTCATTTGGAAAAAGGGATCAGCACATGCATTTCTTTATGATTTTACCTGGTCATACAAATGTCACGCCCTGACCGTAGAGACTTTTTATTTCTCTATTTGGTTAGGTCAGGGTGTGATCTTTGTGGGCATTCTAGTTTTTCTATTTCTTTGTTGGCTGGGTATGGTTCCCAATCAGGCAGCTGTCTGTCTCTGATTGGAGATCATACTTAGGCAGCCTTTTTTCCACCTTTAGTTTCTGGGATCTTGATTTTTGTATAGTTGCTGTGTAGCCTGCAGAACTTTATGTTCGTTTTGTATTTTGTTGTTTTTCGGTGTTCATTTTAATAAAAGTAATATGTTCGCCTACCACGCTGCACCTTGGTCTCCTCATTCAAACGAGGAGCGTAACAACAAAGCCATTTTCAAAGAATGTTCTTCTCTGATAGGAAAACATTTGGTAGATTTTCTTTGCTTCAGATTAAATTTAACAGCTATGCTGTGTTCACTTGTCACTTGATAAAACGATGTCTAAATGCATTTAAATGCACTAAATGCATTTCTTTATGAATTCACACATTTTCAAAAAAATATATTCTCTGATAGGAAAACATGTTATAGTATAATGAGTAACACAATGCTTGATTCATACAAAATATTACTTTATTGACAGTAATTCATTTAAAAATGTACGACTTCAACAGATTACATGCACAGCCAAAATCTTTCCTTATTAAACAGGAATGGGACTAATGAGGAAAAAATCTAATTTCAGGTGGCCAATAAACTAGACCCTACCCATGTGCTGTAGTACAAAACATTCAAGTGAACATCAGTGATACTGTAGTAGGATTTAGCCACAACTGAAGTTGTCTGATTGGCCAGAGGACATTGTCAAAGACTAGGAACCCATCCAGAAACTAAACTGATATGTAGTCAAAGGCTTCAGAAGTATTGTTAGGGGTTCTTTCTCTATGGGTCCTGGTCCCATCACTTAATAAAGAAGGCCTCATTTGGGCAGCTCCTCTATGAAGACCCTGGATACAGAGTTCCACCCTGTAGATGCATCTCCTCTGGGGTAGTCAGCACAGGTCCCCACCCAGATAGCCACGTCCACCAGGCCTGCCCGGATCCCCTCACACAACCCTTCAACTGGGACAAGACAAGAGGAATACACAGGTCATAGATCCCCTCACACAACCCTTCAACTGGGACAAGACAAGAGGAATACACAGGTCATAGATCCCCTCACACAACCCTTAGACTGGGACAAGACGAGAAGTTACTCTAAATTTGGGTAAAGTGTCACGGAGAGAAAAACTAAGGTAATTGGGGTTTATTTTCAAGACAACTTCCTGAGTTACATTGAACACTCACACTGCCGTATGTGTGCCAAGACGAGGGCTGTTAATTGCTTTGTTTTGGTCTTGCTACACTGGTGAACTTGGCAGCTAAAGAAGGAAAACTATGGAGTAGGCATGCATATGCCAAATGTCTTGCTTCACAGTAGAATTTAAACAGTAATAGTAGAGATATTATTCATATTTTAAGGCTACAATAGATTTCACATTTGAGATATATAAGCAAAATACCACCACAAACAAATAGCTACCACTAGCTACAATAGCTCAGTTTACTGGATGAGCTGTGCATGTTGGTGGTATAATCTCTAACCAGATTAGGTTCTGTGTATAGTGAGTGTAAGGTTGATTACCAGATGAGGTTCAGTATATAGTGAGTGTAAGGTTGATTACCAGATGAGGTTCTGTATATACTGAGTGTAAGGTTGATTACCAGATGAGGTTCTGTATATACTGAGTGTAAGGTTGATTACCAGATGAGGTTCTGTATATACTGAGTGTAAGGTTGATTACCAGATGAGGTTCTGTATATAGTGAGTGTAAGGTTGATTACCAGATGAGGTTCTGTATATACTGAGTGTAAGGTTGATTACCAGGTGAGGTTCTGTACATACTGAGTGTAAGGTTGATTACCAGATGAGGTTCTGTACATAGTGAGTGTAAGGTTGATTACCAGATGAGGTTCTGTATATACTGAGTGTAAGGTTGATTACCAGATGAGGTTCTATACATAGTGAGTGTAAGGTTGATTACCAGGTGAGGTTCTGTATATAGTGAGTGTAAGGTTGATTACCAGATGAGGTTCTGTATATACTGAGTGTAAGGTTGATTACCAGATGAGGTTCTATACATAGTGAGTGTAAGGCTGATTACCAGGTGAGGTTCTGTATATAGTGAGTGTAAGGTTGATTACCAGATGAGGTTCTGTATATAGTGAGTGTAAGGTTGATTACCAGATGAGGTTCTGTATATAGTGAGTGTAAGGTTGATTACCAGATGAGGTTCTGTATATAGTGAGTGTAAGGTTGATTACCAGATGAGGTTCTGTATATACTGAGTGTAAGGTTGATTACCAGATGAGGTTCTGTATATAGTGAGTGTAAGGTTGATTACCAGATGAGGTTCTGTATATACTGAGTGTAAGGTTGATTACCAGATGAGGTTCTGTATATAGTGAGTGTAAGGTTGATTACCAGATGAGGTTCTGTATATACTGAGTGTAAGGTTGATTACCAGATGAGGTTCTGTATATACTGAGTGTAAGGTTGATTACCAGATGAGGTTCTGTGTATGTTGATGGTGGAGTTGAGCTCAGGGCTGCCTTGGTCGAGGTAGATGATGAACTCGATGGGCAGAGGTCCTGTACACTCAGCTCCGTTGAAGGTGAAGTACCAACGCTGGCAGCAGGCTGTCTTACACTTCAGCCTCAGGGAGCCGCTGAAGAGCACACGCAGGGCACTGTCTGAACGCAGCTTGGTGAATGTACAGTCCTACAGGGGACACACGAGAGGTGGAGACACTAGCATCCAATGATAGCATCTTCAATGTTTTATGTTCTGTATTCATGTCTGGTTTCAATTCAGTGTGAATAATACAATGTTGTTACTAGCAATTACACTGTTAGTACACAGGCTTAAGAGCAAATGAAAATAACATGTTAACAAATGTTTTTCTCTAAACAAACACAATCAACCTTATTATGGATGATCAACATAGTAATAATGCTGATGTAACTATATTACTCTGTGCCCCAGATCCTGTCTAATGAGCATTGCCTGCCACTTACAGCTATTTTGCCCAGGTCGATCCCATAGTTGAGTGAGTTCCAGGCACACTGCTTGTAGTTGGGTTTCCATGGCTCCTCAAACACCTCACTCACACACTCTCCTTTCTCCCCCTTGATGCCATCGCGCCCCGGGATGCCAGGAGTCCCAGGGATGCCATTGGTGCCAGGGTTACCCTCCCTTCCAGGGGTGCCAGCCGGACCCTGGGGGCAGCTGTTGTACTGGAGAATGAGAGAGGGAGGGAGATAGGAAGATATGGAGGGAGAGAGACACTGTTATAATGGGGAACAAGAGGGAGAGACAGACTGTTCTAATAACCACACTAATAACATACCACCTAGAGTTAAGAAGTGCCATGTTGTCATCTTAGCATCATATGAACTACATCAAATGTATGTGCCCACATTCATGACAATGAACATCTAGACCTGTAATGGATAATGGTGGACACAGACGTCAGTTCAATGTCTAGTTTTGATTTACAGTTGATTTGGTTGTCAACTAACGTGAATTCAACCTGAAATCAACAGAAATGTGAACCTTGTCATGGATTTAGGTGAAAAGTTGGGTGAGAAAATGACAAACATTTCTGAAATTATTTTACGTTGATGACTTTTTGCAAATCCAATCAGTTTTCCACATTGATTCAACTTCATCGCATTGATTTTTGTTTGTTTAAATGATGTGGAAACAACACTGATTCAACCAGTTTGTGTCCAGGGGGACTTGACTCCCAATCACAAAAGTGCAAAAGAAGATGTCAAATGTCTGGGCCTTTTGTGACCAAATGAAGTGAGTGACAGAGTGAATGAAGCAGGAATTCAGAGTGTAAATCTGTGTTCCTGTGTTTGTGGTCAGTCAGTGACTTGAGACAGACAGACCAGCATGATTCAATGTCCAGTTCTGTTTTGTTTAAACAGATGCTCCCTCTTACTCACAGTGACTCAAACACATACAGACAGGCTGGCTGGCCAGAGTAGCAATACCACACAGAGAGAGAAACCATGCTTCTCTAACATGACTGTTTATTGCAAGACTCTCATACGTAGATATACTTGGTGAATCAGCAACTGAGTAGATGTAAATGGGGGGAAATCTGGAAGTATTTTTCTGTGCTATTGTCTGATGTACTAGGCCTAGAGTCCAGTATTTAACATACAAACATGTGATACTCTTAGTTAAGCACATTGTATCAGAATAAATATGTAGCATTGTTCTCAGATCAAGAACATTCACTTAAAGGATATAAAAGGACATAGGAAAAAGTGAGCCAGTGCTCAATGGAGTCATTAGTAACCGTTGAGAATCGGCTAGGAAAATGTCAGCTTTTTATTAGTCATGCAGCTGTGCTGTGCTAGGTTGTGCTGTGCTGTGCTGTGCTGTGCTGTGCTAGGTTGTGCTGTGCTGTGCTGTGCAAAGACTGAGTCTTCGATAACAAATAAGAAACCAAAGACAACGTCAGCTTATATTACAGTGAACTGGTTATTTCAAGAACTTGTTCTAACTTGAGCTGATATTGTTCATATTACTTTTAGACAATGAGCATTTCAGGAATGCCAAAATCAAATATAAAATGGGGTAGGCTATGGAATTACATGCCGTATTTAAATTCCAGTTGTCGAGACACAAATGGTATACTGAGCAATATACCAGGCCTGAAGAGCCCTTGGCCAGATTTCCCAAAAGCATCTTAAGACTAAGTTCAAAACCATCGTTATTAACGTTGAACTTGAAAACACTCGAAATCTAACGCCTGCCTCAGACCACTCATAGAACAGCTAAGCACGCCGTTAGATGTTTTTTTGCCCTCCCACTTCACTTTATACACAGAAGATCTCCGCTAAACATAAAATCACATCTGTCTCTGTGAACATGATATCTTCAGAACAAAGTTGACTAGATATTTAAAAGTTGCCAATGTCCTTGCAATTGATACAAACTAGCGACTTATAAAAATATGTTTCAAATGAGAGATGGCCGAATTAAAATATAAACAGTAAGCTATAGGCCTATTTCAATCATATTGAAATACATTTCATGTTCAATAAATTGAGTTCTATTTTGCTGTCTTTAATTTGTCTCAACATATTTTATGATGTGTAGCCTAACTTGTGCACAATGATCTGCCAAATCAGTGATTTAGTGCAATTTTATCATTAGAATAATACCCCTCAATATTTCCAGCCATCTGTGATAATATCGTTCTGCCCCTGAACAAGGCAGTTAACTGTAAGGGTTTTCCTGAGGTGAAGCGGACCAAAATGCAGCGTGGTTTCTTTGATTCATGTTTAATAACAAAAAGATAAACACGAACACTACAAACGTGGAAAACCAAAAACAGCCCTATCTGGTGCAAAACACAGAGACAGGAACAATCACCCACAAACACACAGTGAAACCCAGGCTACCTAAATATGGTTCCCAATCAGAGACAATACCTAACACCTGCCTCTGATTGAGGACCATATCAGGCCAGACATAGAAATAGACAAACAAGACATCCAACATAGAATGATTTGGGATTTCTGTGTTTGACCTGGTATGGTTTTCAATCAGAGGCAGCTGTCAATCGTTGTCCCTGATTGAGAACCATACTTAGGTAGCCTGGTTTCACTTTTGAGTTGTGGGTGATTATTTTCCGTGTCAGTGTTTGTGCCACACGGGACTGTTTCATTTGTTTCGTTCTTTCACTTTGTTATTTTGTATTTTGTAGTGTTCAGTTGTACATATTAAAATGGACACTTACCACTCTGCAAATTGGTCCGATATCTCTTACTCCTCATCAGAAGAAGAGGACAAGCGTTACAGAATCACCCACCACCAAAGGACCAAGCAGCGTGGTAACGGGCAGCAGCAGCGATCTCCAGACTCCTGGACATGGGAAGAGATCCTGGATGGCAAGGGACCCTGGGTACTGCCGGGAGAGTATCGCCGCCCCAAGGCAAAGCTGGAGGCAGCGAAAGCCTAGAGGCGGTGGTATGAGGAGGCAGCACGGCAGCGCGGTTGGAAGCCCGAGAGGCAGCCCCAAGAATTTATTGGGAGGGAGCACACGGGGAGTGTGGCTAAGTCAGGTAGGAGACCTGAGCCAACTCCCCGTGCTTACCGTGGAGAGAGGTGGTCCGGGCTGGCACCGTGTTATGCCGAGAGGCGCACGGTGTCCCCGGTGTGCAGGCATAGCCCAGTGCGGTACATAGCAGCGCCTCGTATCGGCCGGGCTAGAGTGGGCATCGAGCCAGGTGCCATGAAGCCAGCTCAGCGCATCTGGTCTCCAGTGCGTCTCCTCGGGCCGGGGTACATGGCACCAGCCCTACGCATGGTGTCCCCAGTTCACCAGCACAGCCCAGTGCGGGCTATTCCACCTCGCCGCACTGGCCTGGCTACGGGGAGCATTCAGCCAGGTAGGGTTGGGCAGGCTCGGTGCTCGAGACCTCCAGTGCGCCTACACGGTCCGGTCTATCCGGTGCCACCTCCATGCACCAGCCCTCCGGTGGCAGCCCCCAGCACCAGGCTGTCTCTGTCTCCTCTCTACAGGTGCTCCCGTCCGTCCGGTGCTGCCGGAATGTCCCGTCCGTCCTGTGCTGCCGGAATCTCCCGTCCGTCCTGCGCTGCCGGAATCTCCCGTCCGTCCGGTGCTGCTGGAATCTCCCGTATGTCCGGTGCTTCCGGAATCTCCCGTCCGTCCGGTGCTGCCGGAATCTCCCGTCCGTCCTGCGCTGCCGGAATCTCCTGCCCATTTGGGACCCATTGCTTGGGTCCCCAGTCCGCGGTCGGTGGCAAGGGTCGCCGCTCTAAAGAGGCCACGGAGGCGTTTGAAGAGGCGGAGTAAAACTATGGTGGAGTGGGGTCCACGTCCTGCGCCAGAGCCGCCACCGCGGACAGACACCCACCCAGACCCTCCCCTATAGGTTCAGGTTTTGCGGCCGGAGTCCGCAACTTTGGGGGGGTGGGGGTACTGTCACGTTCTCACCTTAGATCTGTTGTTATGTCTTTGTTTAGTATGGTCAAGGCGTGAGTTGGGTGGGTTGTCTATGTTCCTTTTTCTATGATTTGGGATTTCTGTGTTTGGCCTGGTACGGTTCTCAATCAGAGGCAGCTGTCAATCGTTGTCCCTGATTGAGAACCATACTTAGGTAGCCTGGTTTCACTTTTGAGTTGTGGGTGATTATTTTCCGTGTCAGTGTTTGTGCCACACGGGACTGTTTTGTTTGTTTCGTTCTTTCACTTTGTTATTTTGTAGTGTTCAGTAGTACATTAAAATGGACACTTACCACTCTGCAAATTGGTCCGATATCTCTTACTCCTCGTCAGAAGAAGAGGACGAGCGTTACAACCATATGTAAATGCCTCTGTGACTATAAAAATGTGGTTATTATCCTTTATTAATATATGCCATTTAGCAGACATTTTATCCATACATTACTTATGGGTGCTCCAACCCACAATCCTGGCATTGCAAGTGCCATGCTCTATCAACTGAGCCATACAGGACTGGATCCAATATCCTTATAAGACCACCGTTGAGGGAATGGATGTCTCAGACGTTTATGAGGGTTTGATTTGTTTCTGGAGAGAATTCAAAAGCCATGAAAGGCACCTCTGTTCCGCTCAGCTACACAGCTGACTTTCCTATTAACTAATCCGAAACGTGCTGAACAAACTGCAGTAGCCCACTGTATAATATAAAGTGTTTATACTTTACACAGACAAACATACTTCTGCTGCGTAAACAGAGAAAGTGACTGTTATTGTAACTGTGGACTAACATTGAGAAATCCCCAACACACCATACATTAAGTTTGGACTCAATTAGGTTTTACACAGATCCAAATTTTTCAAACGAGCTGGACAAAAAGAAGACCCAACATAGAGAAAAAAGTGACGTCTCAGCAAACCGTGTGCAGACTTCAAACCAGGCTGAGAGCATGCTGCTAAAGACATACAGAATACACAGTAACGTTACAGTGGCAAGAAAAAAACGATACGCTCTGGAAAGGATGAGATTATTACCATGTTGTTCAAATAAGAGGTTCTTGAATTGGATTCAGCAGAGATTCTGGTGCAGTTTGGTTTGTCTGCATCGTTTCCAGTACACTAGACAGATAATAACAAGATGCTGTTCATCAAATCACATTGCTCAGTTATTACCATGCAGTCCTTTACTGCTGGTCAGATGTATGCACTAGGACTACACCAAAGCAACCACCCACTATTTTACAGTAGGCTAAACCGCCTGGGCAAAAACTGGTTGAAACAACGTCGTTTCCACGTAATTCCAATGTGATGAGTTGAATCAACGTGGAAAACTAATTGGATTTGCAAAAAGTCATCAACATAATGACATTTCGTCTTTTTTTCACCCAACGTATAACCTAAATCCAATGACATGGTGACATGTTTTATTGAATTCACGTTAGTTGACAACTCAACCAAATGTAAATCCAAACTAGATGTTGAGCTGACGTCTGTGCCCAGTGAACAAACAATGAACCAGCCAGACCCCTCATGACTTCTGTCTGGGTCTTTTTTATTCTTCTGCATGCTGGACCTTTGCCAGCTTCTTGTTTGAGTCAGTCATGCCCAATATGCCATATAATATTGAAAGAACATTTGCGAGTGGCCACTGGTCAACGTGGCACCAATCATCCATAGCCCATTCAAAATGATGGTAGTATATATGGAACTGAAAATCACTGAAAATAAAATATCTTTGAAAAAAACGTTTGATATTTTAAAGGATGAAATAATGAAAGATATTTGCAACAATTAACGGCTTAAACATTGGTTAAATGAATCGGGATGAGATTCTGTAGTTTTCGGCACTTTGAGGGCTGTGCAGCTTTAACCCAAAATAGTTTAATTGAGATGTTTTTTTTACCTTTTCGTATTCAACATCCTTCCTGTCAAGTGCCTTTCTCAATTTCTCTGCTCCATTGAAAGGTAGAATCACGCAGGTGAGGAGCAGCAGACGAGTTAGAGTTGATACCATCTTTTATTTTCCCAAAAGATCGAGAGAGACCACGGCAAGGTTTCCCTGCTGCTGTGCTGCGCCGTATTTCAAGTGAGTGGGGATGAGGGAAATTTAGAGCGCGCCTAAGCTCTGCCTGTAAATGTGTTCTCACATAGCATATGATTTATGAGTTTTTGCCGCTAAAGTTTGTCAAATGTCTGGACCTACTCAGAAGTTGTCATGGGCGGGAAATAACATTTGACTTAAAAATATTAATTATATTAATGTGAGCCTACTGCGTGTCAATTGGTCTGGAACTGGAACATGTGTTAACCACATGGTCACTTGTTCAAGACCCGTTTTAGGCTATTTGTTCCCCCCTCAATTGCTTCACAACAAACGGCTCCAGCGAATTTTGAACTTTTACTGTTGAAAAGGGATATCTCAAGTATAAATAACATAAAGTGCACACACTAAAGGGAGATTATTTTGTTGTTGCTGAGCAAAATAGTGTTTTTTTAGACACAACTGCAAACTTCAAGGAGTTGGTGTGATGGGAATCGTGATGTCATCGGCCTCCCACCTTGCTTGAGGAATAATAGAGGAGCAATAAAGAACAAAATAGGAAATGATTTCAGCGTTATAGATTGAATAGAACCCAACATATTGATTATGCTTCAGCTTGTTTACAGTTGTTGTGGGCTGCCCTGTGCCCCACCACTAATAACAGATTGGGAAAATGGAACTATGTCATTTCTCAACTATTGTAGATCCACATCATGGTATAGAATCAGTTATATGTGGGTATTCTAGTCTGTTATTTCATGAAATTGGGAAGAACTCAATGGCATACTCCTTGTGTCCTCTCGCCTAACCTCATTGGGGACACTCTTTCGGGTGCCGTCTTTCGGATGGGACGTTAAAATGGGTGCTGACTCTCTGTGGTCACTAAAGATCCCATGGCACCTATC
Organism: Oncorhynchus tshawytscha; assembly: GCF_018296145.1. Classification (NCBI taxonomy): domain Eukaryota; kingdom Metazoa; phylum Chordata; class Actinopteri; order Salmoniformes; family Salmonidae; genus Oncorhynchus; species Oncorhynchus tshawytscha. The sequence goes on along the minus strand of NC_056431.1, from coordinate 10,643,767 downwards.
GTACAAGTAGAGGTGTTAACCCCGGTGTCCTGGTTAAATTCCCAATCTGTCCCCAGTTTACAATTGGCTCATTCATCCCCCTCCTCTCCAACTATTCCCCAGGTCGTTGCTGTAAATGAGAATGTGTTCTCAGTCAATTTACCAGGTAAAATAATGGTAAAATAAAACACTCAAAACCCATTGGATGAGAAAGTCAGAGGTCCCTCCCCTCTGATCTTCTCCTCCAATGGGTTTTGAAAAGGAGGCTTATTTAATTGAAATCTTCCTTAAGTATTTTTCCTGTAGACTAGCTGATGATTAATGTTGATGACTACAAACAATTATAGGTTATGTATATTGGTGCTTTCAAGACAACTGGAACCCAGAAAAGAACGAGGTCAAATCATGATGTCAGTTATTTTCAGGTCGGAAAGTCTGAGTTCTAGAAAGACACCAGAGTTTCCGACTTGGAATTCCGAGTTGGATGAACGTTCGAAATAATTTTTCCCAGTCGGATTTCCGAGTTCCCAGTTGTTTTGAACGCGGAATTTAACACAAACATGACAACATGGTTCACTATCTGTATGGGGAATACAAAACTAGGCATCCATTCATGAGACAAATGACATTTTATTTGATTCAATAATCTTTTATTAAAAGGAAATATAATTGATACAAAATATATATCAAATAGTACATACAACATAAGACTACAAAAGTTCACAAAAAAGTATAGGGAATTTAAAATATATATATACAAAAAATCTATAGCCTAAACAAGTCTATATGCAATCAAGGATGAGTAGTGGTTATATTATTCATTTGTGAAGGAGTGGAAGCAAGATAACACATTCCCTTTAGCTGGAACCTTTGTCTTCTGATGGCCACATAATAATATACAATAGATATGGATGAAGATCAAGGACAGGGTCAGATTAAAGACAATAAAACAATTCAGCATGGAGGGATTCAAATACTTATCAAATTATTGTGAGTATGTATGGATGGATACATGGTTTTTATTAATACAGTGTACAAGACTTATTCCCAACAGGCCTTTCGGGAAAATGCTTGCAAGAAAAATGTGTACTGTCAAACACAGTTCATGGATTACCGGTAAGAATCATGACAATTGAAATACTGAACAAAACCCACACATTTGTCAAAAAAGATCAACTCAACTAGGTACATGCTTTGGATTGGATTTCGTCTCTGATTTTTCTACTGGTGTTTTCATATTGTATCATCAGTTATGTTAGGTATACATACTACTATATTTGGTTTAAAGATAATTGCGTAACAGAAATATAAACTCCAAAAAAAGACATTCGATCTCTGTACAAATTGTACAGTATCACTCAGTATTTGCACTGGGTTCATCTCTAAGTGGTAACTCCTCTAGTGTAGTGAGATGTCCAACCACAACAACTTACATAAGGTCAAGAGCCAGAAATAAGCCTGGTTACTTTGTCCACATATTTCACTGGAGATGAATGCGCACATGGAATGACTGTCACACATGTAAAGCATCTGTAGGTAGACAGACAAAAAGTAGGTTATCTGAAAACCATGATTTAGTTCACAAGGCACATTCTTCTAAAAACTGTAGTATAAAAAAACACATGCTCCACTAAGATTTACTGGAAATTAAGTTAATGGAGAGTCAGCAAATTGAAAAATGCTTATGTAACTATTTATAGATATACTGAAAAACACTAATGGAAAAGGAATGAAAAGTAGAGTAGCATACTGATTGTATTGGTAGTGAGAACCTCCTGTCTACTGCAATTACTTTAACTACAGAACTGCTATGCTTGCTTCTCATTGTTTCATGATGGAATTGTCTACATATACATGACATTAACCATTTGAATACAAAAATAAAATAAAAACAGTTAACCACCACAGCTAGATATCGTTGAAGTTCTGATTGTTTGGTGAAACATTCACGATTTTCAGATTTTCAAGCGCTTAAACTCAGTGTAAAGACTAGTCCAGTGATAGAAAATAAAATAGTTTACATAAATATTGCCAGTGTATATTCTACACACTTTACATATCAATCTACCCTCAGAAAAGTACAGCTTTCATAAGTAAATAAACAATATGTCAACCGAAGTGACTGTTTTACAGCAGGGAAATGCAACTGTTGGTCTGAAGAGCTGCATGATTCTCTGACCTCATTCACCTTGATGTGTCCAGTGATCCAGTCAAGCTAACTGATGTACAGTAGCTACACCTGTTGGGTCCGTCACTGAAGGGAACTCTCTAGGACCTTGGTGGCCCACCTAGTCTCTTCCTTCCCGTCTCTGTGGTGTGAAGGAAAACTCCTGTCCTTTGGATTTTCTCAACTCTCTATTCTCCCTCAGGTACTTAATCGATCCACTAATATCACTGATTGTTCCGAGTGTACACATCTGGTATGGTATGACAGGTTAAATCAGTTGCTCATTTGAAAGGAAGAACAGAACAAAAACCAGCAGACACTCAGTCAAGCCCCTGAGGACCAGAGTCACCCATCTTTGTTGGTGTTAAGTATCATACGAGCCTGCTGGTTGGGCTCAACAGCTGCATTCCTTGTCCTTTTTCTCCTCTGGTAACTGGCGAACCAGGTGAGGGACGGAGCCTTTCACACTGCCACTGTGGGAGTGGCTTAAAGCCAGGTGCTGTCCACTGGGCATCTGTCTCGTCTCTGATAGTTCACTCCGGGGAGTCATCCTACAAGACAAGTTTGTAAAAAACAACCTGTAAATAGTGGAGCGGACAAAACCTTTTGAAGTACTTATGTGTAGGTCAGAAAGTACTTGGGCAAAACGGTGAAAGTATCTGTCTTTACCTTCCCTCTGGGACTCTGTGGAAGCTCTCTGAGCGGCTGCTAACCTTGCTGGAGCTGCCCTTTTTACTACGTCTCTCTGCCCCCTCTCTCCCCCCAGACAGGGCCTGTCCACTGGGCTGCTTCTCCCTCTCCCTCAGCCTGGAGCCACGGGTGGAGCTGCCCCTCTCCAGCTGCTCCCTGGCGGAGGCCTCAGATGAGCCCCTGGCCTCTGAGAAAGAAGCCTGACCCCGGATGGCCTCATGGTTGCCCACTGCTGAGGTGCCGTGGTTGCCTGTGGCTGAGGCACCAGTGCTGGTGCCCATGGACTTGGAGATGACCTTCAGTTTGTGGGAGCCGGGGTTGTAGTGGTTCTTCTTGTGCTGGACACGGCTGTTGTGTTTGAGGAAGAACTCACAGGACTCCTGGAGAACTCTGCGGCTCTCACTAATGGGGCTGGATAGAGAAATAGAATTAGAACACAGTAGAATGATATCATCTGCAATCTGTAAATGTTGCATACTGTAAAACCCAAGTTGCTTCTCAAATGGTACCCTATTCCTTATATAATGCACTACTTTTGCCTTAGGGTGCCATTGAGAGACAGGCATTAGTGAAGTGTCCTTACTCTTTCTTCCTGTTCCTGTTGAAGAAGTAGGCCCATTCTGAGCAGGTCTTCTTGCTGCTGACCCAGAACACAGCTGAGATCCCAACCACCAGGGTCATCAGGTATTTAATAAGGAATAGGGACAGGTCTGGACGACCAGACTCTGTAGTCTGAAACACAACATTACAGTGTTATAAACTGTATTATAAACCGGGTGGTTTGAGCCCTGAATGCTGATTGGCTGAAAGCTGTGGTACATCACGTGTATGACATAAAAATACTTTTTACTGTTCTAATTACGTTGGTAACCAGTTTATAATAGCAATAAGACACCTCGGGGGTTTGTGGTATATGGCCAAGCCATTAGCCGTGTAATAATAGACATATACACTACCGGTCAAAGGTTTTAGAACACCTACACATTCAAGGGTTTGTCTTTAGTTGGACTATTTTCTACATTGTAGAATAATAGTGAAGACATCGGAACTATGAAATAACATAATAATAATAATGCTTCTACACCTGCATTGCTTGCTGTTTGGGGTTTTAGGCTGGGTTTCTGTACAGCACTTTGAGATATCAGCTGATGTACGAAGGGCTATATAAATACATTTGATTTGATTTGAATCATGTAGTAACCAACAACAACAAAAAATCGAAATATATTTCATATTTGAGATTCTTCAAATAGCCACCCTTTGCCTGGATGACAGCTTTGCACACTCTTGGCATTTTCTTAACCAGCTTCATGAGGTAGTTATCTGGAATGCATTTCAATTAACAGGTATGCCTTGTTTAAAGTGAATTTGTGTAATGTCTTTCCTTCTTAATGTGTTTGAGCCAATCAGTTGTGTTGTGACAAGGTAGGGGTGGTATACAGAAGATGGCCCTATTATGGCAAGAACAGCTCAAATAAACAAAGAGAAACGACAGTCCATCATACCTTTAAGACATGCAGGTCAGTCAATACGGAAAATGTCAAGAATTTTAAAAGTTTCTTCAAGTATGAGTCGCAAAAACCATCAAGCTCTATGATGAAACTGGCTCTCATGAGGACCGCCACAGGAATGGAAGACCCAGAGTTACCTCTGATGCAGAGGATAAGTTCATTAGTTCCAGCCTCCGAAATTGCAGCCCAAATAAATGCTTCACAGAGTTCAAGTAACAGACATTTCAACATCAACTGTTCAGATGAGACCTGTGAATTAGGCCTTCATGGTCGAATTGCTGCAAATAAACCACTACTAAAGGACACCAAGAAACACAAGCAATGGACATTAGACCGGTGTAAATATGTCCTTTGGTCTGGAGTCCAAATTAGAGATTTTTAGTTCCAACCGCCGTGTCGTTGTGAGATGCGGTGTGGGTGAACGGATGATCTCTGCATGTGTATTTCCCACTGTAAAGCATGGAGGAGGAGGTGTTAGGGTGTGGGGGTGCTTTGCTGGTGACACTGTCTGTGACTTATTTAGAATTCAAGGCACCCTTAACCAGCATGGCTCCCATAGCATTCTGCAATTATACGCCATCCCATCTGGTTTTGGCTTAGTGGGACTATAATTTGTTTTTCAACAGGACAATGACCCAACACCTCCAGGCTGTGTAAGGGCTATTTTACCAAGAAGGAGAGTGATGGAGTGCTGCATCAGATGACCTGGCCTCCACAATCTCCCGACCTCAACCAAATTGAGATGGTTTAGGATGAGTCGGACCACAGAGTTAAGGAAAAGCAGCTAACAAGTGCTCAGCATATGTGGGAACTCCTTCAAGACTGTTGGAAAAGCATTCCAGGTGAAGCTGGTTGAGAGAATTTACATTTGAGTAATTTAGCAGATGCTCTTATACAGAGAGATTCCTCTTAATTATTCCTCTTAAGATAGCTAGGTGGGACAACCACATATCACAGTAAGTACACCTTTTCTCAATAAAGTAGCTATCAGCAAAGCTAGAAAGAGGGTGGGGGGGGTCAAGTGCAATTTTGTTGTTTCAGGAATATTTTATTATTATAAAAAAGAAGAAGAGCTTGGACTGGGCTGAGCAGGAGCTGCCCTTCAATAGGGGTGGGATGACCAAGAGACCAGAGGTGGCAGAACAGAGTGCTCGGGTTAGGGTGTAGGGCTTGAGCATAGGTAGGGAGAGGCAGTGCTCCGTAGGCAAGCACCATGGTCTTGTGCTGAGGAGTGGGGTGACATGGGAGAACTTGGGAAAGTTGTAAAACCAGGTGGGCTGCAGCGTTCTGAATAAGTTGCAGGGGGTTGATGGCACAATTGGGAAACCCAGCCAACAGGGAGTTGCAGTAGTCCAGACGGGAGAGGACAAGTGCCTGGATTAGGACCTGCGCCGCTTCCTGCGTGAGATAGGGACATACTCTACGGATGTTGTAGAGTACCACACCCCCTCGTGCCTTATTGCTTAATGATACCATTTCCATTTAAACATCTGCCAAATATAATCATACATTTTACTGTGGCTGAAAGAAGGCATAAGAAAAGCAATGATTTTTAACATCTATTAATGTTAGATCAATTTTGCAGCAGCATATATTCATAGAGATATCAAATTATTATGAAAATGTTCTAGTGCTGAGCGTGTGTTACCTTGTGTGAGCAGGGAATGCTGTACTCCTGGCAACGGTCATTGATCCAGGTGTTTTCCCAGGTGGAGCGCTGGCTCTGTTCATAGATATAACACCCCTGCAGAGTGACCAGGGGCACCAGGTACAGACCACTGAACACCCCAATACGGATCATAAACTTCTTCAGCTTCTCCTGGTTCCTCTCATCGTGCTGGATCACCTGACGCACGTTGTTGAGCGACACGATCCCAGCCAGGAGCAGAGACAGCCCAACCACAACCCCGATACACAGTGGCGCCAGCACAAAGTACCGCAGCGCGTCCAGATCATAGAGCCCCACGAAGCACACCCCGCTGATGTTATCTCCCTCCACCTTGTTGAGAGCCAGTAGCATGACGGTTAGTGCTCCGGGGATCCCCCAGGCGGCAGAGTGGAACCACACTGCCTTCTTCTCGATGGCCTCGCAGCTCCACTTGGGCCCGGCGGCCAGAAACCAGGTGATGGTGAGGATGACCCACCAGACGATGCCAGCCAGGGAGAAGAAGTAGAGTAGCATGAAGAGTAACGTACAGCCTTTACTCTGGGAGCCCAGCACTACCGTGTCCATGGCAGCCGGGTGCACCGCCTGGAATGAATGAATGAATAAATAGATTAACGGATGAATGACTACTTTTATGTCCCATAGAGAAGTTTGCTAGGGAAATAAGTATACCTGGCATACATATAAAACATCACAATATATAGCTACATGACTTCAGATATCGTCATAAGACATAAGACATCACAAGGCATGGGCTGTATCCCGATGCCACCCTATTCCTTACATACAGTGCATTTGGAAAGTACTCATACACCTTCACTTTTTCTACATTTTGTTACGTTACAGCCTTATTCTAAAATCGACTAAATTCATTTTTTTACTCAATCTACACACAATACCCCATAATGACAAAGCGAAAAAATGTATTAAAAATTAAAAACAGAAATACGTTATTTACATAAGTTTTCAGACCCTTTGCTTTGAGACTTTCGAAATTGAGATCATGTGCATCCTGTTTACATTGATCCTCCTTGGAATGTTTATACAACTTGATTGGAGTCCACCTGTGGTAAATTCAATTGATTGGAAATAATTTGGAAAGGCATAGAACTGTCTATATAAGGTCCCACAGTTGACAGTGCATGTCAGAGCAAAAACCAAGCCATGAGGTCGAAGGAATTGTCCGTAGAGCTCCCGAGACAGGATTGTGTGGAGACACAGATCTGGGGAAGGGTACCAAAACATTTCTGCAGCATTGAAGGTCCCCAATAACACAGTGGCCTCCATCATTCTTAAATTGAAGAAGTTTGGAACCACCAAGACTCTTCCTTGGGCTGGCCACGGCCAAACTGAGCAATCGGGGTAGAAGGGCCTTGGTCAGAGAGTTGACCAAGAAACTGATGGTCACTCTGACAGAGCTCCAGCGTTCCTCTGTGGAGATGGGAGAACGTTCCAGAAGGACAACCATCTCTGCAGCACTCCACCAATCAGGCCTTTATGGTAGAGTGGCCAGACAGACGCCACTCCTCAGTAAAAGGCACTTGACAGCCCACTTGGAATTTGCCAGGAGGCACCTAAAGGACTCTCATACCATGACTAACAAGATTCTCTGGTCTGATGAAACCAAGATTGACCTCTTTGACCTGAATGCCAAGCGTCATATCTGGAGGAAACCTGGCACCATCCCTACGGTGAAGCATGGTGGTGGCAGGATCATTCTGTGGAGATGTTTTTCAGTGACAGGGACTGGGAGACTAGTGAAGATCGAGGGAAAGATGAACAGAACAAAGTACAGAGTGATCCTTGATGAAAAGCTGCTCCAGAGCACTCAAGACCTCAGACTGGGGCAAAGGTTCACCTTCCAACAGGACAATGACCCTAAGCACAAGGCCAAGACAATGCAGGAGTGGCTTTGGGACAAGTCTCTGAATGTCCGTGAGTGGCCTAGCCAGAGTCCCGGACTTGAACCCGGTCGAACATCTCTGGAGAGATCTGAAAATAGCAGTGCAACTACACACCTCATCCAACTTGACAGAGCTTGAGAGGATCTGCGGAGAACATTGGAAGAAACTCCACAAATACAGATGCGCCAAGCTGGTAGCGTCATACCCTAGAAGACTCGGGGCTGTAATCGCTCCCAAAGGTGCTTCAACAAAGTACTGAGTAAAGGGTCTGAATACTTATGTAAATATAATATTTGTATTTTTAATACATTTGCCCCCCCAAAAAATGCAAAATTGTTTTTGCTTCGTCATTATGGGGTATTGTGTGTAGATTGATGAGGAAAAAATCTATTAAAATCATTTTTGAATAAGACTAATGTAATGAAATGTAGAAAAAGTGGTCTGAATACTTTCCGAATGCACTGTAGTACAATACTTTAGACCAGGGTCCATAGGGCTCTGGGGGCTGGTCTAAAGGAGTGCACAATACAGGGGATTGGTTGCCATTTCAGACACAGACATAAACAGACCTTGTTGCAGGATGCATTGTTCCCCAGCAGGAAGCCGATGAAGTAGATGAGCGACACGAAGCTGTAGCACACGGCGTAGAAGATGATTGGCCGTTCGGGGTAGCGGAAGCGTTTGACGTCGATGAGGAAGGTGAGAAAGGTGAAGAGTGTGGCGCAGAGGCAGACGATGGAGCACACCCCGATGAAGGTCTTGGCGAACTCGATCTCATGGGGCTTGAAGTACATGTTGGAGCAAGGGGGAGCGCAGTCCCCAGCACCCAGGAACGTGGATCCCTGGCCGGGTCGGGTCTTCAGCTGAAGGGGGCACCAGAAGCCCATGTCCCTCTTGGCAGACAGAGAGGTCTTGGGTGTGGTCACTCTGGTTGGTGGCAGGACTGAGCCATCTGGAGAGTAGAGGCAATCTTCCAACCTAGAGGAGAAAAAGTAGGGTAAAGATTCAAAACCATAACTAAATTAATACCATTTCAAAACTTAGTGCTGATAAATGTAATAACTGGTCAACTGGCTGTTTGCAAGCAGTTTATAAACGCTTACTATTTGGTAATCTGAAAAAAGTCAGGCATGTGCCTGTTCATCTATACAACTTGGCACAGTACAACACGCCTATGTATGTAACAGATGTTGTGGTTCAGTGAACCTCGCCCACGTTGATGAGTAACCTGGCCTCAGACCTGGAGAATTGAGTTCAACTCAGTCAGTCACATTTACCTGTCGCACTGCAGCTCCGGAGGCCAGGTGATGCCGAAGGTGCTGATGTCCTTCCTGCAGTCTGACCTCACTTTCTCACACAGGTCGCGACATGGCCGGATCACTTTGGTGTCCTCAGTGCATGCTGGGATAAAGGCCTGACACAGGAAGTGATGTACGTCCGGAGAGCAGCGCAGGTTGACCAGCGGCATGAAGGGCTATGGAGACGGAGGGAGGGAAGGGGACAGGGGGAGTGAAAGAGAAAGAGAGAGAAAGGGAGAGAGAGAGAAAGAGGGAGAGGGGGAGAGAGAGAGAAAGAGGGAGAGAGAGAGAAAGAGGGAGAAGGAGAAAGAGAGAGAAAGGGAGGGAGAGAGAGAGAGAGAGAGAGCAAAAGATAGACATAGATCCATTCAGATTTTTATGGTTCAAGAAATACTAGGACTGCAAAATTCCAGTATCTTTCCCTCAATTCAAAGGTTTTCCAGAAGTCCTGTTTGTAGTTTCTGGATTTCTGTCCTAATTCCAGGAATCTTCCAAACAGGATTTTGGGAAAACCTAGGAAAGTTACCGGAATTTTGCTACCCTAGCAAATACTAGTACCATGTTCCTGTAAGGGTGGAGTTGAACAACTGGTCAGGCATGTTTTTAATACAAACAACCAATATTGATTTCAACTAGATTCATCTAGACATCACAACAGTTTGTAATTAAAGTCAGTCAACGTGAGGTTAATACCGTCCCTCACGGCCACAATACAGCCCATGCAGTTCCCTTGCCATGGGCAGATCCAGAAATAGAATAGTTTTATTTTCCTGTACACGTGACTTGGTTGGATAAGCTAAAAAGACTACAGTACATAAGAGGCTGTAATGCACTGTATTATGGTGCCACACAAAGGATTCCTTTCACAGGCTGTCTCAGTTTCAACAGATTTGAGTAGAGGGGGGTGGGGGTGGGCATCAGGAAATGACTCTGGGACTATTTGGAAACCAGGAGTCAAGAGGGATGTTGACTGGAATGGACAGAACTGTTGGGCTTCTGCTCAGTATCCATTCCATCACACTAAAGCTGCTGCTCTGCTCTAACAACCGTTAAACAGTTCACAGTTATTTCTACCAAAGTATGAAAACATATCTTTCCAAAGCATGAATGGTTATTTTTGGCATTGTTGAGGCACGCTTAACAGAGTTTATCCAAATAAACAGATCTTGTCGAAGTAACGACCATATCACAAAAGCTTAAGATACCATCTGAAACGACTGCAACAAATCATTCCCAAAACAATTATAACTGTATCCTTCAAAGGTTACAGACTGTATCATGTTGCCATCTTAATCTAAGGGCCACTTGGTTTGGATCAGATACGCCATGTTATCAAATAGTCCTGTTCAGTTTACAAATGCAGTTATGCAGAAAGAACTATGACTGCTGGAGGCAGTGAATCCAGCCGATGTTTACACTGTATAAGCAACATTTCCCCATCAGCACAGGACCAATCTAACAACCACACTATTCAACGTTCTCTCCCTGAAGGTTTCCCCAGCTCCAGGCTGGCGGCAGCCCAGAACTAGACGGGGGCTGGGGAACTGGCTCTCCGACTGTATGAGTCCTTGTTTCACTTCTTTAGAGGTTCCAAACTCCATCTCAAAGAACTCTTTTTAGTCTACAATCTGCAGTTTCTTGTATTTTTCTGTTTAGAGTGTATTGGAATTGGGGACTCTGTATATCCTCATTCAAAAAGTTTGATCCCTCTACTGTGGATTTCCACACAAGGTCCCTTGACTATGGATAGCAATGACTCAATTAACCTTTTACTGCAGTGGGCTAAATCAGGGTCAAACAGAGTGTTTCTTGGTAGTCATAAACAAATATACACCTCACACACATGGTTATGGGCTTTAGAAAAAGAAAACACCTGTATCATGTCAGAAATAGAGTTGAAATGTATTAAATAAAAATATTGCATCCCAATATTACACTTTATATATATCACAGAAGACTGAAAAATAACTAAATCGTTTGACATAGAAACACCGGATTTCTGTCAGTTAAAAATGTATTTTTTAAATTTATATTAATTATTAAATTATGAAAATATGAATAACATTTCACCCATGAGGCCACTAGACGGCGATTTGGTCATTTGACTGCAGGAAAGGGCTGGCTACGCAATATGGCATCCTAGCTTCAAAATGCATTAGTTGAGTTTGTAATGTATACTAAAAATATATACTAGTTTTTCACTCTATTTTGGTCTATTTCCTTACAGGTGCTGAAAGTGTTACCACTAAGCTGCCAAATACTAGAGGAATATTGGCACATTGACATCGTAACAGGAACAATGCCCCTAAAGGAAAGGGCTAGTCCTCAACCCGGAAAATCCTATCGAATAACACTGAACAGAAGAGCAACAGGAGAGTCAAATTCATAACAATACCTAGATCCCATTATGGCACACTTTCCAACAGACCATTTGGTCAGATTGTCTGTCACCAGTAGGTACTGCATGCATCTATTACAATAGATACGGCTGGCCTTGCTTTCCACCTGGCTACCCCTACCCCGGTCAACAGCTCTGCACCCCCCACAGCAACTTGCCCAAGCCTCCCCCATTTCTCCTTCACACAAATCCAGATAGCTGATGTTCTGAAATAGCTGCAAAATCTGAACCCCTACAAATCAGCTGGGCTAAACAATCTGGACCCTCTCTTTCTAAAATTATCCACCACAATGGTTGCCACCCCTATTACTAGCCTGTTCAACCTCTCGTATCGTCTGAGATCCCCAAAGATTGGAAAGCTGCCGCGGTCATCCCCCTCTTCAAAGGGGGAGACACTCTAGACCCAAACTGCTACAAACCTATATCTATCCTACCCTGCCTTTCTAAGGTCTTCAAAAGCCAAGTTAAACAGATCACCGACCATTTCCAATCCCACCGTACCTTCTCCGCTATGCAATCTGGTTTCAGAGCTGGTCATGGGTGCACCTCAGCCACGCTCAAGGTCCTAAACGATATCACAATCGACAAAAGACAATACTGTGCAGCAGTATTCATCAACCTGGCCAAGGCTTTCGACTCTGTCAATCACCGCATTCTTATCGGCAGACTCAGCAGCCTTGGTTTCTCAAATGACTGCCTCGCCTGGTTCACCAACTACTTCTCAGACAGAGTTCAGTGTGTCAAATCGGAGGGCCTGTTGTCGGGACCTCTGGCAGTCTCTGTGGGGGTGCCACCGGGTTCAATTCTTGGGCCGACTCTCTTCTCTGTATACATCAATGATGTCGCTCTTGCGGCTGGTGATTCTCTGATCCACCTCTACGCAGATGACGCCATTCTGTATACTTCTGGCCCTTCTTTGGACACTGTGTTAACTAACCTCCAGACGAGCTTCAATGCCATACAACTCTCCTTTCGTGGCCTCCAACTGCTCTTAAATGCAAGTAAAACTAAATGCATGTTCTTCAACCGATCGCTGCCCTCACCTGCCCACCCGCCCAGCATCACTACTCTGGACGTTTCTGAAATCTAAGGGTTTTATCACAGTGAAAAACACTCACCTCCATCCTGCTGGCTGCTATGTCCTGGTCATAGTGCTCCATCATGTTGGGGAAGAAAGTCATGTTGTAGAGCATCCCCAGGCAGCGATGCACCTTGATGGGTTCACAGGTGAATAGACTGTGGGCGTGGCAGCTCCTCGCCCCTATCAGTGCCAGGCACACCCAGACCAGCCTGGATATCATCATGGTGGCAGCCGGTTGCTAGGCTAAACTCTTTGTGTATAAACAGCCCTATTTGGTTCAGTGGAGGGATAACTTTATGTTGGAGGCCGAATCACTCTTCATCTACATTCCTCTAGGCTTGCTGGGGTCCTATCCATGGAGACAAAAGGAGTAACGACAGATAAAACATTCCCATCTGCCACCACGGCATCAGCACGGTGGCATGTTTGGAAATCCCAAGCTTTAAAAAAGAACAGAGTATAATTTATCTGGTGTGTTTTGAAGGGCTAATATGGAGTTTGGTTCCAAAGCATTAAAGGTCCAATGCAGCATTTTTTTCTCAATTTCAAATCATTTCTGGTTACAATTAAGTACCTTAATGTGATTGTTTTCAATTAAAGTGGTCCCAAAAAAAATGAGTAGCTTCTTAGCAAAGATATTTGCTAGGACTGTCTGGGAGTGGTCTCAGTCGGGAGAGGAAAACTGAAAACTAGCTGTTATTGGCAGAGAGGTTTTGAACTCTTTCTTATTGTTCTATTAACTAATTGATATCACCAGGCAGGCAAAAACACCATCCCAGAAAAACAGGTTGAAATTTCAGGTGGTGTTTTCAAACAGCTCTTACATTAAAAGGGCATTATCATAATTTTCACAATTTCATAGTATTATTCCAATCTCATTGCGTGGAAATATGTATAAAACACAGGATATCACGTTTTTTCACTGCATTGGGCCTTGAACGTCAATATTTATAACACCTTACTGATAAACTTTACAAAGTAATTGTAAATAATAATTTGTCCTAGTTAAATAAAGGTTACACACAGATAATTCATATTGATCTGAGTGGATTATTGCTAGTGAGAAATACATCTGTCCAGTCTCTTCTGCAGTGGAGAATAGATTATGTGGTGGAATTGCACACTGAATTGCAGACTAATTCAATAACAACATCAGCTTGTTGATACAGGCTTAAAGCTTTAAGTGTCTTGTGAAGTCTGGTATGTAACAATGTATGATTGGAGCATGCCACGCCATCTAATCTCACACAGGTAATCATTCACAGAAAGCACCGTCTGGAATGCATGCAGTTTGCATTCAATAAGTGTATAATTTGCTGTACTGCAGAACATAAATCACTTATTTCACTTTTTAATCTGCTGCAATAGTCCTATGCACTTTTGTATGGTTGTTTTGTTTATGTTTACATGTTTGAGTTGTGGAGAGAATTGCTTTAACAATAAACAAATCAATCAAAACTGATTTAATGATTATTATTATGATTTTACCAAACAATCTAATGTTTTGCTACTGTATCGATTGGCATATAGCGAACCACGTGACTGTTTCTATCATGTTCAGTAAATTTGGAATAGTTTAGCCAACAAAAAACATATTCGATTCCCAAATTAGGCTACTAACAAAAATAGCACTGAGAAAAGGCTATTGAATAGTAAAATGTTTTGACTTGGTTACAAATCACGTACACTCCAGTCAAATTATTTAAAAAACATAAGATTTTTCATTTTTAAAGTAAAAAACAACTACTTCAGAATAAACCCTATTATCAAAGGTTTAAGAAAATTACACTGCAGTTACATGGAATAGAATGGGAATATACAGTTCCTTTCTTCATGTTTTACCCAAATTGGCATTCGGAATCTCCATTTGTTCCCCGTGTCTGGCAGCCAACTTCGGGAAGTGCGACTAGTAAATATCCCTGTTTCAGTAGCTTGGAAAGGGCCTCGATAAGTTTCGAATGTAACATTTATTTAGACAAGGACAGAAAAGTCACAATTACACTCACCTTTTCGTTATTAGTTTATTCTACATAAAGGTAATCGTTCCATTGCAATCCTTTCGGATTTTGCGACAATGTTTCCAGCGACTTTGAACTATTCTCCGCCTTCTTTCTTTCAGCTCCACATCCTGTCTGTCTCGGTGTTCGATACAACACCCATTACAGTAACAATCCGGGAAAATACTGGCCGTTGTTATATGCAGGTGCTATTATCAAGCGTAGACAGTGTAGCCACAAACATTATGTATTTTATAGTGGTACCATTCCAAGATGGATAGTCCTCGAGCTCAGATAATACATGCATCATAACACTGTATCAATTTTGTACAATTAAATTATGATTTTTCTTAAATTATTATATTTTTCACTGTAAGGGGAGAATTCAAGTTGAACATTAAAGATACAACATTCACATAAAAAGGCCGCAGATGAAATGACACAAGGAAATGCAGATCATGGTTGTATTATGTGACTGACTGGGTTCACCAGCAGATGGCAGGAATGGTTATACGAAGCATAGGCCTACAGTGTATCATCTTGTAGCCAATTTTGGGGACAAAAATCGGTAACAAAAATCTAAATGTCATGCATAGGACTTAGCCATCATCTTCATCTTGATGTCTGGAAACATCTTGACACATACAGTTGAGAAGTCTTGAGTTGAGACACTTAGCGACTAGATAGTAGGCCTATCAGGTTATAAAAACAAATGAGAGGCAGTGCACTACAGTAACTGAAGTCGTGTTTAGGGGGTCACATGTCATCAACACAATAATAGCATACAATTTCGGCTGCATTCTATACCATCTCATTTTGGTCAAAGGTGCTGCCCATTCCTCTTTTCTCAACTGGGGGGATTGGGTCTGGCAGCATAGCACTTGACTTGCCTTCAGAAAATAAAGATTTACTAGAAAACCTGTAACTTGAAAAACACTTATATTCACGCTGTCCCATCAGCAGCTGTTTCTTCCACACAAGTAGCCTCCATCATGTACCCATAAGTGGACGACCACTGCATCCTGATGGTGCAGAATTAAAGATGCCTAGCTACTCAAACTCCTTGCTCCGGCGAAACGATACGCTACGCCCACTAACGTTGGTTTGTAGGAACAATGGAGCTGAATAATTCAGTTTGTCATCAGGCATTAAAGTGATGCTCCAGAACTTTTGGATAATTTCAGACAGCAGTTTTGAATGTAGTGCTAACAAGCCAAAACGGGTACACATTTTTTTGTTTACTATGTAATCCAATGGTGTACTTTGTCATTCATTTCGTAAGATATGTTACATTTTTGCAATTTGTATGAAATGTTATGAATCCACTTCGTACAATATGTTACAAATGTGTTGTGCTTAAGATCCCGGACTGCATCTTTAACTAAATTACCAACAACGACGAGACGGCCTACAGGGAGGAGGTGAGGGCCCTCGGAGTGTGGTGTCAGGAAAATAACCTCAAACTCAACGTCAAAAAAACCAAGGAGATGATTGTGGACTTCAGGAAACAGCAGAGGGAACACCCCCCTATCCACATCGATGGAACAGTAGTGGAGAGGGTAGTAAGTTTTAAGTTCCTCGGCGTACACATCACAGACAAACTGAATTGGTCCACCCACACAGACAGCATCGTGAAGAAGGCGCAGCAGCGCCTCTTCAACCTCAGGAGGCTGAAGAAATTCGGCTTGTCACCAAAAGCACTCACAAACTTCTGCAGATGCACAATCGAGAGCATCCTGTCAGGCTGTATCACCGCCTGGTACGGCAACTGCTCCGCCCACAACCGTAAGGCTCTCCAGAGGGTAGTGAGGTCTGCACAACGCATCACCGGGGGCAAACTACCTGCCCTCCAGGACACCTACACCACCCGATGTCACAGGAAGGCCATAAAGATCATCAAGGACAACAACCACCCGAGCCACTGCCTGTTCACCCCGCTATCATCCAGAAGGTGAGGTCAGTACAGGTGCATCAAAGCTGGGACCGAGAGACTGAAAAACAGCTTCTATCTCAAGGCCATCAGACTGTTAAACAGCCACCACTAACATTGAGTGGCTGCTGCCAACACACTGACTCAACTCCAGCCACTTTAATAATGGGAATTGATGGGAAATTATGTAAAATATATCACTAGCCACTTTAAACAGTGCTACCTAATATAATGTTTACATACCCTACATTATTCATCTCATATGTATACGTATATACTGTACTCTATATCATCGACTGCATCCTTATGTAATACATGTATCACTAGCCACTTTAACTATGCCACTTTGTTTACATACTCATCTCATATGTATATACTGTACTCAATACCATCTACTGTATCTTGCCTATGCCGCTCTGTACCATCACTCATTCATATATCTTTATGCACATCCCCTTACACTTGTGTGTATAAGACAGTAGTTTTGGAATTGTTAGTTAGATTACTTGTTGGTTATTACTGCATTGTCGGAACTAGAAGCACAAGCATTTCGCTCTAACATCTGCTAACCATGTGTGTGACAAATACAATTTGATTTGATTTGACATTAATTTCCCTCTTCTGATTATCCCACTGGATCGTGTCTTGGACTTTAAGTCATGTTTTCCCCGTCTATGTCAAATAACCCTATCATGTTTCCTCACCATTCAGACCTAATTGAAATGTCTTAATCAGCGATATCAGACACTTAAAGATATAGAAAGTCATGTCAGAAGCTAGCAGATTCATTACTTACCAACAACAGCTGCAAATTCCAATAAAACACAACGTTTTGAAGTTTACTTTCCTTGCTTTGTCGAACAACACTATCATGAATCTAGCAAATAATTGTTGTGGGGCAGAGTCACGTATTTATGTTGTTTCATAGCACAAATGTTTAATGGCACGTTTCTCACATTGGCTTTAGCCACGAAGGGAGCAGGCCACCTGCCCGGCAAGTGCAGGGGGTTGCCTAGCAACACCGGCCTCTGGGAGTCAGTCTGCAAAGCACCATACATTCCCATGATTTGTGAATCAGTTTGAATCAGTTCAGACCGAACAGCTAACGCCACAGCCGACAGCTAAAATTACTTAGAAAAAATACGATTTCTGCTAATAGGGTGAAGTATCTAGCAAAATAACTACATTATGGCTTTCACTAATCATAAACTATTTACATATAATAGAAATTTCAGTACATTTCAGGACACACTTCATACTTAGCCTACTCAACCTTGAATTAGTCTTGATACCATACCCGGAGGGTGATTAATCATATTTTATATGTTATAAAGTTATAAAAAGCATTATCCGAGGAAACAGATAACCAATATCTTAGATTTAATCAGAAGTAACATTATGCTCTGTTGTTGTTGTTTGAAAGGAACCTTTGCTCATTTACTTTCAGTGCCATGATAGCTGCATCATACATATTTTCCTTGGGAAATGATGGATTCAACAGAACAGGCTGTTCTCATTGGGATGAATCCAAGTTAACTGTCATTGCCCAATACCAGCTTACTAAGTTTCAGCCTCACGGCTAGAGCGTAATGCCAAGAACCCACGCCATAGCCTGTGACAGCTTGTTCATTTAATTTTCCATGTGAAGTTGGGCTGAAGAATTGCTGATGTATTTGAAGTACTAAGCTTTGTGACACCAATGTAGCTGCCTGGAGCAATGCATGATAACAGCTGCAGCACCTATTGCTGACAATGGTATGTGGCACTGAATTGTGACATAATCAACTTTGACTGTTCTGTTCCTGAATCATCGACAGTACATTTTCAATGCTGGAAAGAGGGAACGTTTGTATGAGGTACAGTGGCTTGCGAAAGTCTTGGCATGTTTCCTATTTTGTTACCTTACAACCTGGAATTAAAATAGATTTTTGGGGGGTTGTATCATTTGATTTACACAACATGCCTAGCACTTTGAAGATGCAACATATTTTTTATTGTGAAACAAACAAGAAACAACACAAGAAAACAGAAAACTTGAGCATGCACAACTATTCACCCTCCAAAATGCCACCTTTTGCAGCAATTACAGCTGCAAGTCTCTTGAGGTATGTCACTATACACTTGGCACATCTGGCCACTGGAATTTTTGCCCATTCTTCAGGGCAAAACTACTCCCCCGTTTCCTTCAAGTTGGATGGGTTCTGCTGGTGTACAGCAAGACATACCACACATTTTCAATTGGATTGAGGTCTGGACTTTGACTAGGCCATTCCAAGACATTTAAATGTTTCCCCTTAAACCACTCAAGTGTTGCTTCAGCAGTATAATTAGGGTCATTGTCCTGCTGGAATGTGATTCTCCATCCCAGTCTTAAATCTCTGAAGACTGAAACTGTTTTCCCTCAAGAATTTACATGTATTTAGCACCATCCATCATTCCTTCAATTCTGACCAGTTTCCTAGTCCCTGCCGATGAAAAACATCCCCACAGCATGACACTGCCACCATGCTTCACTGTGGGGTAGTGTTCTCGGGGTGATGAGAGGTGTTGGGTTTGCACCAAACATAGCATTTTCCTTGATGGCCAAAAAGCTAAATTTTAGCCTAATCTGACCAGAGTACCTTCTTCTATATGTTTGGGGAGCCTCCCACATGCCTTTTGGCAAATGCCAAATGTGTTTGCTTATTTATTTCTTTAAGCAATGTCTTTTTTATGGCCACTCTGTCGTAAAACCCAGCTCTGTGGAGTGTAAGGCTTAAAGTGATCCTATGGACAGATACTCCAATCTCCGCTGTGGAGCTTTGCAGCTCCTTTAGAGTTATCTTTGGTCTCTTTGTTGCCTCTGATTAATGCCCTCCTTGCCTGGTCCATGAGTTTTGGTTGGCGGTCCTCTCTTGGCAGGTTTGTTGTGGTGCCGTATTCTTGACATTTTTTAATAATGGATTTAATGGTGCTCCGTGGGATGTTCAAAGTTTCTGATATTTTTTTATAACCCAACCCTGATCTGTACTTCTCAACAACTTTGTCCCTGGCTTGTTTGGAGAGCTCCTTGGTCTTCATGGTGTTGTTTAGTGGTGTTGCAGACTCTGGGACCTTTCAGAACAGGTCTACTGAGATCTACTGAGATCATGTGACACTTTGATTTCACACAGGTGGACTTTATTGAACTAATTATGTAACTTCTGAAGGTAATTGGTTGCACCAGATCTAATTTGGGGGCTTCATAGCAAAGGGGTGAATACATACTGTATGCAGTTTTTTCTTTTTTCTTTAAACAAGTTTTTTTTTTCATTTCACTTCACTGTTCCAATTTGGACTATTTTGTTTATGTCCATTGCATGAAATCCAAATAAAAGTCAATTTAAATGACAGGTTGTAATGCAACAAAATAGGAAAAACGCCAAGGGGGATGAATACTTTTGCAAGGCACTGTATGCAGAGAATATCAGTTCAGGGAGACATTTTCAATCTTCCATCACTGCATCAATCATTGCTCACATGCCTACCTGCTGAACTCATGGCATAAAGCTGTTTCATCATAGTGTCCTTTTCAGTGGGACAGAAAGGGAATAGCGCAGGGGCTGGCTGGGACATAGCTTCAGAAAGTGGCTGGGGCTGGGGAATAGCTGCTGAGGTTGACAGCCAGGGTGTCTGTTTCTGAGGCTGTGTTGATCTGGCAATGACTCTGAAATCTGCCCATGCACCTTACAGAATGACCCCAAATCATTTCCCCAGCGGGCACTTGATGTTCCTCAATCAGAGGACATTATACTGTCTCATAGACCCATCAGCCATGATTTATCAATGTATACTGAACAAAAATATATACGCAACATGTAAAGTGTTGGTCCCATGTTTCATGAGATTAAATAAAAAATATGCACAAAAAGTTTATTTTTCTCAAAGTCTATGCACAAATTTGTTTACATCCTTGCATTTCTCCTTTGCCAAGATAATCCATCCACCTGATAGGTATGGCATGTCAATAAGCTGATTAAACTACATGATCATTACACATGTGCACCTTATGCTGGGGACAATAAAAGGCCACAAACAAATGTGCAGTTTTGTCACACAACACAATGCCACAGATGTCTGAAGTTTTGAGGGAGCGTGCAATTGGCATACTGACTCCAGTAATATCTACCAAAGCTGTTTCCAGAAAATGTAATGTTAATTTCTCTACCATAAGCCACCTCCAACGTTGGTTTTGAGAATTTGGCAGTACGTCCAACCGGCCTCACAACCACGTGTAACCACACCAACCCAGGACCTCCACATCCGGTTTGCACCCCTGCCCAGTCATGTGAAATCCATAGAATAGGGCCTAATTTATTTAAATTGACTGACTTCCCTATATGAGCTGTAACTGCATATTTTTGTTCAGTGTAGTTGTGTTTGTATTCCTCCCTAAAACTATAATCAGAAGAAAATGATCACATCTAAATAGTCAGTTCTTAGTTTCAATGATTAATCTACCATGTTGTTATTAAAATGGTGTTAAGCAAAGATCACGTTTAACAGAAAGGAACTATATACACAACAACTTGCTTGTGAGACCCACAGTTTGTCTATGACAAATGTGGCATAACATATTGTTTGTCCAAAGTGATGATTGGTGATCAGTAAAGGTGTAACGGTTCTCTTTTGGTGAAGGAGAGTCGGACCAAAATGCGGCGTGTAGATTGCGATCCATGTTTAATCAACAAACGTAAAACACGAATCAATACAAAAAAACAACAAACGTGGAAACGTAACGAAAACCGAAACAGCCCTATCTGGTGAAAACACAGACAGGAACAATCACCCACAAACACACAGTGAAACCCAGGCTACCTAAATATGGTTCCCAATCAGAGACAATGACTAACACCTGCCTCTGATTGAGAACCATATCAGGCCAGACATAGAAATAGACAAACTAGACATGAAACATAGAATGTCCACTCAGCTCACACCCTGACCAACCAAAACATAGAAATATACAAAGCAAACAATGGTCAGGGTGTGACAAAAGGCACACATAAACTCGTACAATTCTCTGTTTTCTTTAGAAAGTTATCTAGATAGCATGTATGGCATCGCTAAAAAGGCCTTGATGTTGAAAATATCTTAAATATATTATTTACTACTCAAATCTGGTCAATCTGTTCAGTGACAAAATCAGTATTGTTAAAGGACAATGTAAAGAGAGGTCCATCTATTGCAAAACCTCCAGATAGCATGCTAGCATTTCCAGGATCTATACTTCTACATCATCACATGGAATTATTGTACGAATATAACTACAGGGCAACCCTTACTGAGGAATACCTGGGAAATCTGTCCACTAATACATGCACTGATGATGAAAACTTTGACGCATGATACAAGAACAATGGACTCTGAATGATGAATGAATGTTAAATACATTCAGATGAAGATCAAAATGTTCCCTGTACTTTGGCTCTGACATTTGGGTGAAAGATTAAATACAATGTATACTATGTGCTCAACTCTGGTACCAGAGGTCATATTACCTTGAGAAATATCCTGAAGCATTTAGCCTATGAGGTATCTGAGAAGTCTGAGGCGCATGACTGACCTTTAACCTGTTTGTGTGGTTAATACAATGCTAATCCAACTCAATGAAATTAAATTGGTGTTAGTCACTCTTTCAACTGGTTACCATCCTCACAGGACAGCTGTGAACCAACCTGAAACACCAACCAACCTGAGCCAACCACAGTGACAGCATTGGCAATGGTATGATGTAGTAGGGTAAAAATAGAACCTTAACATTATAAGAGGCTCTGGAGAACCACAGTACAACACACAACCTCACACACAGACCAACTGTCCTTCATCTCCAGCCAAAAGCAAGTCCCAGAGAAGCCTGTAGATTAGCACATCTAACAGGGAGTTAGTCAACTCTCTCACCTCTCTCTCCACTATGCTCTACACACACAAGATTAACAGTCTAAACAGTGGGGATGTGTATCTGGTAAATGTCCATTGTGATGTAAAGGAGAAGGACCAGGAGAAGAAGGAGTCCTACCAGGCCACTTGGCTGGACTTGGTGATGGAAACGAGACCAGAACAACAGTATGTACATTAGCATGATCGATAGTTTCATCAAATTGAGCTTTTAATCACTGTTCCAGCCAAGTGCTGTTGTTCATGTTCAATGTGTGCCACAAATTCATTATCATCATTCACTAAATTAACATATTTTCACAAAGATTATATTGGTCTTACTAATCATGTGTCTAAGAACAGCAGGACACTTTCAAACGGCTCTTTAAAAAACACTATTGCTTGACTCCAGGACCACATTATTTGAAAACGACTCCTCGAGAAAGGAGACCTATAAGCAGAAACAGGTGGTTATTTTCTTGGTCCAGAGAAACCCCAGTCAGAGGATCAAGATGGGCACAAGGGGTGGGATGCTGAAGGAGTACCAGCTGCCGTACAAGAACGCCCTCCGTGTGCCCATCTACACTCCCAGCAAAGCCGCCTCACCCAAAGACCTGTACAGATCTCCCTCTCCATCAGAGTACAAGTTTATCATGGAGTTTGAGACGATCGCCAAAGGAGTATGTTTAGATAAACAGGAGATTTTTTAAATCACTAAGGACTTGCCTAAAGTCTCCCAACCTATCCGTGTTAACTTCAGGGCATCTAGTCTTATATCCCCAACATGTGACTTTTCACATCCTTCAGGGGTTGAAAAGGAAGAATGAATGCAGGACGTTGGAGGTCAAATCAGAGGAAATTATTTCAGCAATGTGTAAATGGGCAAAGGGAAAGGTGAAGGGAATTATTAATTTCTTTAGAAAGAGACTTTTAACATAGTTCTGGCTGTGAAAGTTATGTTGAGGGAGCTGTTAACATGTGGAAAGGATAAAGTGAATTGACAACATTTTCTTGATCAGTATCATAGATATCATGGTCAGTATATTCAACCTAGGAAAGTTTTTTATTGGCAAACCTCATGTAGGACCTCTTAATAAGGTATTGTCATGGACATTAGCTGGTGCTGCGATACAAGGAAACAGAAGCTAATGTCTCCATCTAGTGGTGAAGCATCTAGATGGAAATGAAAATGCCTTTCCTATACCTACATGTAACATTTTGACTGGTGTACTGTGATGTGATCTGTAATGTAACAAATACATCAAATAATAAAAATTAATCCAAACAAAGGATTTATTTATGGGATCTCATCCCCCACCCATTCAGTATGTATTTTCACAGGTGTGTTTATTTAATTTCATTCACAGACAGACTTGCCTATAGTTGACATCAGTAACAAAATTCTAAAGGTTCTGTGTAATAGAGCCCCACGGTGGAGGTGTTATAATACCCATAAAACATAGTGGTCAAACAGGGAAATGGTTCCAATCGTTTTCCCACCATTTTTCCCATAGGGAAATATGGGCTGTGTTTCATGTAAGCTTACCCTGGCAAGACATTTTGAAAACCATGTAAATATCTCTTGGACAAGTTGACTTTCATCAATATATTCACCATTATTTACTCTCAGTTTCGAAAATACTAATTATCATCAAAGTAGACATCATGCAAGACTGCAAATCCCTGCAAGCTCCTGCAGGTCATATCTAGCTGACACCTTTTCTAACAGGTATTGTGCCAATTTAAAACTTGCCCAAGACAGTTGACAGAATTGTCAATTTAAAGAAATGTAGCCAATTTATTAATTACTACATTTAGCTAACATTAGATAGTTAATCCAGAGAATATTACCTTTGCCTCAAATCTTCAGGCTCATCCAAATTATCATGGTATTTGTAGTTCTTTATGGTAGCCACATTAGCAGATAATTAGCATTAGCACATAAAAGTCACCTTTACACAGTTGTTAAAATGTCACATATGCATACACAAAGCCCTTATTTGAAGTGTTTCTAAATCCCCTACGGGGGAAATGAATGGTGGGAAAACTATTGGAACCATTTCCCTTTTTGACCACTAGGTTTTATGGGTATTATGACTCATACTGTGGTAGTCTATACTAATTCATTTCTGTGGTAATGTTGTATTTGATAATACAGTTAAACATCTATGCCACAAGGTGGCATCATGAACATACAGTTACTACAGAAAAACAGCTTGGTGTCACACAGTATACACTGAGTGTACAAAACAGTAGGAACACCTGCTCTTTCCATGACAGACTGACCAGGTGAATCGAGGTGACAGCTATGATCCGTTATTGATGTCAGTTGATAAATCAACTTCAATCTGTTTAGATGAAAGTGAGGAAACAGGTTAAATAAGAATTTTTAAGCCTTAAGACAATTGAGACATGGATTGTGTATGTGTGATTCAGAGGGTGAAAGGGCAAGACAAAATATTTCAGTGCCTTTAAACTGGGTATGGTAGTACACTGCTGGGTTTTTCACGCTCAACAGTTTCCTGTGTGTATCAAGAATGGTCCACCACCCAGAGGACATCCAGCCAGCTTGACACAACTGTGGGAAACATTGGAGTCAACATGGGCCTGCATCCCCGTGGAACGCTTTCAACACCTTATAGAGTCCATGCCTTGACGAATTGAGGCTGTTCTGAGGGCAAAAGGGGGTGTAACTCAATATTAGAAAGGTGTTCCTAATGTTTGTACACTCAGTGTAGTTGCCCCACTCTGCAGAGCACTGCTGTCAAAATCCAGTCAAATCAATTAAATCTAATTATACATGTCACAAGAGCAATAAAATACAAAATAATGAAGCTATATGCAGGCAGTACCAGAAATATAAACTGTGTATGGGTATGAGGTATTTGCATATACGTACATAAAGGCAGGGGTAGAGTGAGTAGGCATCACATTAGCAGAAGCTGAAATATCTCTTGAGGTCCCGTCCATGGTCCTCCTAGTTCAAGTTCAGTTACAGTTCCACACCTCTGTCCCACCTTCCCACATAGGAACCTTGGGCACCCCGGGCTACTGCTTCAGCCTAGAACCAGCACCCTTGTCTGGGGTGGGGTGAAACAACTTGTTCCTGGCCGTAGATCCAGCAGATAGAGGATTACTATGCCTCAAGGATTACCATACCTACCCAAATGTAGTACTAGGGTTAATTCAATATTGTCAGGGGGTGCTGTTTTTAAGATACCACGGAGCCATTTTAATGCTATAAAATAAATGTATTTTTGACAAGTATATTCTATTACAGACACCATAATGCATACTTTTAAATTATATTAAGTGAACTGAACCTGAAAATTCTAAATCAACACCTAAAAAAATATTCCTGAAAGCATTTAAATATTTTTACAAATGTTGCTGTCCCGACTACAACAAAGAAATATTTAAATACATGTAATTTTGTCCTTTGAACATTTTTTAAAATAAAGTACAATTCCGTTAATTCCTATGGAGAACGGCTCCTTCTGGGGAGTACCAATATGGCAGCCAGTAGCTTCAAAGCCTCTCACTGGCCACTGCATATCATTAGCAATTCAGGGTTTATACACATCATTGTCTACTAAGGCCTTGCTGATCACACAGCCACACAATGAGTCTCAATAGAGCTTTGCAGGTTTTTTTCAGGAAGCTGATAAAACATGGGCAGACACACCTGTCTTATCTATCCTTATCTAACTCACTTTATTGGGCTGGCAGGCCAGATCCTGTTTCATGGGTAAACATTTGTCTCTTTTGAACAGTCTGACGTTATACCCCATTATTAAAAAGGCACTGCTTCTGAAATATGGCTGCACAGTTCTCTAGTCATGGTTCACATGGTTCATATTCACTAATCGATGGGTTGGTTATTTAGCAACAAAACTGACGTGTGCCCAACTATGGGACAAAAAAGATGGGGTTGGCTTAGAATTTTCACAGCATGTAAACACATTTTGGTCATCAATTTTTATTGAAAACAAATAGGCATACATTTGCACAATGAGCACTATTTGTCTCTCAAAACATACACTACCGTTCAAAAGTTTGGGGTCACTTAGAAATGTTAATGGAATATCTACATAGGCGTACATAGCCCCATTTTCAGCAACCATCACTCCTGTGTTCCAATGGCACGTTGTGTTAGCTAATCCAAGTTTATACTTTTAAAAGGCTAATTGATCATTAGAAAACCCTTCTGCAATTATGTTAGCACAGATGAAAACTGTTGTCCTGATTATAGAAGCAATAAAAAATGCCTTCTTTAGACTAGTTGAGTATCTAGAGCATGTTCTAGGAATGTTTTAGGGATGATCTCTTGATAAGTGTGTAAAATGGACCATTTTCATGTCCTGCTAAGCATTCAAAATGTGTAACGAGTACTTTTGGGTGTCAGCTAAAATGTATGGAGTAAAAAGTATATTATTTTCTTTAGGAATGTATTGAAGTAAAAGTAAAATTGTCAAAAATATAAACAGTAAAGTACAGCCCCCCAATGGCAACAAAAATATATAATTATACTTAAGTAGCACTTTAAAGTATTTTTACTTAGGTACTTTACACCACTGGAAATGGGGGTGTGCATAACCTGTCTGCTTGTTTTTGGTCATGATTTCTTGTGTTGAAAATGTGCCCTCATTTACAATATTGCTTTGTAAATGTTTCCCTTACCTTGGTTGAATAGTTTATTCTCAATTATTGTGGGTGTTGGGTAAGCTGTTGCAAAGATGATGTGAAGCATTGTAACAAAATGTGTTTTTGAGGTCTCATTTGCTATTTTTTATTTTATTTATGTAATGTTTTCCACCACTGTTTTCCTCTTTATGAAATTGAACGGTATTGATGCAGGCGCTATAGCCTACATTTGACTTTGTAAACGTAATCTAAGGAAGGCTCTACTGCGCATGCTCTTGGGGGCGGGTGACAGATGACGATCGACTTCACTGTACAATACTTTGTGAAAGCCCGCTCTCCTGGTTGACACACACGTTTGTGTTGAAGAAGCACGATGCTCCGAATTGTGTTATCCCGAACTTTGCCTCGAATCTCTCGCATTTCGAATTGTCAGTATTCTGCAGCCGCCATCCCGGTACCATGCGCCCAGCCCGAAGTCCATTACAACAAGGTAAGCGATAAGCATTCACAACATGTAAATGACATGTTGAGTAGCTATTATCATTGTTGCACACGACTGAAATGATCGGTTTAGTGTATTTCTGCCATGTGCTATTCATTGCAAGGCAACTAGGCTTACGTGAGAATTGCAATATCTTTTGGACTAGATGCATTTATTTTATTTTTGCTTGACTAGCTAGCCTACTTGTTTATAACTCTTGTTGACATTAAAACGCTTGACCTGATTGAACCTTGTGATTACGTACTTATCCGATACATTGGGTCAACTGAATGACATATACACTAGATAATTGTTGGGTATGATGGTGTTATGCAAAACTGTACTGTGGCAGACAGCCAGAAACCTTCCTGGGTTGCATTAATAAAACGTTTGCTAGAGTTGAAAGACCAGCTAGTACATAGACAGCCACAACACATAATGTACATGCATGTGTTTCTGTTCAATTGTTTTGGGGGAATTTATAAAGAGACTTCTATACCACTGCAATATTATGTCAGAGACCGTATCTTACAATACTGCACAAATAAAAACTGAAGGGACGTAATGGGATGTAACTGGACAATACAGTGTTTATACTTGCTCCCAATTTATTTTCGGTCTGTTGGATGATAGAGTTGTGATAACATCTGTAATCTAAACATAGAGCCTAATCAAATCTCCTCTGTCTCATTACAGCTGTTCATCAATAACGAGTGGCAGGATGCCGTCAGCAAGAGGTCCTTCCCCACCATCAACCCAGCCACAGGAGAGGTCATCTGTCAGGTGGCTGAGGCAGACAAGGTCAGTGGCTGGAACTGCCTTGAAACCTGGCCCTGTTCTGTCTAATTACAAGACTTACATCCTTGGTTCCTTGGAGTAATCACTGATCCAATATAATTGGATTGGTGAAAGCAGGGGTTCCACTAGCCTACATAGCTTGGACCTATGCAGTCGTAATGACTGTCTCAAGGAAGGGAGGAAGGAAGACTGCATTTTCAAAGCATTTGAACAGGCCCCTCGCTGTTTCCCCTCGCTGTTTCTGTATTCAACAACACTACATTCTTGGCATGCTAAGACAACAACACTACATTCTTGGCATGCTAAGACAACAACACTACATTCTTGGCATGCTAAGACAACAACACTACATTCTTGGCATGCTAAGACAACAACACTACATTCTTGGCATGCTAAGACAACAACACTACATTCTTGGCATGCTAAGACAACAACACTACATTCTTGGCATGCTAAGACAACAACACTACATTCTTGGCATGCTAAGACAACAACACTACATTCTTGGCATGCTAAGACAACAACACTACATTCTTGGCATGCTAAGACAACAACACTACATTCTTGGCATGCTAAGACAACAACAAGTTGCCTGAAGCAGAAACATGACGTGTGGTAGGAGGACGAGAGGGTGAAATAACTAGGGGAAAAGTTAACCTAAACAACAGGCGTAATTAGAGCACAATCTTGTAGGAGCCAGGTGTGTGACCATCTTTTTTTGTGTTTTTACACTGTCGTAATTGAATTACTTGAAAAGTAATTTTTTAAATGATGCCTGATGATCGAAGGGTTGAAACGTTGTTGTAAATTAATATCACCTACGAGCATGAGCAGCAGTGTGAGGCGTTGTCATTTCTATTTTCCATTTTTTTTAAATGATATGATCTAATATTTATTTTCATCTCCCTCTGTTTTCCCTCTGGCCTCCTTCTCCATCTTTCCAGGCAGATGTGGACAAGGCTGTGAAGGCTGCCAGGGAGGCCTTCCGGTTTGGGTCACCATGGCGACGCATGGACGCGTCGGACCGCGGGCTGCTCCTGAGCCGGCTGGCAGACGCAATCGAGAGGGACACAGCCTACCTAGCGGTCAGTGACGCCGTCCCATTACTGCTGGTCAATGGAAATGATTCACCTGAAGTGGTGTTATGAGCGGCTAATTAGATGCACAACATTCCTGGTCTGGCACTCATGCCAAAGAAAGCAGTTGTTTGGGTTGTATTAGAGTTTACTTGTGTGGCACAGTGCTTTGTCTGATGACAAATGTTACCTTCCAGTGGTGGAAACATTTTACCCAGAAATATTATCTTCAAAAAATGTATGTTCATATAGATTTATTTGGCTTGTAAACAGCAGCACCATATTTTGCCGAGTCACTGTGTTAGTCCTGTATTCCACAGGTTGCTGACCTAAGCAACACCCGCACTGAAGTCACATGGTAGAGATAGACGCAGAGTCACTGTTAGTCCTGTATTCCACAGGTTGCTGACCTAGGCAACACCCGCACTGAAGTCACATGGTAGAGACAGAGACGCAAGGTCGTGGCTAGGTCACATGATCAACACTGAGAATCTGCAGTGGAAGTGGTGTAAAATAACATGGTAGAGATAGAGACGCAGGGTCGTGGCTAGGTCACATGATCAACACTGAGAATCTACAGTGGAAGTGGTGTAAAATAATTCCTTAGTGCTGCTCTTCCAAGACATACACAAAGCATATTTGTTGATGTTATGTTACAGGTTTTGCTTGTTTGGTGAAAGTAATAGGGGAAAGGCTATAGTGGTGAAAGGGTTTCTCTGGGCTTGTTTTGATAAAAGAATGAACGGCCTCAGCACAGGACGCTGCCCTACTTTGCTTGGTAAATGAGGCCCTGCTAAAACTGCAAGGATTGGTTCTTGGAGAGAGAAAAAAAGCTTGTGTGTGTGTGTGTGTGGGGGGGGTGTATTATAAGAGAGTAGGATTGTTAGTACAGTATTTAGGTTGGACTTCATTAACTACTGTCAGATTGGCTTATCAGGGGTGCAAGGTCCATCAGGTCTGGAAATAGCACTGATTCTCTCCACTGAACTTGCTCCACCTACATGTTAAATATGGATATGGTGTGTATGTGAGAGGGAGTCTGTCCAGAGCCAACTCCAGTGACTCATTAGTACTTGTAAGACTGGCTAATCTGTTCAAGTATGTACAGTCCAATGTGCTCAACATGAACTGTATGTGCCTGTAAATGTTGTATATAGATACATTTTGCAGTGTGTGTTATGTTGACCACATGTACTCTTGTGTTCCCATTTGCCAAGCCAAGTAAATGGTGCATGGACAATGATAATCTTTGATTCACTCTTGACGATGAGCCAATTAATTCCCTGGGGTTTGTCTTGCTTGTGCAACGGTCTCTGTTTTTCAAAATATTGGATTCTAATGTGACCTAACTAAAGTGAGGGTTACTGGTGTTTAACTGGACTCTGAACTGATTAACACCCTGTAGCTGCAAATAGTCCCTGTAATTTGATATGACAATGTTGTAGTATAACATCTGTTTGGCCCATTAGCAGCATGTTACAGAGCCTACCTCGAAATACATACTGTATGCTTCTGTGTACAACACTGATTATCCATTAGCTTTTTCTAGGAAGGTATAGCAAACTGGCATTTTTCTTAAATTCAACATTTTTTATGGGGTAAGATCAGCTTTAACATTGCAGATGGCTTCCAGCAATGTAATTGTCTGCGTGGTTTCCAATCCCCCATATAAACCAAAATGTGTGTGTGTGTAATATATATATATATATCACACACACAGTGCTTTCAGAAAGTATTCAGACCTTTTTTCACATTTTGTTACATTACAGACTTATTCTAAAAATGGATTTTAAAAACTGATCTCCTCAATCTACACACAGTACTCCACAATGAAAAAGCAAAAACTGTTTTTTTGAAATGTTTGCAAATGTATTACCAATAAAAAAATGAAATATTACATTCGCATAAGTAGTCAGACCCTTTACTCGGTACTTTGTTGAAGCACCTTCGGCAGCGATTACAGCCTCAAGTCTTTTTGTGTATGATGCTATAAGCTTGGCACACCTGTATTTGGGGAGTTTCTCCCATTCTTCCCTGCAATCATCTCAAGCTCTGTCAGGTTGGATGGGGTGCGTCACTGCACAGTTATTTTCAGGTTATTTGTTAGATTGGGTTCAAGTTCGGGCTCTGGCTTGGCCACTCAAGGAAATTCAAAGACTTGTGCCAAAGCCACTCCTGTGTTGTCTTGGCTGTGTGCTTAGGGTCGTTGTCCTGTTGGAAGGTGAACCTTCGCCCCAGTCTGAGGTCCTGAGCACTCTTGAGCAGGTTTTCATCAAGGATATCTCTGTACTTTGCTCCGTTCATCTTTCCCTCGATCCTGATTAGTCTCCCAGTCCCCGCCGCTGAAAAACATCCCCACAGCATGATGCTACCACCACCATGCTTCACCGTAGGGATGGTGTCAGGTTTCCTCCAGATGTGACGATTGGCATTCAGGCCAAAGAGTTCCATCTTGGTTTCATCAGACCAGATAATGTTATTTCTACTGGTCTGAGAGTCCTTTAGGTGCCTTTTGGAGAACTCCAAGCGAGCTCTCATATGCCGACAGACAAGTTCCTTATTTTTCCCCACTTGCCTCTTCTATTTTTGCAGTAATGCTGCAATTAGTTGGCTGTAATTTTGTGTAGATAAAGACATTTCTATATATTTTTGTTAGCTGCATGTGTGACAACTCCACCAGTCCTATTTATGATATAATTTACAAAGATTATTCCTATTGTTTTTAATATATATTCAATATATTATCAATTAGTATATTTGAGTTTAACCATAATATTCTTTTCTGTATTTTCTGGTGGATTCAACTGAAATTGCAACCAAGTTTCTATGGCTTGTTTGAAAAAAAAGCATTATTTTGGAGATTATTTCATTTTCAAATAACCGAAAGTGAGAGGTTATAATCTGAATACAGGGGAAAAGGGCCTTCTTGAACATGTGGTGGGACATTCTTACTAATCTGCTAGAGAACCAGTTCGTATTAAGTTTAACTCTTGTATGAATGTAGTCTTTAGTGAGAGGTCTAATGCTTTGATATTGAATCATTTCTGCCCTTCGAATTCATATTCATTATATAAATAGGCTCTTTTAATTTTGTCTGGCTTGCCGTTCCAAATAAAATTGAATATTTTTTGCTCTTGTAATTTAAAAAACAAGTCGCTAGGTGTAGGTAAGCCCATAAGCATTTGAAGTTTACACACACTTTGGTTGGAGTATTTAAAACTAGTTTTTTCAACCATTCCACAAATTTTTTGTTAACAAACTATAGTTTTGGCAAGTTGGTTAGGACATCTACTTTGTGCATGACACAAGTCATTTTTCCAACAATTGTTTACAGACAGATTATTTCACTTATAATTCACTGTATCACAATTCCAGTGGGTCACAAGTTTATATAGACTGTGCCTTTAAACAGCTTGGAAAATTCCAGAAAATTATGTCATGGCTATAGAAGCTACTGATAGGCTAATTGACATCATTTGAGTCAATTGGAGGTGTACCTGTGGATGTATTTCAAGGCCTACCTTCAAACTCAGTGCCTATTTGCTTGACATTATGGGAAAATTAAAAGAAATTAGCCAAGACTTCACAGAAACTGTTGACCTGCACAAGTCTGATTCATCCTTGGGAGCAATTTCCAAACACCTGAACGTACCACGTTCATCTGTACAAACAATAGTACGCAAGTATATACACCATGGGACCATTCAGCCATCATACCGCTCAGGAAGGAGATGTGTTCTGTCTCCAAAGATGAACGTACTTTGGTACAAAAGTGTAAATCAATCCCATAACAACAGCAAATTACCTTGTGAAGATGCTGGAGGAAACAGATACAAAAGTATCTATATCCACAGTAAAACAAGGCCTATATCGACATAACCTGAAAGACCACTCAGCAAGGAAGAAGCCACTGCTCCAAAACCGCCATAAAAAAGCCAGACTACGGCTTGCAACTGCACATGTAGAAATGTCCTCTGGTCTGATGAAACAAAAATAGAACTGTTTGGCCATAATGACCATCGTTGTGTTTGGAGGAAAAAGGGGGAGGCTTGCAAGACGAAGAACACCATCCCAACCGTGAAGTACGGGGGTGGCAGCATCATGTTGTGGGAGTGCTTTGCTGCGAGAGGGACTGGTGCACTTCACAAAATAGATGGCAACATGAGGAACGAAAATGATGTGGATATATTGAAGCATCTCAAGACATCAGTCAGGTCAAGTTAAAGCTTTGTCGCAAATGGGTCTTCCAAATGGGCAATGACCCCAAGCGTACTTCCAAAGTTGTGGCAAAATGGCTTAAGGACAACAAAGTCAAGGTATTGGAGTGGCCATCACAAAGTCTTGACCTCAATCCTATAGAAACTTTGTGGGCAGAACTAAAAAGTGTGTGTGCGAGCAAGGAGGCCTACAAACCTAACTCAGTTACACCAGCTCTGTCAGGAGGAATGGGCCAAAATTCACCCAACTTATTGTGGGAAGCTTGTGGAAGGCTACCCGAAACATTTGACCCAAGTTAAACAATTTAAAGGCAATGCTACCAAATACTAATTGAGTGTATGTAAACTTCTGACCCACTGGGAATGTGATGAAAGAAATAAAAGCTGAAATAAATCATTCTCTCCACTATTATTCTGACATTTCACATTCTAAAAATAAAATGGTGACCCAAACTGACCAAAGATGGAATTTGTACTTGGATTAAATGTCAGGAATTGTGAAATACTGAGTTTAAATGTATTTGGCTAAGATGTATGTAAACTTACGACTTCAACTGACAGGTATTTTCCTCTCCGTGGTAGCACGATCTTATCTATTTTTGCAAACTTTCTGTTAAAATGTATTGTAGTGAGATCATTTTTTTCTTTCGGGATATGAATACAGAGTATTTCCACATCACCATCAGACAATTTTATTGGTAAACTACACGGTAATGTAAAAGTTGTATTTTTTTAGTGATCCAATACATAATATAGTAATTACACTTATCATCATTTGGTTTTAATTCAGAGAGGTTAGCAAAAGTATCTAGATCCTCTGAGGCTGTGAAGGGATTCTAATGGTGGTTTTAAAAGAAAACATGAATCATCAGCGTACAATGACACCTTTTTGTTTGACAATGTTTCGTAATACAGAATACAGCCTTGCTACTATCTGTCCTCAATCAAACTTCATCAGTTAGGCCATGGCGGAACTCTGACACTTTGACCTTATTTTGCCATAGGAACTGGAGACCCTGGACAATGGGAAGCCCTATGCCGTATCCTACAGTGTGGATGTGCCCATGGTGGTCAAGTGCCTCAGGTCAGTCACAGTAATATACATTGCAGTGTGTATGTGTGAGAGCAGTGAAATGAACGCATGCATTAAGTCCTTGGGGGATCAGGCTTTCAGCTCGACTGCCGGCTGCCTTTGGAATGCCCTCCCGGATCACCTGAAGGCACCACAGACTCTGGGATCCTTTAAAACATTCCTAAAAACCTTTCTCTTTAGGAAGGCTTTCGGTTGATAGCTGTTGGTGACCCTTGTAGTGTCAGTTGTGTTCTTTGTGTGTCAGTTGCATTCTAACGTTCTATTTTTAATGCACTTTGATATTATTCTGTATAATGAAAAGATTTACAAATGTAATTTATTATTATTATTATTATTACTTTCTGCAAACCAAAATGTATACGTTGTCATAAATCATAAGTGCCAGATGTGGCATTATGCTATATGGTTGAATGTTTGTAGGGCGAGGTAGAGACAGAATGGTGGGAAAGAGAGGGGGGAAAAGAGGGTGAGACTGACTGTGATGGGAAAGAGAGGGGGAAAGGGTGAGACTGACTGTGGGGAAAAGAGGGTGAGACTGACTGTGATGGGAAAGAGAGGGGGAAAAGAGGGTGAGACTGACTGTGATGGGAAAGAGAGGGGGAAGAGACTGTGATGGGGAGAAAAGAGGGTGAGACTGACTGTGATGGGAAAGAGAGGGGGGAAAAGAGGGTGAGACTGACTGTGATGGGAAAGAGAGGGGGGAAAAGAGGGTGAGACTGACTGTGAATTAGTTCTTAGAAGAATGTGACTGAAGAATGTGACTGCAGACTGCCAAACCTCCCTTATTTGTATTTGATTGGCTGGCACCCAGCACCATGACCTAGACTGCTTACTGTATACTCACTGTGGATCCGATCACTATCTCAATCTACTGCAAGTCTGCTTGTTTACCTTTTTAATAGATTGGAAATAGAGTCATTTACAGTTTCCTTCTTTGAAAAAATAAATAACCGAATTTCCCTCTACTCTTGATATCTGAAACTAGAGTTTCTGCAGTTCTACTTCATAATAAACATTTATTCATGGTAACCCTACTGTGTCTAGTGTCCTGGTATTTACTGAGTATGGAATGTAGTGAGTACGTAAAGCAGTTGAGAAATATTGACACCCCCCATATCCCTTTTGATGTATTTGAAAGGTGTAATATTTTGGAGGATTCTTGAGTCCAAGTGTTTACTGTCTGTCTGTGTGTGTATGTGTTTGCACAGGTACTATGCAGGCTGGGCAGATAAGTGGGAGGGGAAGACCATTCCCATTGATGGAGACTTCTTCTGCTATACCCGCCATGAGCCCATCGGTGTGTGTGGCCAGATCATCCCGGTGAGTGAAGGAACTGTTCAGGGGTTAGCGATGGACCTTGATGAATCTTAAGCTGTTCAGGGGTTTGAAATGGACCTCCTTGATGAATCTTAAGCTGTTCAGGGGTTAGGAATGGACCTCCTTGATGAATCTTAAACCGTTCAGGGGTTAGGAATGGACCTCCTTGATGAATCTTAAGCCGTTCAGGGGTTAGGAATGGACCTCCTTGATGAATCTTAAGCCGTTCAGGGGTTAGGAATGGACCTCCTTGATGAATCTTAAGCTGTTCAGGGGTTTGGAAGAATAGGTTCTTATTTACAACTGCGACCTGGCCAAGATAAAGCAAAGCAGTGTGACACAAACAACACAGAGTTACACATGGGATCAAGGTAAGGTAAGGCAATAAATAGGCCATAGTGGCGAAATAATTACAATTTAGCATTAACACTGGAGTGATAGATGAGCAGAAGATGAATGTGCAAGTAGAGATACTGGGGTGCAAAGGAGCAAAAAAATAAATGACAATATGGGGATGAGGTAGTTGGGTGGGCTTTTTACAGATGGGCTGTGTACTGGTGCAATTCTCGGTAAGCTGCTCTGACAGATGATGCTTAAAGTTAGTGAGGGAGATATAAGACTCCAACTTCAGTGATTTTTGCAGTTCGTTCCAGTCATTGGCAGCAGAGAACTGGAAGGATAGGCGGCCAAAGGAGGAGTTGGCTTTGGGGATGGCCAGTGAAATATACCTGCTGGAGCGCGTGCTACGGGTGGGTGCTGCTATGGTGACCAGTGAGCTGAGATAAGGCGGGACTTTACCCAGCAAAGACTTATAGAACCAGTGGGTTTGGCGACGAATATGAAGCGAGGGCCAGCCAACGAGAGAGCATACAGGTCGCAGTGGTGGGTAGTATATGGGGCTTTGGTAACAAAACGG
Source organism: Oncorhynchus tshawytscha (assembly GCF_018296145.1). Taxonomy (NCBI): domain Eukaryota; kingdom Metazoa; phylum Chordata; class Actinopteri; order Salmoniformes; family Salmonidae; genus Oncorhynchus; species Oncorhynchus tshawytscha. The sequence continues at coordinate 10,606,709 of NC_056431.1, read as the reverse complement.
ATGGCACTGTGATCGACTACATCCAATTTGCTGAGTAGAGTGTTGGAGGCTATTTTGTAAATGACCAGCGTTGCCATTTTGTGGCCCCTTTCCTCTTGCCTGTGAGAGCAGGTTTGTTTGCTCTGTCTGTCATGGTGAAATAGACTGGGAGTGGAGGGGAATTAAGAGCAGGCAGAGCAGTTTCAGTGAGCTGGCTTCAGTCTCATGGTGAAAGAGACTGGGAGGAGGGAGAGGGGTAATATAAGGTGACACCCTGCCTCCAAAACCTGGTAGGGCTGCAATGCTGTGTTGTGTAAATATAGTGGCAGCCTGGACTTTAATGTGTTGAGTGCCTGCATGGATTTATGTCTGTGTACTTTGCACACGTTTGACATGGTCTGTCTTCACTCTACCGTTCACTGTCTTCCTCTATCTTCCCTCAGTGGAACTTCCCTCTGCTGATGCAGGCATGGAAGCTGGGGCCAGCTCTGGCTACAGGCAACACTGTGGTGATGAAGGTGGCTGAGCAGACCCCCCTCACTGCCCTGTATGTGGCCAGTCTCATCAAGGAGGTTGGTACACTAATACACACACACACATAGCACACAAACACACCCTCCTACCACACTTCTTAAGCTCCCCTCTCTCCCTCTCCCTCTCTCTCTCCTCTCAGGTTGGTTTCCCTCCAGGTGTGGTGAACATCCTGCCTGGTATGGGTCCATCTGCTGGTTCTGCCATCGCCTCCCACATGGATGTGGATAAGGTGGCTTTCACAGGATCTACTGAGGTAAGACAGACCGCCCATACCTCAGGCATCTCAAAGAACTGAGTCACTACTTTCAAAGGGCCAATGTGTTTTGGTGTATTAGTGTGTGTATGAGAATGAACCCTGTGCTGTCTAAGCAGCTCCATGTGTCCAGGTAGGTCACCTGATCCAGCAGGCATCTGGCTCCAGCAACCTGAAGAAGGTCACTCTGGAGCTGGGAGGAAAGAGCCCCAACATAATCATGTCTGATGCCAACAGTGAGTAAGGCTCGAGGCGACTCTACTTTTGGGATGGGAATCCAGTTAGAAATATGTTAAAAATGGGAACACTTCATTTGGATAGTCAGTTACAGATCATTTAGCAATATCTTAAGCCAAGTGTGGTGTCCGTTTTAGTTATGAAGTATCAATTGCAGCAGGCATCTGCTACTTTTACAACGGACATCTACCAGAGGAGGCTGATGGGATGAGCTATAGGAGGACGGGCTCATTGTAATGACTGGAATGGAATCAATGGTAATGTAATGACTGGAACGGTGTCAAAAATGGTTTCCATATGTTTGACGTGTTTGATACTGTTCTGTTTATTTCATTCCAGCATTACAATGAGCCCGTCCTCCTATAGTACCTCCTCTGAAATCTACTACGGCGTGTGCATGTTTGCCTGTGTGTCTTTATTTGTTTGATTGCGATTACTGTGTCTGACTTGGCCGATATGTTTCGACTTGAGGTTCAGCAGTAAATACACCTTCGGCTTCAGGTCAAAACCTTGCTCAGCTATAATGTTTGCACTGCAGTGACAAATGCAGGATATGGCCAGAAAACGTACCTCAATCCAGGGATGGAAGATGTCCCTGTATTCCTAATTATCCCATTATCCGACATGGAAAATCGAAATACTGCTAGTTTTTTTTAACTGCCTTTTTCATCAGCATGCTAGGCTAGCTAATGCTAAAGCAGCCCATTGGATTCCACAACTCTTCCGGCAGCTACTCACCCCAAGGCCAGGTGTCAATTTCATGGAGTCCAATGCTGCAAAATGTCAAGTGGAAACATATCGGCTATGTATGACTGTGTTCTCTCTCTTTCTGCAGTGGCGGAGGCGGTGGAACAGTCCCACTTTGCCCTGTTCTTTAACCAGGGCCAGTGCTGCTGTGCCGGCTCCCGTACATACGTGCAGGACACCATCTATGATGAGTTTATGGAGCGCAGTGTGGAGCGGGCCAAGAGCAGGGTGGTGGGAGACCCCTTCAACATGAAGACTGAGCAGGGACCGCAAGTTAGAAATACTGCATGGTGCACAAACACACACCCAGACGAGTAGAGTAGGAATTGAAGACACGCACCCAGACGAGTAGAGTAGGAGTTGAAGACACGCACCCAGACGAGTAGAGTAGGAGTTGAAGACACGCACCCAGACGAGTAGAGTAGGAGTTGAAGACACACCCAGACGAGTAGAGTAGGAGTTGAAGACACACACCCAGACGAGTAGAGTAGGAGTTGAAGACACACACCCAGACGAGTAGAGTAGGAGTTGAAGACACACCCAGACGAGTAGAGTAGGAGTTGAAGACGCGCCCAGACGAGTAGAGTAGGAGTTGAAGACGCGCCCAGACGAGTAGAGTAGGAGTTGAAGACGCGCCCAGACGAGTAGAGTAGGAGTTGAAGACGCGCCCAGACGAGTAGAGTAGGAGTTGAAGACGCGCCCAGACGAGTAGAGTAGGAGTTGAAGACGCGCCCAGACGAGTAGAGTAGGAGTTGAAGACGCGCCCAGACGAGTAGAGTAGGAGTTGAGGACGCACGCCCAGACGAGTAGAGTAGGAGTTGAAGACGCACACCCAGACGAGTAGAGTAGGAGTTGAGGACGCACACCCAAACATAAGACACTGGATAAAAATAGAAGAGCTGCACACTATATTGTACTGAAATAACTGTGGTACCAGCATTTCCAAATGCAGAGCCTTTATCAGAAAACAAGAACGCACTTGCGTTGCATGCATATACACAAGCACTTGTAGTCTGGTTTGGTTTATAGCTCTCTCCCTAACACATTAATAAGGCACCCACTTACGAGCACTGTAAAACGGTTCCCTATCTAGGTGGATGAGGAACAGTTCAAGAAGATTCTGGGCTACATCAGCAGTGGGAAGCGTGAGGGGGCCAAGTTGATGTGCGGGGGAGGGGTGGCTGCAGACCGTGGCTACTTCATCCAACCAACCATCTTTGGAGATGTCCAGGACGGCATGACCATCGCCCGTGAGGAGGTACAGCAATGCATTGTCATTATTAACAACTCACTCTTCATGAAACTGGCTGTCAAGTTTCACCATTTTGGCTCCTGAGGCTGCCTTGACAGAATCCCCCTACTGGCTATACCCATGAAAATGAAAAGCCTGTATATTTTGGTTGTCTAAAGTATATTTGTGTGGCTATTCTGAAGCTAGAATCCTTAGTTGCTACATTCATTTTTCAACTTGTAAATTAATGATATATACCAATTGATTCTTAAAGAATAGAATGTATAAATGGCTCATGAGCTTAGTTCATATCCTGTCATACCCCATCAGAACTTACAATATAAGCTTGTTTTACCTCAGTGTTTGAAAACAACAAATGTAAACAAACAATGTATAGCCTCAAAACATCGTTAAACCTATACATTGGATATGACAGATGGTCAGTCCTTGCCGTCTATGTACAGTCTATGAATTTGAGTGGTTACATTTTTCCATCCCGTAGCTTTTTAGCGAAACTGTGGCGAGGAGAACACTTTTGTTTCAATGAAGTATTCTAGCTCTAAGGAAAGTAGCCAGACAAGATCATACATGTGTAACATGTTCTCTTCAGAGAACCGATCTCTTTAGGTTACACTGCCTTTGTTTGTGTTCAGATCTTTGGGCCGGTAATGCAGATCCTGAAGTTTAAGACTCTGGAGGAGGTGGTTGAGAGAGCCAACGACACAAAGTACGGCCTGGCAGCTGCTGTCTTCACCAAAGACATCGACAAGGCCCACTACATCTCTAGCGGACTTCGCGCCGGCACTGTCTGGTACGCTGATTTCTAGCTTACTTAATTTTACAATATGTCCATCAAATTGTCCATTTCTTTCCATAGTATTAAGGTCCAGAGGTTGGCTGAAGTTGACCCATTTATAATCAGCTAATTGTGTATGTGGTTTGTCCATTTCTTTCTCCTAAGGATTAACTGCTATGATGTGTTTGGAGCACAAGCCCCCTTCGGTGGCTACAAATATTCTGGTAACGGTCGTGAGCTGGGAGAGTATGGCCTGGACAACTACACTGAAGTGAAAACAGTAAGGACCCCATAACCACCACAATACTGTAGGAGAAAATGTTCAGGCCCCAGTGGGCCACATACGTAAATGTATGAACGCTGTTGCCACGTTACATACGTAATAAACAGCAACATCTCACAAGCAGCTGTATGTATGTTCACAAAATGTGTTAATGTCAAAGCTTCAAAACATATTTTATTCTTTACCTCAGGTAACAATCAAGGTCCCTCAGAAAAACTCGTAAAGACGTCAGAACTCTGCCTCCAATCAAGGAAACTAACTGACCATAGGAAGGCTCTATGGAACTAAATCAGCCTCAGTTATTCAGTTGGACTTTAATATGGTGAATCCCTGCTACAATGCAGAGTAGTTTTGTACTCTTGTAGAGTGAAAGGGTGAACTTTGAAAGGTTTTTCGATAATAAATGCACTTGATACACTCTATTACTTGCTTTGAACCTACTGTCATCTGATTGGACAAACATTAATTGCAAAAGTGTTTTATTAATAGGCAAACAATTAAAATGCTTTTAAGGAGGAAAACCGTATGGGATTACAAAATATAGATATAGACTGAAAAGAAACGAAACAGTCGTGGCAGTTCTAGTGCCACACAACACAAGTCATATGTCTCAACATCTGTACATTATCTAGGTTGAAGTGTGTAACTCTGGATTACAGTTTGAAAATAGGCTGCTGTATTATGCTCACGTGTAACGATAATGATATAGCATTTAGGGAAGAAGTAACCAAACATTTAGGTAAGAGTATACCATACAGACTGCACACCACAGAGAAAGGATTGACGGAGAGTGTGTGCTTTCCTTTGGTAGACAGGTGCACCGTCAGAGAGATGACCCAAGAGATGAAGAAGATAAGCAAGCTGAAAGTGATAGATTTACCCTCGTAGTTTTTGGGCAGGTCAGTTCCCATGTAGGCAAAACTAAAGCATGCAATACCCAGCAAAACGGCAAACAGTACTATCACATAAAAGATGGGGATGACTCCATATGTGCAATCCAAAATTACCTCGCTATACAATGTTATCTGATTGGGCTTGGGTCCTTCAATGGTTATCCACAAAATGCACAGAAACAGCATTATGACAGTGGTTGTGATAATAGTGATCCACTGACCACCATGCTTGACCCAGAAATCATACGCTTTGGGCAGTTTGGCGGACATTTTGAAGATACAGACAATCTGGAAGGAGCGAACAGCAGGACAGGCAGGCCACATAGAAGACTATAAACACAGAATTGCATAAGGTGCAGATGGCCTCTGTGGGTTTGCCGATGTAGAGGAAGACGCTGGAGGAGGACATGGACAAGCAACACCACATGAAGAAGCAGAGCCTCCCACCGGCTGACTTTACCAGAGGGGTGTCATGCTGTAGGGATCGGCTGTTGGGAGAGGAAGGGAAGAGAACGTCTGGGTGACAGATTCTAATAAGTGTACAGATAACAATTTTTGTCATGTGATTCATAGGTAATAAATGGTGCCAGGTGTTCTTTCTGACGGATTGACCTGTCAAGGAAAAACTCCAGGCAAAAACAATGTTGCTCAGTACCTGTGTGGTTGATGTACTTTCCATCAGAGCAGATCTCAAACTCAAAACAGCAGGTGTGGAAGCCAGTTTGAACTCTTCTGGAGCCAGATTTACACTCACTAGAACACTGCAGAACTGGAGCCTGCAAGAAGTAGGAACAGCTTAAAATATCGCTATGTAAAAGACCAGCATCAGTTATCACTAATTTGAATACCACGCAGTGTTTTGATGGTGTGTAATGTATATTTGCATGCTTTTGAAGAATGTAGTACAAACCTTTGTGCCCTCAAACCAATGTATGAGAGTTTCATTAATATGGAATGGAAGCTTGGTGTGGGGTTGGTAAGGTATGAGCCAATGTCCACATTAGAACATGTTTTATTTTTGCAGTTCCAGTGTACAATGTCGTAATGAGCCGGTGGGTCCCCGTTCTCATCAAACTCTGTACTTTGATTGTCCAATTTGAATTTGACCTGTTTTAGTGCCTCCGTGACCTGGGAATGCAAGACAAAATGGTCAAATAAAAGATGGCATCAATTAATAACCATATTTTTGGTGATGTGGTTGACCATAAGGCTTCATGTTGAAGGAGATGCAGCTCACTTACCATGTAAGGATAAGCAATGATTTCTGAGTTGGCACAGTTCCCCGTCCCACACCGCAAAGCACTGTGGAGTGCATGAGCCACAGCATACACTGCAGAGTAGATGACAAAGATATATGTCGGGTCCTCTCCAATAATTGTCTGGGCACTGGTGGAGTTGCAGTCAGCAAATCTGACCACATCTTTCTTTTAAGTCCATGTCAGTGCATGCATTCTCATGTCTGGATTTTACTGTGTTGTTAATGAACTCATCAAATCCTCTCAGGTCCTTGTGCCTCTGTACAGTGACACCTAAGACCGTCCCTATCCTCTCAATCTGACTCTTCTTGATCAACTCTTGGTTCATGGACCATGTCTCACTAGCGATCCATATCTTCTCCTTCACTCTGAGATCTATGGCCTTTTGGATGAAAGGAATGACAAACTCCACATTGGCAAAGACTACAATAACCTGGACATTGAACATGGCTATGTTGTTGAATAGACGCCCTATTAAGGATTGGTTTTGGGGAATGGTGTCTTGGTACGCCAAACAGATGTTAGCTGGTCTAATCTTATCCTGAAAAACTGTCAAGGCATCTCTGCTGTAGTCATTGTCACCACCGATGAAAGCCACCCAGTTCCAGTTAAACTGTCGGAGTATACGGACTATAGACTCCATCTGATATTTGTCGCTGGGAATGGTTCGGAAAAAGGAGGGAAATCTGTTTTTGGAGCTCTGTTAGACACTTGATGCCCCATGAGTCACCTGTTGAAGTAAAACACAAAACGATAATGCTTTTGTGAGAACAAGGATTTTTACAGTACAGGTACATTTATATTGCAGTGTTCTACAGACCCCTTCCTGAAGAGTACAAACACAAGGCAGCTACTGTATAAATAGCACCATCATGAGGTTATATTGTGCCATAAAATACTCCTTACCATTGGAATCATCTCAGACATGTACAGGGGGGCGACACTGATGGTTTGGCTGCTTCCAAACGGCCCAGTGACTGAGATGACTTTAGGTCTGTAGTTTGTACCGTTCCACACGGGGATGCCTCCTCTTCCCTTTTGGGTCAGAAAGTCCAGAGCAGCCCCATAACTGAGCAAGTCAGAGCAGTAGTCAAAAATCTCATAGCCCAAGCTGACACCAGGCAACAGCAATGTGGAGTTGTTGATCTCTTCAATAGCAAACCTCATGACTTGAATCTGCTGGTAGCTTGCTGAGGAAAATGTAAACCTGGGATGTAGAAGGTTGCATGGTTTTACTGTCAACGTGTGCAACAAAAAAGTTTGACATTTACAGTATATTTTTTTCCCCCCAGTGGTGAAAGCAGACTTTTCCATCCAGGCTCAGTCGTGGTAAAGAGAAGCATGTGTCACTTTGTTTCACCAGGTGAAATGACACCATCACCACAAGAAACAACATTGTAGATTTCGAAGTAAGACTGAGTTGTTAGAGCAGAGGCTGAAATGCTCTCCATCTACCGAGGTGACCGATACCAATCATCTTTCACTATTTCACGTTGTGCTACTTCCTTGTTTTTGTTCCGTGCTTCAGATACCAGGATAACTACAACCACATTTCCATGGTCAGGCTATTATGGAAACATGTCTTGAGGTTTATGAAAATATCTGTCAGGTCTTTCACACATCCCTTTATAGAAAATAATTAGACATTTCCACCAGAGGGGGCTGGTGGGAGGAGCTATAGGAGGACGGGCGCATTAATGGATGGAATGGAATACACAGTAGCGGTGTGTGGGTAAAATCACTGGGGAAGCCAAGCCAGAATAAAAAGCCATATTACAACCTATGTGTTGTGATAATTGTGTTGTTTACTCTATAATGTGTTAGTTCATATGCCTTGACACTGTGATACATAGGCCTAAGGCTGATACAATAAGAAGACACAGTGGCAGAATAAATTCAACCATGCCTTTGTTTCTTCACAAAAACAGAGAGCAACCTGTCTGGTAAAGTCCACAAAGCATATTGCATGTACCAATCAGTTACATGACCTACAGCATGGTCAAGCAAGTTCATGTTTCCAACATTTTAAGACTACTAAAGAACTATTGATTTAGAATCATGGTGAGTTACCGCAAGTCGCAAAGAAAACATGAGCTGCCTCCACTATTCCAGCACAATTTCACCTTCAACATCATCAAATCACCTCTGCTTAGTCTAATAAAGTGACAACCAAAAGATACCAAAAACTATTTAGTCCAATAAACATAAGATAAATATGATGTAGTCATTCGTGTTTGTAAAAATAGAAAAAACATGTTGAGTCACCATGCTTGTAGAGAATGCCAATGCCATCCTCCTCTCTTTCACATTTACGAAACGGTCTATCACTCTGTCATACAGTACACACTTTCATTTTTTGTCCTAGGCTACCTGGCTAAAATGCTTGCCCGCTAGCCTAATTTCATTTCATAGGCAATGTTAGCTAGTTAACATTAGCCTTCTACATCCAGCTACATATTGAACTTCCATCCTCTCTGGCCAGGGGCACAATGTATGAATTTATGGTTGGATCAGAATCGCCATTATAATCATTGGCCAGTACAGAGAAGTAAAACCACAAGTCCAAATCTCTATCATCCATGGCTAATTTAGGATAGGGCCAAATTTAGATAACTAGCTAACCACCAGAGGACAACAATACAATGAGATGCACAACCAGTTTGTCAATATTTGCTCTCGATGCAATGTGATTGGAGTGAAGCCAAATCCAAACTTCCCTTGACACTTTTTTGTGGGTGCCAGGACCATTCACAGTTGATCTACATTGATTGGCTATTATTTTATACAAAAGGCTCGCCTTGCATTCAATGCTACTGGTGGCATCAATGTCATATTCTTTGGAACCAGACAGCACTATGCAATTTACATATGTTCATCATTTGCATCTGAAAGACACTGTTCATGCACCACTTGTTGCCATCCCCACAAAATAGCTTGAAACAGAGTTTTACATCAGTCCTGCCTAGGGTTGCATGTAGTGACCAAGGTGGCTCTGATAGACATGGCAGCTGTTTCTAGCTCCTAATGCTAAATATGTGTATGCGGCCAATACAATTTGAACGGGAGGGTATATTACTGGTAACTTTCAAAGTTTACCAGTAAACTACCAGCATTTGTGTAATTTAAAGTTTTGAATTTTTTTAATCACAGGACATAGTGATACTTCAGATTATCACAGATGTCTAATTATCTCTGGCCCTCTGCATGGCCTTATTTATCACATGTAAAATATATGAATTAATCATATAACATGATCCTAAATATAAACCATCAACTTAGGGAATATCATGTCTTAATATGAGGATTTCAGCATTAAATACACTTTATTTTTAAACTTGTCTTTGTTAATGTGTTCGCACCCGACTGGTGGCAGTTGTGAAAAGTCAAGTTGGAAGAGTTGCAGAGTTTGAAAAATAATGCCATCTTTTAGATTGTTTCATTAATTAGGTTATTTTCTAATTAACCATATGGTCCATGGACCCAAATATAGATTTTTAAAAAAAAATACTACAAATGCATTAAAAAACATGTTTTAATTGCATATTCAACAACTTACAAAAAAATTTATGCTGAAATTGAGATTTTATTTTAGGAATAAGGCCTGTTTTTCCTTTTGAAGCCAGAAGGAGGCTAGTAATCAGCTACATTTATGCCTTTACTAGACTATGGGGATATTTTATATATATATGAATGCTTCCACTCAGTGTTTGAGATCAATTGACACTCTTTACCATGGCACTTTGAGATTTATTTTAAACTGCAAAACCCTTACACACCACTGCACTTTGTATACCAGGGTTGGCTGGCCTTCTCTAGTCACTCGTAGACTCAGGCACTAGTATACTTTTATTTACAAAGCCATTTTGGGTTTACTACCTTATTGTTCAGAAATGTGGTGGGTACTCTCTTCGTTCTCTGGACCTTATCCTGCTAACTGTTCCAAATGTCCGAACTGAATTTGGTAAAAGGGCTTTTATGTACTCTGCGCCATCGTCTTGGCACGCCTTACAAAATACTTTTAAACTGGAAAAACCTGTCCCGATTGGTATTTTGTTATACTCTTGTGAATTCTATGGTTTTTACTAGATTACTTGTAGTTTTTCATGTTTGTCATTTTTTTTAATGACTTGGTGCTGCCTATCTTGGCCAGGACGCTCTTGAAAAATAGATTTTAAATCTCAATGAGACCTTCCTGGTTAAATAAAATAAATAAATATTCAAGTATAAATGACCAAAGTTGGCATAGATTAGCATTTAGTTAACAAAATTACAGAATGTTCCAGGAACTTTGGTAAATTACCAGTGGCTTTGCAACCCTAGTTCTGCAGTCTCCCTCTGAGCTCCCTGTAATTTTTGTGTGTAAAATAGTTGTACCCTTCAGAGAATGCCATAGGTTTACATCTTCAATATACACCCCCACAAATATACATCCCTCAAATGCCCAGCTACCATAAACATTGAGCATTGTTCATTGAATATTAAATTACCCTTGATATAAGCAATCATACAAGGACACTTAGGTGTAATTCTTCTTATGAAATATTTAATTTAAAGTTAATGTTCCAATAGGGACAGAAGTTTCCAGCACAGCAAGCTTGTCCTGAAAAGAAATAGATACATTTTAAAACAGCTGGTATGACAAACACTTCAAATGATTGCAACTTAAACTGACATTAAAACTCAAGAAGGCAGCATTGAAACAGTCACTAGACTATATGAAAACTAACCTTTGTGGGTGGTTTCCAAAACCTCCCCAGCTCCTCCTCTAGGGCTGGTCCTTGGTAATCTTCTCTCCACTCGGCAGGCTCCATGTACCCCTGCAGAAATGCTGCCGCTTCGTCCACCAAAGGCATCTGTCCAACCCCCACTCTCTCAACCTTTGACCCTTCTATCCCAGCAACCTGCTCCTTAGCATTCATGGTGACACTCGACATGTTCCACTGAGCTACCTCCTTAACCGTCACAGTATTCTCCTCAGGTACATGTTCCAAAGTTACACTTGATGTCACTTGGTCTGTGCCAATCTCTTCAGCTGCCACCTCAATCATCTCCTTCTCAGCCCGTTTGTCCTCAATCGGCTCCTCCACACTCCCTTCCTTTCTGGCTACCACCCCCTCTCCTAGAACTGTCCCTTTCTGCACCTCCTCTACCTTATTCATAACAGCAACTGACATGTTTTTCTCCTCCTCCCAAGGAGCCACTGCCAAGCTTTTAAACTTCACCTTCTCCACTCTATAAGTGACTGCCAAGGTCTCCTCCACCCTTTCCTCACCATCTGGCTGTCTCTCCTCAGCCTGAACGGGCAAACTCTTCTCCCTGTCCTCCAACACTCTCCAGGGTTTACTGGTGATCAGGCTCTTCACTGAAGGAGATGTCAAGGCTGGCCCTGGTTACATCAGGCAGAACCACAAGTTACAGATCAACATACATTGTTTTGAAGAATTCATCTAAGATGAATTAGAGAGAAAAAAAGTGGTCCAGCATTGACTGTGTTGTATACTTACAGAACTCTGACACTTCACAGACAGAATCACAGCAGGAGCACACAGAGGGAGGGCCGTACAGCTCCTCCCACCTAACAAGACATAACAACCAGGGGTGTAATCATTGGTCCAAAACGTTTTGCAACAAAAACGAGTTTCTATTGGACAAATTCAGGTAGGTCACTCACTGTTTCGTTAGCTTTCTAGTGAATAAACCCCTGGTTAACCAGTGCAAAAAACAATGTAGCATGAAATAACTGAATTACTTATGTTGTCATCATCAGTGTCCTACACATTGATCATGACCAGTCTATGTAACTTGTGATGTAATTCTTGAGTAAATGATTGTGAGCGACAGTGGTGTAAAGTAAAAAATACTTTGAAGTACAACCCTTTTGGGGAGATCTGTACATGACTATTTATATAGATTTTTTATTTTACTAGTTATTCCTAAAGAAAATGTACTTTTTACTCCCATACATGTTCCCTGACACCCAAAAGTACTGGTTACATTTCAAATGCTTAGCAGGACAGAAAACGTTCCAATTCAGACTTATCAAGAGAACTCCCGGTCATCACTACTGTCTCCGATCTTGCAGACTTACTAACGCAAATGCTTTGTTTGTAAATGTCTGAGTATTGGTGTGCCCCTGGCTACTCATAAATACATTTTAAAATAGTGCGGTCTGGTTTGCATATACAAGGAATTTGAGAAGATTTATAGCATTTACTTTTGATACTTACGTAGATTTCAAATAAAATACTTAGATATTTAAGTAGTATTTTACTGGGTGACTTACCTTAATACTCAAGTAAAAGTATCTTTACTTTTAATCAAGTATGACAATTGTGTACTTTTCCCCACCACTGGATATAGAAATACATCAGATCGCTCGAGGTTACTGTTGAGATTCCAAAAAGACAGTTTACCTTCCCACTGTGCTATTGTACGTGCAGGACTTGGCGCTCCACTTAGAAGTGGATTTCATGACAGTCATAGTACAGTGCAGGTAGAGATGCTGTGGAACAGAGTATGAGAGATATATATACACACACATACACACCCCCCCTTATTCACTGGTGTTGTGGAAACATTTGTGTGCCATAAAAGGATATAGCCTAACCTTGGCAGTGATTTGGGGAAACAGGAAAGCATCCACAGTGAAGCGCAGGACATTTGACTCTCTGGAGAAGAACTGGGACTGACTGCCTTTCCGCTTGCTGTCCACCATACATCTAAAAACACATACACGCATATATACCCACCACTAGAATTGATTGATACAAATGCTATATCTACATCAGTGTGTGAGAATTTAAGTGTTTGATTACCCAAAGTTGTGAATGACTTCAAGGCGAGGTGTGGCATTTGGGTCATTGGATGTCGTAACAAAGCAGGAATCAACAAACACACTCTCATCTTTGGGGACAAAAGCAGCGTAGGCTTTGAAGTACATTGGCTCCCCAAGCATATAGCCCTCTTCTGATGACAATTGTTCCCATTGCTCTGCATTTGGAGAGAAAGATTTTCCCCTCATTCTCTGCCCCTTAAATCAACTTGCAAACTCTTGTAATGGGACATGTTTACTTACCATTGCATGCAGTGAGCCTAAAGATGTGTTTGCCATTCATACTCTTCAAGAGATTGCGGTCATGCACCTCAGGTACATAGCCAACTTTGTAGGAGTAGTGGAATCTGTTAAGGAAATGGATGGTAAAACAGCAAAAACCACTCATCACACAGTAGTAAGACTGAAGTATAAATGCCTACTGTAGACTAGTCTATTGGGCACTATACCGGTTATATATGCACTGAATGGGGAGGTTGAGAGGTATGGCTCTTATCACTGGCCCTTGTGGTTCTGGAGAAAAGCGAAGTGAGCTGGAGTACACCAGCTGGCCATTCATGGTCTGGAAGTCATTAACAGAATAAAAAGAGTACATATTTTAAGGGTTCGTTTAAGAGTCTGCTCCTAATGGATAGTGAGGGCAAAATGCATCCCAACACATCTTACCGTTTGAGTACTGCCACAGTCATTCAAGTCATAATGGAAGTAAAAGAAAAGTGGGGTGACCCGGGTGACGGGGCAAGTGCCCAGGAAGAGCATGGAGGCCAGACACCTAAACCTGAGCTGACTTCTGTTGATGCGCACGGAGATCTGGTTGTACCCGCACCACACCTCCACTCCACGCGGATTACGCACGGGAGAGAAGTGGTTGCGCTCTGGACTATTTTGTGGCGGAAACAAAAGGGTGGTCAAGATACTGGGGAAACGTATTTTCCCGACGACTGGTCTGAACAAGTCCCTATCGACGACGGGAACCGCCGAGTGCTGGAACATGGGAAGGAAGTAGTATGGTGGTTCTGACCGCTGGGCACCGATGGCATCGTCTTCCCCTATCCGAGGCCTGATCACCTCACGCACTGGTACATTGCCCAGGAGGTGCCGCTCCGCGAATTGGTAGTCTTGATGCACTTGACCCTCCCATCGGTCAACATTAAAATCAGCTTCCGCTGATACTTTTGTGACTGGAAAGGCAGAAAAAATCCATGCAAACAGACAAAACATCCACGCAACTTGCGCCATGTTCAACGTGACCGCAGAAATAAAAATAATAAAACTCTGTAGTCCAGAGCGCCTCGTGGACACACTGTTGTTAGCAAACTAGACTGACCATTTAAAGATGAATGTTGTAGGCGCGTGTTAATTGCGCTCACCTGGTTTTGGCGCAACAATTACGCACTTGGCACACGTTCGTTGCATGTAGGCTACTGAGCGTAGATGATCAATTAATGATTCGATTAATTATATTTGCAATGACATATGAAAACGTATTTTGCATTGCCTACTATGTTACAATGTAAACTTTGAGTATGTAATTCACTTATCTATCCACCAGATGCCAGTATAAACTGTGCTCTCAATTTTACTCAGTGACTTGGGTGAATACAAAACTTGACCTTCACCTGTTATATTCATATTCAATAACTCTCAACTAGGAAGAGCGCAAATGTGTTGATGAACATGATTCAAACGGTCCTAAATTGGTTCTAATTGCATGTAGTTTTATGGTATAGGTGACCATACTGCCCCCCCTCCCTCACACACACACACACAGAGACAACATGTTGAACTAAACAGCATTTCCATTGACAACGGAATAGATGAATGGAGGATTGTGCCAACGTAAGCTGAGACCAAAGATACAGCTAGGGGTATAGTGTAGGCCATCAGGGTAACAAGAACCTGTCTTTAACACTTCCAGTAGCACCTTTTCACATTGATAGTAAACCAGCAATCAATGTGCCTAGCTGTAATGCTATGTTTACACTT
This sequence comes from Oncorhynchus tshawytscha, assembly GCF_018296145.1. Lineage (NCBI taxonomy): Eukaryota > Metazoa > Chordata > Actinopteri > Salmoniformes > Salmonidae > Oncorhynchus > Oncorhynchus tshawytscha. The sequence goes on along the minus strand of NC_056431.1, from coordinate 10,591,682 downwards.
TACTCAGAGCTGCCTGCTATTGTATATGGGCAACAATAAAATATTGTCACAAGACTATCCAAACAATGAGACTGATTCCTAATAAGTTCATTAGTAGCTACACCAACTTTGTGGTTCTTCATGGACATCATCCCCGCCACACCCAACACCAGTTACACTCAGGTACAAAAAATGGATGAAATAACTTGAGGTCAAACGCAAATCTCAGATTTATTATGCCATGTCAGTGATCACTTAGCTTGCCACATCAACAGTTTGTCTTTGTGGTAGGCCTGCTACTGTATGCACATTGCTCAGATGAGGGTCTGTCGACTGAAAGCTGAAAAAAGCAGAAAGCTGTGATTTGCATTTGACCTTTGTGTGCAAAAGTATACTCTTTATTCTTATATATCCAACTTTATTCTTACCCAGTTTCCCCCATTCAGGCCCCGCCCAGTGGCTGACTTAAACTAAGTCAGTGTTTTAATACCACCTTTAACTGTTACATTTAGTCATTGCCCAACTTTCACCAGCAGGAAGAAGGCAACCAAACAAAAAACAGAAGAAAACAGGTTAATTTTTACCTTTTCTTTTTCTTGTTAAATAGTAATAAATACATGAGATGCAGTGGTTTATTTTTCAATTTTTTTCTGAAGCAGGAGGGTTAAAAAGTTTATTTTTATTTATTTATCTGTCTGTTTGTTTTCTTTAGCAGCAATCCGAACATGGTTGAAAGTGGAGATAGCAGCCGAGAGAGAAGTAGTTCACTTTTTTAAAAACTTGATGGCAAACAGCACTCACAGAGTGTCGTGAAGGAGGGAGGGAAGGGGAGAACAAAAGACAGGAGTAAGAAAAGAGGCCAGAGAAGTCAGTCACTGGGGCTGTAGGGGTAAGGAGGGCATGAAAGTGTCCCCTCATAAGTATGTACTCCTCCCTCCTGCTATATATTGCCCCCCTCCCTTCCAACAGAAAAATGGGGCAGAGAGGAGAAGAGAGCGAGAGATCGAGACAGAGAGAGTGAGCAAGATTTGGCTTAGCATATCCAGAGTTACTCCAACCCAAAATGTGTGTTACGTTTCTGTAGTTTACGGTCCAAAACAAAAGTGAGTAAGAAAAGAGAGAGAGAAAGAGGGTGAAAGATTCTGATTAGATGTTGAAGTAGAAGGCAGACTATTATTTTTTAAACAACAGGGAAGCATTTTGGTTTTCCTTGTGGCAAAATGTTTTGTTGTTTGTTCTTCTTCAATCACTTCCTCCTTTTGTGTAGAAGTTCTGTTCCCCCTCTCCTCTTGAAAGCGTCTCACTTCGTCAAATGTTTCAGCCTCCTCATCGTATAGTTTCTCACTGTGTGGTGACTACGGTTTTTGTCATTTGCTTCATTTCATTTCTATGATCTGTTTCGTAGTTTCAGATATATAAGCCAGTGTCAAGCGAGAGAAGAAAAAAAATGTAACAAAAGTGTGTGTGTGTTTCGGGGGTGAGATATACTGAACTGAAAAACAAACTAAAAAGACCCTAGTTTGTTTGTTTCTCTGTGTATGCGCAAGTGTATTCTGTCCATCAGCAAATAAAACTAAACCTGTATAAATTAAAATAAAAATGAATAAATAAACCACCTCTCAATTTAGCGCTCTTCCGATCTCCCCACTTACCCTCCTCCTCATGTAGTGATGTTTAATAAATAAAACATGTACAATTAAACCTAGACTTCAGAAAATCTAAACAAAAACAAAGAAAAAAAATAAGAATTTAAAAATAGCATAAGGGTACTCTCTCGTGCCTCCCTCTTCTTAACCAACAATTACCACTTTTCAAACCATTCATTTACCTTTGAGGTCTTCATTCCAAAAAACAACCCAAACAACAAAAATCTCGCTGCAAACCTTTCCTTAAATCACATAAAATCAAATAATATAATAATAATAATAACAATAAAAACAAACTTATCTGAAACTTTCCATTCCAACTACTGAGCCCCGTTTCTTTCCTTCAACAAAAGAAAAATAAAGAAACTGAAAAAAGGATAAAAATGGTTTCAAAGCCTTCCCTCTTACTCTCCCTCTCTTACTCTCCTCTCCCTCTCTTACTCTCCTCTCCCTCTCTTACTCTCCCTCTCTCACTCTCCTCTCCCTCTCTTACTCTCCTCTCCCTCTCTTACTCTCCCTCTCTCACTCTCCCTCTTACTCTCCCTCTCTTACTCTCCCTCTCTTACTCTCCCTCTCTTACTCTCCCTCTCTCACTCTCCCTCTTACTCTCCCTCTCTTACTCTCCCTCTCTTACTCTCCCTCTCTCACTCTCCCTCTTACTCTCCCTCTTACTCTCCCTCTTACTCTCCCTCTTACTCTCCCTCTCTTACTCTCACTCTCCCTCTCTCCCTCTCTCACTCTCCCTCTCTTACTCTCCCTCTCCTCTCTCACTCTCCCTCTCTCACTCTCCCTCTCTCACTCTCCCTCTTACTCTCCCCTCTCTTACTCTCTCACTCTCTCACTCTCCCTCTCTTACTCTCCCTCTCTCACTCTCTCACTCTCCCTCTCTTACTCTCCCTCGACCTTCTCCCATGCAAAACAAAACAAAACTCCTTTGATATTTCACAAGTTTGTCTCTGTAACTGTATGTGTGGCCGTATTTGTTTCAAACTCAAGTGTGTATACTGTGTATGTATGCGTGTTGAAATTGTAATGTTGTCGTTGTTAAAATTGTATGGCTTTTGGAATTTGTTCAAGATTTATCAAGAGTTGGCCGTGTTCTGACCACCGCCTCCTCCATTGCCGCACACACCCATCATGGTGGACTCCTCAGAGTCCGGCCTCCCCCCACCGCCCCCTACTCCCCTGGGTGGGGGCCCCCCGGTGAGCATCCCGCCCCCGACCACGCTACCCTGGGGAGGGTTGTTATTGTTGTTACTTCCCGGGTAGCATGGGGGGATGTATCCAAGCCCGGAGGCAGCGACCAAGCTGTCCTGAGAGGCTGGGGGCTGAGCCAACTGTTGCTGGGAGCCGGCGGGGGGCGGCTGGGGGGCCATAACCGTCCTAGTCCGAAAGGCAGAGAGGCCCAGGTGGAGGTTGGAGGAGCCGTACTGGCTGGAGTCCAAGCTGGATGGGGGCGGCATGATGGAAGACTGACCCAGATGGTGGTGGTGTGTGAGGCTGAGCTCGATGCTGTCCGGCATCTGTGGGGAGGAGATGGGCATCAGGGGCTGGCCCTGCTGGCCCTGTGAAGCCTGGCCCTGGGGCTGGTTCCCCTGCCCAGTCTGCCGCAGGCCCCGCCCATTGCCGTGGTGACCGCCGTAGATGGGGTGCGGGTGGTGGGGTTCCATCATGCCCCCGACGCCACCGCCTCCCAGGAAGTGGCGTGAGTGCTGGGTGGCCGCCGGCTTGTGCAGCAGCAGCTGGGGGTATGGGGGGTCGCCAACGCTACTGCCGCTGTTGGACAGTGGACCCATGCCCCCCTCTCCACCCGGCCAGAGGCGCAGCTGCTGCTGAGATGGAGCCTTGGCGGTGGGGTGGGGGGAGGGGTCATCGTTAGAAACAGAGAATGCAGAATCTACAGTATATCATGTATAGAGGAAGAACCTCTTGTTCCATGTGATGAGATCTGAGACATCAGAGTGAGGTCAGGTTTAAACCTCGGCTCACCTGTGGACTCTGCATCTCGTAGTCTGAGTGAGTAACTGCACTGTTGTAGTACCGGTTACTGTACCGGTAATTCCGGTTGTCATTGGAAGAACCGCTAGATCCACCTGGACAGGGGGAGTAGGGGAAGAGAGAGGGAGTAGGGGAGGAGAGGGGAAGGAGAGGGAGAGTAGGGGAGGGAGAGAGAGGGGAGGAGAGGGAGGGGAGGAGAGGGAGAGTAGGGGAGGAGAGGGAGAGTAGGGGAGGGGGAGGGAGGGAGGGAGTAGGGGGGAGTAGGGGGGAGGGAGAGTAGGGGGGAGGGGAGGGAGAGAGGGGGAGTAGGAGAGAGAGGGAGAGGGGAAGAGAGAGAGAGGGGAAGAGAGGGGAAGGGGAAGAGAGGGAGAGTAGGGAAGAGAGGGAGTAGGGGAAGAGAGAGCGAGTAGGGGAAGAGAGAGGGAGTAGGGGAAGAGTAGGGGAGGAGAGGGGAAGGAGAGGGAGAGTAGGGGAGGAGAGGGAGAGTAGGGGAGAGGAGAGGGAGAGTAGAGGAGAGGAGGAGAGGGAGAGTAGGGGGAGAGGAGGAGAGGGAGAGTAGGGGAGAGGAGGAGAGGGAGAGTTGGGGAGAGGAGGAGAGGGAGAGTTGGGGGAGAGGAGGAGAGGGAGAGTTGGGGAGAGGAGGAGAGTAGGGGAGGGAGAGTAGAGGAGGAGAGGGAGAGTAGGGAGAGGGGGAGTAAGGGAGGAGAGGGAGAGTAGGGAGAGGGGGAGTAAGGGAGGAGAGGGGGAAAAGACACTCGGTCGGTCAGAATACACAATAGTTTTGTTACGTCATCCAGACAGTCCATCACTGCTGGGACCATAACCTGTTGCTGAGCTGCTGAACATGGTGCTGTAGCTAAGATGACTAGCTGTTGCCATGGTGAATGGGAGCTGTAGCTGTGGCAGAGGAGAGGCCGCTGAGGCTGAGCTGTTGCTATGGTGACGGTGTGCTGCAGGCTGTAGGGACTGAGCTGCGGCTGAAGTGACTAGGAGCTTGTTTCTACGGAGACTGTGTAGCTGTTGAGAGAGTGATGGGCTGTAGGGGCTGGCTGAGATGTAACATTGAACCACCATCACTATGACGCAGTAGACTGCAGTGTTCCCCCGAAGACTATGTAGGTGGGAGGGATCTCCCAGACAAGATCCTTTACAGTACTGTACTAACCAACACGGTTTCAATGGACTTTCAATAGCTCTCAATCTAAGGAATCTTGGTGTTTTTTACAAACATAGGGGAGAATTATCTGGGGGAAATATGGGATCAAACAAGCTGCCCATGTTTAGTTTGCTCTTTTGAGGTTTGACCTCTGCAGATGTTTCCCCATGCAGTGGACTGTGACTTATGGTAAGGGTATACTGTATACTAACTGCTGTGTCCCGTACCGGAGCTGGAGACGGAGCTGGTGGTGGAGGTGGAGTGGCTGTGGTCCATGGCCGGGCTGGTGGAGGTGGAACTGCTGGTGTTGGTGCCCTCGTCCGTCGTCTTCTTGAAGAAGTTGTGCTGCAGCGCATAGAAGGGCGTGATGCGCGTTTTGGGGTCATAGTCCAGCATGCGCAGGATCAGGTCCTTGAACTTCAGGTAATCGCAGGGAGCGTGCCCCTGCTCTCCGCCCCGCCTCCCGCCAGGACCTCCGGTCTCCACCCCCAAGATCTCATGGAGCCGCCGCGTCGCAGGAGGCTTGTACTCCTGAATAGGGAGATAGAGGGAGTGAGAGAAGGGGGAGAATGGAGAATATGGATGCGGGGAGGTGCAGAGAAACACTGTTGAATTCTCATTTTCTTCGAGGCAGTTTTAGCGACTTAGTTATTATTATGGTTGAATTTCATACATGCAAGCATGCCTGTTGTTATGACGGTGAAATGGTTGATGGTCAGTAGAATGCATATTATGAATGGATAGACTCACTATTAGGTCTACTTTATTTACATAACACCAAGCCAGTGATGAGAAGCTGTAACGAATGAGACCAACATGTATCCTTACATGCTCTCCGGTCTAAAGACCATCAGCTCCTAGTCCTAAAACTAACAATAAGTTGTCTTATCCTGCACTATATCATTCACTTAACTCCTAATCGTCTAGTGAAAATACATGCCAACACCCATAGGTGTAAACCCGTGTTCACACACCCACCCAGGTGTGCCTGCCTCTGGGGTGAGATGGTTGATCCCCCACCATCTCCAATCACTTTTGGACAAAGTTAATTAACCTCTGATCCAAACCTTTCTCCCCTTCTTTCTCTCACCTCCAACGTAAACCAGGCCTCTCCCTTTGTTCAACCTCCACCTTCCACCTGCCTGCGCTGCTCCTTCACCTCATCCCTCTATCTTATTAAGGGCTATGTAATGCTTCTGATACACACAGAATAATGGAACGATAAGGACCTTTCTAGACAATTAGAGAGCTTATGTGACGAGGGGTTTACGGTTTAGATGATGATGACTGGAGGAAGATGCTGAGGACTCAGATCTCCTTCCTAAGAGTGGGAGTTTAGGTTAGAAATGAGAAAAGGGAGAAAATACCTCTTCTGTACAAACTACTTTCCAATATCAAGCTAAACCTCCTCCCCTTCCTTCTCCACCTCGGGTTTTCTACCCATCTCTCTTTCTCTATCTACGGGTGAATGGTTAATACAAGTAGGTTCGTTGAGAATTTGCCTCTAACCACTGACACTTGGGTCAAATATCTTTCAATCCCCCTAGCAGTTAAGTTTAGGTTTGGGGGTAAGAGCAAGGTAATCTGATTCAAGATCTGTGGTGTGACCGGGGAACTTGAACCTACTGCGTTGTGAGTGACAGGAGGGATGTGGTTCGGAGATGAGATGAGAAGATTAAGTAAGAGCAGAGTTTTACTCACGGAGGCCGAGGGGTAAAGTACCTTCTTTATGTCCTTGTTCTTCTTGACGGTCCACAGACCGTCGGATAGCTTGTCAAAGTACTTCCGTGCTTTGGGAGCCTGATCCAGCATGTGGTTGGGAGGGACCCCCAGCACCTCCACTATCTTATTCATCTGATCCACCTGGAGAGAGAGAAACAACAGGACAGGTCAGGGGCAGATTCGGCATCAACACCCAATGCTGTGTGTGTTCTCACAACCTACCTCGTTGGAGCCGCTGAAGAGGGGTTCTCCCGTGTGCATCTCCACCAGGATGCAGCCCAGGGACCACATGTCAATGGCCAGGTCGTAGGGCATGCCCAGCAACACCTCCGGAGATCTGTAGAACCGACTCTGGATGTACTGGTAGATCTGTGGTGGAGGAGAGGGCGGAGGGACAGAATGAGGTGATATAAGAAACAAAAATAGGTTGAAAAAAAAAGAAGAGAGAGACGAGGGGAGAAAATGTGATGAGAAAAGATAGAGGTATTAGCTCCAGTATGTTGGTTACAGCAGAACAGAGCTGTGGCCCTTTAATAACATTTCTAATCTAAATTAGAGCACACTCACTGGTGGAGGGAGACAGGATGGTGGTGGAAGAGGTGCAGTGACACCGTTTATCCACACGGGGCAGGCCAAACTGAGTAGAAATATCTAAACTGGGTGCAGCAGAGCCGCTGGGATTCTATACTTGAGTACTGTAGTGAGGCCCATTTCCTCATCTTCCCAAGAGTCCTCAAAGACGTGCTGTGAATGCCAGTTCCTATTCAACCTGGCAACGGCCTCCCTCCATAGCTTCCCTCTCCCTCTCTCTCTATTTACCCTCTGCAGAAAACTGAGCTCATTCTCTTTTGAAACGGGAGAGATGGAATCATCTGTGGGCTATTCCTGCTCTGTCCCTCATCCATCCATCCATCTACCCCACCCTTCTCTTCTCCCTCTTCCTGAGATATCCAGAGGCATTAGCACACTAATGATACATTTTTAGAAAAGGTTAGTATACATTGAACGTTTATCTGGTTTACAAAAAGCTGTCTCTTATTCATTCTACCTCTACCATTCCCTCCCTTCCCCTGCGTCTCTATCCCCCCCAATAGCTCCCTCCTCCCTCCCTGCTCCAATTTTCTTCTCCCCTCCCCCAGCATCTAGAGGGGATATAGCATGCATTAAGGGCCTACTATATTAAACCACAGTCGACTGCTGATGCATGCATTGGTTTAGGTCGATCTTAAATATAATACACAGAAGCACGCAGATACCCAGAAAAATTCACAAAGGATCCATTGGGAGTGGTGAACTGCAATGCACTGATTTGAGGAGTAGACTGTGTATATTGATGTGCTTGGTAAGGTGTAGTCCTCCCTCCCCTTGCTTCTCCCTCTCTCCTAACCCAATGGTGTTCTCTCCTCAACACCCCTCCCCTGACCCCCACCCAGCACATGCATTTGGTTCATTAGGATCTTCTATATCTCTGTGCTTGGTTAGTCAGCTAGTCTCCTCACCCTCTGGCCTAGTTGACAAGAGCTGCCAAAGTCCACGATCTTGATGGCGCTGCGCTTGGGGTTGCACAGCAGGATGTTCTCGGGCTTGAGGTCGCAGTGGATGATGCTAAGCTCGGGCGTGGCCAGGAACAGCAGCGCCGTGCACAGCTGCTGGGCAAACTTTCTGGTCAGGTTGAGAGAGACGCCGCGGAAGTTGGTGTTGCGCAGGAGGTCGTACAGGTTGTAGGAGAGAAGCTCGAACACCAGGCACAGGTGGTTCCGGAACATGAAGTGCCTCTTCAGGTGGACTAGAGGGGGAGAGGAGGGAAGAGGGGGGAGGTTAGTAGGGGAAGCGGTATACTGCAGTAACCGATCTGGGTGCTCTGATCTACTTGGGTAGTGGTTGAGGTGACTTCCAGAGTGACAGTGTGCCCTTGGAGTGGAGAGCAAGGTGCTTTGACCACATGGAAAACAGCTTGGCCATATAAATGCCATCTATTATTATATTATTGTGTGTCGATCACCTCGCTCAGCGCTATAGGAGCTTAGTGAGGTAGAGGTGATTCTGTGACAGGTTTATCATTGCAAAGGCTACTGGATTGATATATATGTAGCATGATACTTATACATAGGGATATATGAGAAGTAGGGCATTGGTCTATATTTCAATTGAGACGTTAAATGTGGAGCAGGTTGCATGTGACGTCAAAGAGGCACAGTATCAATTAATTTTAGTAGATGGTATACATGCAATAATGCAATAGTGTTAGATCATAAGTGGGGCTTAAAGCTGTGTGTGTGTGTGTGTGTGTGTGTGTGTGTGTGTGTGTGTGTGTGTGTGTGTGTGTGTGTGTGTGTGTGTGTGTGTGTGTGTGTGTGTGTGTGTGTGTGTGTGTGTGTGTGTGTGTGTGTGTGTGTGTGTGTGTGTGTGTGTGTGTGTGTGTGTGTGTGTGTGTGTGTATGTGTCCTCACCTATGTAGTACTTCATCTCGGTGTCGTGTTTGTTCATGAGCTCCAGCAGTCGCAGCTCTATCTGGGCCTGGTTCAGGAAGGCTTTCTTGTTCTTGATGATCTTGATGGCCACCCACTCCTGCTCGTGGTGGTCATAGGCTTTCACCACCTGCGGGATGGCAAAGGTCACAGATCAGACAGGCAGCCATGTTGATTGTAGCATTTGCAGGTGGTAGGGGCCAAGGCAAAGCTCCTTCACCAAACAAAAAATAGTCATTATCCCTCTCCTCTTTCCTCTTACCCATTTATTCTCCTCACGTCTGTAGACATACTTCATTCACCCCATGCAACTCTTCACCTTAAACTTTGAAAGTGTTTCTCCTCTCTTTTCTTCCATCCTCTTCTTTCTCCCTCCTCCACCCTGAACTATCCTCCCCCTGACCTATCCTCCCCCTGACCTATCCTCCCCCTGACCTATCCTCCCCCTGACCTATCCTCCACCCTGAACTATCCTCCCCACACCCCCTGACCTATCCTCCCCCTGACCTATCCTCCACCCTGAACTATCCTCCCCCTGACCTATCCTCCCCTGACCTATCCTCCCCCTGACCTATCCTCCACCCTGAACTATCCTCCCCACACCCCCTGACCTATCCTCCACCCTGAACTATCCACCCCACACCCCCTGACCTATCCACCCCCACCCCCTGACCTATCCTCCACCCTGACCTATCCTCCCCACACACCCTGACCTATCCACCCCCACCCCTGACCTATCCACCCCACCCCCTGACCTATCCACCCCCACCCCCTGACCTATCCTCCACCCTGAACTATCCACCCCACACCCCTGACCTATCCACCCCCACCCCTGACCTATCCTCCACCCTGACCTATCCTCCCCACACCCCTGACCTATCCTCCACCCTGAACTATCCACCCCACACCCCCTGACCTATCTCCCCCACCCCCTGACCTATCCTCCACCCTGACCTATCCACCCCACACCCCCTGACCTATCCACCCCCACCCCCTGACCTATCCTCCACCCTGACCTATCCTCCCCACACCCCCTGACCTATCCTCCCCCCCCCTGACCTATCCTCCACCCTGACCTATCCTCCACCCTGAACTATCCACCCCACACCCCTGACCTATCCACCCCCACCCCCTGACCTATCCTCCACCTGACCTATCCTCCCCACACCCCCTGACCTATCCTCCCTCACCCCCTGACCTATCCTCCACCCTGAACTATCCACCCCACACCCCTGACCTATTCACCCCCACCCCCTGACCTATCCTCCACCCTGACCTATCCTCCCCACACCCCCTGACCTATCCTCCACCCTGACCTATCCACCCCCACCCCCTGACCTATCCTCCCCCTGACCTATCCTCCCCACACCCCCTGACTTATCCTCCACCCTGACCTATCCCCCCCTACCTCCTGACCTATCCTCCCACACACCCCCTGACCTATCCTCCCCCACCCCCTGACCTATCCTCCACCCTGACCTATCCTATCCTCCACCCTGAACTATCCACCCCACACCCCGACCTATCCACCCCCACCCCTGACCTATCCTCCACCCTGACCTATCCTCCCCACACCCCCTGACCTATCCTCCACCCTGACCTATCCACCCCCACCCCCTGACCTATCCTCCACCCTGACCTATCCTCCCCCTGACCTATCCTCCCCACACCCCCTGACCTATCCTCCACCCTGACCTATCCTCCCTCCTGACCTATCCTCCCCACACCCCCTGACCTATCCTCCCCACACCCCCTGACCTATCCTCCACCCTGACCTATCCTCCCCACACCACCTGACCTATCCTCCACCCTGACCTATCCTCACCACACCCCTGACCTATCCTCCACCCTGACCTATCCTCCACCCTGACCTATCCTCCACCCTGACCTATCCTCCCCACACCCCCTGACCTATCCTCCACCCTGACCTATCCTCCACACACCCCCTGACCTATCCTCCACCCTGACCTATCCTCCCCACACCCCCTGACCTATCCTCCACCCTGACCTATCCTCCCCACACCCCTGACCTATCCTCCACCCTGACCTATCCACCCCCTACCCCCTGATCTATCCTCCCCCCACCCCCTGACCTATCCTCCACCCTGACCTATCCTCCCCCTACCCCCTGACCTATCCTCCACCCTGACCTATCCTCCCCTATACCCTCTCCCCACTGACCTGCCCGAAGGAGCCCTTGCCGATGAGTGAGTCAATCTCGTAGCGGTCCAGCCACTTCTCCCCGTTCTTGACGATGTAGTCGTAGTTGTCGTCGTCGTAGCCATCGTTGTACACCTTCCGCTCCTTCTTAGTGCTCGAGTCCTCTGGGGGCACCTGCTGGGCACGCCGCTTCTTCTTCGTGTAGTACACCTGGACACAGAGGAGAGGAGATGAAGAGAGGAGATGGAGAGAGGATGGGATGGGCGGGAAAAGAGAAAGAGGGGTAAGTCACTAATGTTTCTTATTTTGCCACACTACTGTTTGGATAGATCTCGGCGGACCAAACCAATGATAAAACTGATATCCTTCACTAGTACATCAGTTTATGCTAATGCGGTTACATATACCTAGGGTTGCAAAACTCTGGTAACTTTCCAACCGGGATTTCTGGAAAACCAGCGACATTTGGGAAAGCAACCAGAAATTTGCAACCGTACATCTAATGTTTAAACAAGGAGTGTAAAACTAATTTTGCCCTGGAGGCCTCATTTGGTCTTCAACGAGGTCCAGAGGGCTGCACTGAAAATTGGTTATACTTCCTCGTGGTCCATTTTGCAAAAATAATTCCTCTATCCATCGTTTTGGGAATTCTGATGTTCCCTGACTTGCTAGCTTTTATTTAAGCGATAAGCGAGCTGGACAGTCAAGAAACGATATGAATGTAGGTCATATCATTTCTACACAGTTTTGATTTGTTTGTTTTTCATTTGAAAGTATATTGAGTCCTCCCCACAAAAATATTGAAAAAATAAATACAAATAAAAACATATCTATTTTACTCAAACCACCCGCGAACTGGATAAGCTGTGAGGTGATGTTTCCGGCAGGAGTCATGATCTCCAGGAAACATCACCTAACAGCAGCAGCAGAGTCCTGTAGGACCTGATGGCTGGCTGACACACACACTCCACTCACCTCATTGATGTGCTTGTAAGTCTTGATCAGATCGACAGAGAGTTTTCTCAGCGGTGCGCTGGCGGGATCTCTAAAACTTGGGGGGATCCTCCTCTGCAGTATGGTCGCATCAGACAGCACCTGGAAGGGACAGGTGGTGAGGGGAACCCCAAAACTGGCCAACACAACCCTGCAGTATTCTAACTAGCAGTAATTAGAACTAAAGTAAATAAAGGTCACTATACAATGTGAGTGGAAGGAGTAACTTCCAATGACATAACTGTGGATGTTTGAGTTAACCTATGTATACAGGCAACACTGTTGCTTAGCCACAGAACAGTCTATCAGTGATGGTGGTTGTAGTTGCTTGTCAATAGAGTACAGTACCAATCAAAGTTTGGACACACCAACTCATTCAAGGGGTTTTCTTTATTTTTTACTATTTTCTACACTGTAGAATAATAGTGAAGACATCTAAACTATGAAATAACACATATGGAATCATATAGTAACCAAAAAAGTGTTCAACAAATCAAAATATAATTTATATTTGAGATTCTTCAAAGTAGCCATCCTTTGCCTTGATGACAGCTTTGCACACTCTTGGCATTCTCTCAACCAGCTTCATGAGGTACTCACCTGGAATGCATTTCAATTAACAGGTGTACCCTGTTAAAAGTTCATAATGGAATTTCTTTCCTTCATTATGCGTTTGAGCCAATCAGTTGTGTTGTGACAAGGTAGGGGTGGTATACAGAAGATAGCCCTATTTGGTAAAAGACCAAGATCATAAAATGGCAAGAACAGCTCAAATAAGCAAAGAGAAACGACAGTCCATCATTACTTTAAGACGTGAAGGTCAAATTTGGTCTGATGAGTCCAAATTTGAGATTTTTGGTTTCAACCGCTGTGTCTTTGTGAGACGCAGAGTAGGTGAACGGATGATCTCTGCATGTGTGGTTCCCACCGTGAAGCATGGAGGAGATAGTGTGAAGGTGTGGGGGTGCTTTGCTGGTAACACTGTTGATGATTTATTTAGAATTCAAGGCACCATTAACCAGCATGTCTACCAAAGCATTCTGCAGCGATACGCCATCCCATCTGGTTTGCGCTTAGTGGGACTATTATTTGTTTTTCAACAGAACAATGACCCAAAACACACCTCCTGGCTGTGTAAGGGCTATTTGACCAAGAAGGAGAGTGATGGAGTGCTGCATCAGATGACCTGGCCTCCACAATCACCCAACCTCAACCCAGTTGAAATGATTTGGGATGAGTTGGACCGCAGAGTGAAGGAAAAGCAGCCAACAAGTGTCAGCATATGTGGGAACTCCTTCAAGACTGTTGGAAAAGCATTCCTCATGAAGCTGGTTGAGAGAATGAATGCTAAGAGTGTGCAAAGCGGTCATTAAAGCAAAGGGTGGCTACTTTGAAGAATCTCAAACATATTTTGATTTGTTTAACACATTTTTGGTTACTACATGATTCCATGTGTTATTTCATAGTTTGATGTTTCCACTATTGTTCTACAATGCTGAAAATAGTCAAAAATAAAGAAACATCTTTGAATGAGTGTGTGTCCAAACTTTTGACCGGTATTGTACGTGATGCTGAAGTTTTTTGAGGTTGTGGATATATATCATTATGTCCATTCAGTATGTGATGCTAATACCTCCGTGCACGTGATGAGTTGTGGGTGTGTATAGCGTCAGTATAAGGGTGTGTGTGTATAGCATTGGGTGTGTGTGTGTGTATATATAGAGTCAGTATAAAGGTCTGTTCCTAAACAGAGTATTATTCTAAGCAGAGCATTAAGGAGTGTCCTGTGAGGGCGTTAGCTGCTGGGTACCTGCTGCTGTTCAGCCATGGAGTGGATGTTGCTGAAGGAGGGGTGGCTGTGCTGGCTCGACATGGTTGGCTCAGCGGGGGAGAAGCCCAAGGCGGCAGGCTGGCAGAGGGTAGAGGAGGGGGGCTTGCATCCTGAGCTGCTTCCACCTTCGCAGGATAGACGGAGAGATGGAGGGAAGGGGGAGAAAGGACGAGAGAGAGGGAAAGGTTTTTAGAAGCAATACATCGACATGAAGCTTCCTAACTCATCATACATACACGGGCACTGCCGTGGGTGTGGGCACGAGCACTGCACTGCAGAGGAAAAGCACACATGTGCTTTCTCACACACCCTTCTTGGCTGTTCTTTGAAGTCACACACATACCCCCTACCAAGGATGTAGAGCAAGAGGGTGGGGTGGCTACTTAGTAGGGTACCACTCCACAGGGCAATTTAGCTCCCTGCCAGAAAGACCACACAAATAATGGTGGAGTGAAATATCTCTATGCAAGAGGGTGTCCCATTTCAGCAGAATCAGCATTAGCACAGGTCAACCTGACAAAGCCAGTGTGTCTGTCTGTAAGTGAGATTGTGCATGTGTGTGACGGAGAGAAAGATATGAGACCTTTGTCAGTAGTCCATATTGACACGCCTCAAAACCAGGACATTTCCAAACAGAACTTTCTCTCCAACTCCTGCTTTTATATGAAAAGACAAAAGGAGAGGTGGCTTCTCACAAAATATAGAAGATGGAACTTAACCAAACCATTTTTGTTGCTGAATGTTGTGAACACTAAAATCTTCTGATTCCATCAAGGTAGCTAGCAAATATGGACAATGTGGGTTAGAGCTTCAATGGGACAAACCACTGTGTGACAAGACTGTTGCATCATCCTTCCAAAAAAAATGACGAGTCACTGTTTAATGTGCTGCTTTGCTTCGTCATTAAGTTCCACCAGACTTGTTTTTCTGTCAGAATCCCAGGTTCAACTTGACTGAGATTCTCTGCAGTCTTGAGACTTTTCTTTGCCTGCAGTTTGACTGCAGTCGAGCTAAAATGGCTGGAACACAGCAGGCTTGGTAAGAGCCTATTGACAGTATTGACAGTGCCGCACGCTCAAGCCTGATTTCCACCAATGCCAAGACACAGCAGTTTGGACCGCTGGCTCCTGGGTAAACCCTGGCCTCCGCAGAATTTTGACCTCTCTCACTAACTTTGCTAGAGGGGGGCTGGTCGCTTGTACAAAAACATCCGCCAGTGGCTCAGCAAACCGGCCTGGAAACTCATTCCACTGGCATTAAACACATTCGAAGTCAGACTACACTTTGACCTAGTTGTGGATGGTAGAATATTTAAGACAAGACGTTCATCCTGGTTGTTCTATAGGTTAACGTTTGAATAAAAGTTTTACGTTTAGACCAGGGTTTCCGTTAAACTGTAGACGGCTTTTGGTATATAAATGGGTGTGTGAGATATATATATATTTTTTTAAAGCCGGTGAATAAAATTGGCGCCAGCCAAAACGATGCAAAATAATGATTTTTAGCCTATTCATTGATGGAAATACCAGTCGATGGAAATACACTTGACTGGTCATACTTATCGGTCTATTGGTTAATATGCATAATTTAGTGGAATTAAATTAGCGCATATACAGTATATTCGTTATGTGTCATATTTATCACACGTACAGTTTACAGATACAGAGTGGAAAATCTGTCAGACACCGTCTCTAACAGAAAATGCATAGGAAACGAAAAGAAGGCTTCATCAGCGTGTCACACACCATTTTGCAATGAGCTGGAGAAAGTACGCATTTTCAAAACATACTTAATTGTTTGAAACATGAACATTTTACTACATATGAGGCATGTCTTACCCTTGCCTCAAAGTAGCCTAGCCAAAATCAGACCATATTCGAGATAATTATTTATAGCAACTTTTCTTTCATTGTCCAGTAGCCAAAGCACAATACTAGTCCTATTAGCAACCTGCGCTAGTTGTTACACATTAGATATCCCTCTTTCTACATTTCTAACAGATATTTCCATCTCTGTCACACGAAACCACTCGCATGTGCGTTCCGCTTTGCTAACGGTGTTTTCCCATGAATTGCATTATAGAACGAAAATTCACGCGAAGCCTATTACCTTGTGTGCATTGCTGGGCTTAAAATGTGAACTAATATTTGATCAACATTTGAAGCTAAGCGTTTTGATCGGTTGCATCACTTATTTTCATGTAGCCTAAACCTACTGGTTGTGTGAATTTGGGATCTTTCGTTTCACAACTGTCCCAGAGTCTGTTTGGAATTGGCTATTTCTTTCTCGACAAGCTGACCAATAGAACATGCAAACTTTTCCATTATGGGGATAGTAGATTGACAGGCTAGTGATGTTGCTGCTCGTTACTCTTCTTGTTGGCTGAGGAAAAATAAACGTGCAGTTATTCTAACATCTTCAAAGTGCACGTCAGAATTCAGTAAGAAGGACGCACATCGTTGTATCCTCAACTTGTATGTTCTGTTAATATGAATTACCATAATGTAAAATGTGAATTCTGTCATTCTGAGCACTGTGGGTGGATGCCCTAATCAGGTTATGCATCCAATACACATGGGTCCGGTAAATATCTCAAATGTCCAGTTAATAAAAAATTCTGACGGTCAAAAGACAGGGAAATGATGTCCCTTAATTTATACAGTAAGTCTGTCCGTCTCCAACTCTGTTCTTCCCTCCAGATGTGAGTGTAACAGTATAACTTTAGACCGTCCCCTCGCCCATACCCGTGCGCGAACCAGGGACCCTCTGCACACAACAACAGTCACCCACGAAGCATCGTTACCCATCGCTCCACAAAAGCCGCGGCCCTTGCAGAGCAAGGGGAACTACTACTTCAAGGTCTCAGAGCAAGTGACGTCACCGATTGAAACGCTATTTAGCGCGCACCGCTAACTAAGCTAACCGTTTCACATCCGTTACATTGAGGAAGATTAAAAAGAGGACATGGGGCACCAATTACCTTACACTACTGAACAGTACCAACAGCATGTCCTGTTCAATGGTTTGGTTACTTATAGTGAAAAACCCTTTCAACACAACCCTTACAGTGCAACGTCCTAAATTGCTGATGAAAACATTGACCACCTTGCTAGTGTCCTGCCAGACCAACAGATTAATTGCATGTCTCCGGTAAAAGTGCAGAAAGAAGAATATGAAAAAAGGGGGTATATAAAAGTGATGAGATATTTCACAGCCAATGCTTTTATCACTGGCTTTTAAAGTGAGGAATAACGGGGGTGAAATTTATCAACGACACATTACAACTTGAAATAGCCCGCCGATCAATGGCCGTAGTTTAAACCAAGTGCAAAACAGCACGTCTGAGCACCATCAATCCTGAGGGGTGACTGCACGCATTCCCTCCTATTATAGGATGAGTCCCAACACCGACATCAAGAGCGGGCTGAGAAGGAAGGAGGAAACATTACATACGCCGACTCATCTCAAACTGCTTTCTGTCTCAGCACAGATACAGAGAGAAACACTCAGACACAAATATTTATAATATTTCTTATTGCTGTTGCATTGTCGAGAAGGAACCTGCAAGTAAGCACCTTTTGAACAATGTACGTCATGTGTATCCTGTACATAGGACTAATAAAACTTGAAACACACACACACAGTATGTCTCCAGGACACTAATAATTCAATATTAAACTGATTATGGCAGTAGGCGGATAATGCAATTGTCATGTAAACACCTTACTCTGCTCATCTTAAAACACCCGGTTTTCTGAGCAATCTTTTGAATTATTAGGACATGTGAACACTGACATTCCAGCGGTGTCTCTGATCTGCGCATGTGCTAGCACCAGCAGAGCGGGCCTCCCTCTTTAGCCCGAGTGAAGTGTGTTTGGAACAACAATATATGCGTTTTAGAAGTCGTTTTCACATACAAACTTTGTCCAAACTCTAAATGTGATATGCTCGCTGTGGTATAAGATTTATTTCCAGGAAGCCTGATCTCAGATGTGTCCATGTAAACAGGATTATTATGGAAATCCTTCTTCTTGCAAAGCATGTAAACAGTTTAATCAAACTATTATATTAATCTGACTATCCACAATAATCGCATTATTGTGAGCAGGTAACCACACTCACACCAGACCTGTATCCAGAGCTTACAGTGTTACAGTTAATCAGCCTTTCAGATCAATACGACCATGTTCTACAGCAAAGACTGTTTAATAAATCTCCATCAGCATTGGCCATGCATTGTGAGAGGTTAACAATACAACACAGTTTAAATGGTTAAACTAAATAGGACAGCTGCACCTGCAATGTTGTGGTTTTATGCTACAGTAATGACTGTAGATGCACTGGGATCAGATTTGCGAAGAAAACTGTAGAAAACCGGTCTACAAAAAAACAGAAGAGAAATTTCATAACGCACGGAAACTGCTGTTGTTATGAGAGGCCTTGTTCTGCCCTGGCCTCAGTTGGGAGGGATATGACGATAGTTATGAGGGCTATCTGCCGAGCACTGAGAAATGTCACACTGTGCCTTTAAATGCTGAAGTGAACACATTGAGAACTTCCTGAGTGTGACACCCCCTTCCTCTCTGGCTGCTCATTGGCTGCTAGTATCCAAGGGCTGGGCGGTGAGGTCTCTATAAATAAACCTGGTAGCTTGTGCTGTATCAGCAACCCTTCCCACAATGCCGCTCTCACCCTCCCTCTTCCTCCTCTATTTCTCTCTGCCTGTTACCTCTTTCTCTCTCCCCCAGTCTCTCTCACCCAACCGGCCAAAGCACTCACACAAATGTTTTCTCTAATGGGGCTGGATATTAATAAAATATAGTAGGTAAGGGCACACAGCCATCTATATACAGACACACAGGTGTACTGCACAGGGTAGAATTCATCCTCACTTATGCAAGTGTCAAATCGGACTGGGTTAAATATATACAGACAGGGGTGTCTGAAGTAATCATTTGCACCAATTAACTGTGCATGGACCGTGAGGTATCCCACCACACCCCTCTACAGCTGACAATCAGTGTGTCACCATAGCAACAGACCATCCCACTATCTGTCTCTAAGGAACAGGAAAGAAATGGTGTGGGGGGGTGTAAGGCCAACAGCTGAACCCACCGTCCCTCCCCCCGCCCCTGTCCGTGTTGGCCCCTCTTATACCCTGTTAGGGTAATGGGAGTAGTGGTGCCACCAAGCCAAAGTTGGACACAGGGCAAAAGGCAAGAGGTGGTGGTGGGGGGGGATGATGGAAGGAGAGAAGGGATAGAGTGTGGGTAAAGAGCTAGGTCTGTATGCTTCAAAGCAGAAGGAAAGGAAGCTTTTTGGCCACCGGTTTCCCACTGTTCAAGTCACTGGTGTCCATTATCCTCCCACTCATGCTACGACACTGTGGATGCCTGGCTGGTACATTGACATACTAACTACACACATTAACACACTCGCCGCCACAACATGGGCAAGGAGGACCACCGTCACCTCTCCAATGTCCGGTCAGGATCTCCAAGCTCTCATACAGGCACACCTGACAGAGCCAGGTAACAGGCAGGTAACCCAGTACCGTTAGAGCTCCCTCTGTGAATGGTAAAATCACCTTGAACTTTGAAGACAGCAACTCAATGCTGCCAACAAGTTACTTCTGTGATTAGAACAACAGTAAATAGAACATTTTCCCTGTCGTCACACTGACGACAGCCAGACTACTTTCCTGACTAACCTTGTCCATTGTCAGGGGTCACAAGAGAAGGCACCACTGTCAATAGAAAGTTCCAAAAGCTAAATCTTCTTCTAGAACTGTCTCTGCGCTGACCTCGTGCAGGGTGCAGACCCAGCGAGGGCGAGGGAGTGTGGCAGGGGAAGCTAAGCCCATGCCCTCGTGGTGCCCACTGTGTCTGGGCCAGGTCAGGTCACTGCGGACACTCATGCTCCTCTTTCCCGGCACAGCCGGCTCGCTGGCACTGAGGGACAGGCACAGCTGAGACACAAATACTGCGCACTCTGACACGGCGCTTTCAAGCCCAGACTGTGAAAGAGGGGGTGAGAGAGTGAGGGAGAGACAGAATGTGTGTATGCAAGACTGGCTGCTTGTACATCATGAATATGACATTCCATCTGTCAAATTCTATGTCATAATGTACCTGTGTGTCCCTCCACATGAAACCTCTCTAGTTGTCCAGAATCTCAGTATGTCCCTCAGTGTAAAGGCTCTGGACCCTCACTGTACTGACCCGGACCATTAGCTACTTCTCAAAGGTCAAATGTCATACTCTTGCTTCCACATGCCGGGCAACAATCCAATCAGGACACAGCGGTAATGTCCGCTTCCAACCTGCACTGCCCGACATGATTGGTGCATCAGATCATTGTCATGACATGACTGGCTTGTACATCTGGTCATTGTCAATCACTGGACTGAAAATACAACCACCTTGGCTTCGGATACAATCCAACAGGATGAAGACAGGCCAGAGGGAAGTACCTATCATCATATGACCACAGTATCACAGTAGTTTGATAAAGACACCAGACACCAGCTAAACCTCCTCACATCACTGGCCTGCTCACAGCGCCGGCTGGCGGGCAGCAACAGAGTGCTTTATTTATTTGAGAGCAGCCAATGCTCTTCCTCATTTCCTCTTGACCACCCACACACTGACTGTGCCTAACACGTCTAGCAGCAAGTAATGGAGCGGAGGGGGGAAGGGGGGGCTGGTAGGATTCTCAGGAAGTGAGAGATGTCATCCCTGTGTCTAGCAGTGTGAGTCAAAGTGGAGGAGGAGGAAACAAGATTATTCATCAGAACAGGAGCGGGAGGGATGTCCCACCCCACACGCCCCAGTGATCCACAGAAACTTAAGTGCGTCCCTCGAGTGGAAGCGTCTGTGTTTGGGTGTAGCAGTGGGGGCCAGTTGAGAGGGAGGAGGGGTCCAACATGCAGCCACCCAAAAGGTCTCTGAAGACCAGCCACAGTGTCAAACAGAACACTACATAAAAGACAATGATAAATCCTCTACTGCTTCAAGTAACAGGTACGTGACTTAAAAGTCCCCATGAGGTGTAATTTCTCAGTGTCATCAAACTAGAGTTTCCATGCCAGCTTCCCCATACCTGGTCACCCCCTTGTACCGACCCCTCTACCCCAACACCACCCGCTACACCCCCAATGAAATTTATAGACAGTCAGCCCCCCAAAGCTGAGTCAGACTGAAAGCTATAAATAACAACCATCTGGGTCAACCTCTCTCATCAAACAGTGACACTGGTAAATTGAGCGCTCACACAGTACATACAAATATAACTAAATCCTCTCCCAAATGTAATGGGAGAGGAAGGCCGACGACAGCCCTGGTACAGGACGATTTGTGGCCGTGGTACTTTCTGGGCTCTGGCTTGACAACTTCTACTACAGAGAGAGAGAGAGCTGGTATGGATGAGGATGTGCTTAGTACCCAGCGTTTGATGTATTGTTTTTATTAAATATGTTTCTCTTCCTGCTGGCCAATCCAAATGCCCATCTTGTCAGCAACGACTGAAGCTAATCTGCTGCCTGAAACCCCTGATGGCACAACAGGAGGTATCAAACACACACACACAATGTTGTGCAAGCTTTCCCATTCCTCTCAGGTCAGGCGGGCATGTTTGGCATCGTTGCCAAAAACGTAGCAACTTACAGCATCTAAACCACTCCCTTAACCAACAAGTTTCAAATGTGACCCAAAGGTTCTCGTCCCCCTTTTAGAAGGGCTTGTTCACATCTTAGGACGGCTGCAGGTTCTCCTCAGCTCTGGACTAACTCATTAGACTGACCAGCTCTAATCGATCTCCGTGTGATCAAGCTCCTTTGGTGGGCAGCAGCCTGGGCATGTCAGCTCCTGTAGACGCACGCAGCAGCTATCCATCTAGTCCTGCCTGCCAACAGGAGAGGTCAGTCTGATTCTTCAGGTGGAGGAAGCAGAGGGGGAAGAGTTACAACTCACCACTGAGGTGTGAACTTACATACAGCCTCGCAAACTGCCTATTTTACATATGAAAGAACAAGAGAAAGACAGAGAGAGGAGGAGAGAGTCAGAGAGAGAGTGAGAGAAGCAGGGGAGAGTTTGCTTGCTAAATGTTTTATGTGCTTTCAGTGATGGAAGTGGCTGTGTCAGCGTGGATACTGTGAGTGATGCGCAGCAGGGGAGAGGCCGGGGGAGGAGGGGTGCAGAGTGTGTGGGGGTGGGGGTTGTCTGTCAGAAGATGTGGGACGGCTGGGGCTGCTGGTACAGGCTACATGCACACTGAGCTCTGCTTCTGCTGCACAATAACATGTTTTCCTTTCAAGCTTGCGTCATCAAGGGGGGGGTGAGAGGAGGTCGAAGGGGTAGTAAACCAACACAATGTATAACTTAAAATTAAACCAAATTGTTTGCACTCATGACTATTGCATTCAATTACATTTTCAGACAACTTAGAAGCAAAGCAAATACTTCATGAATGTATTGTATTGTTACAAATCAACCTGAAAGGTTGCTAACCAACTAGCCTGCTAACGTTAGCCCTACCAGGCTGCTAATGTTATCTTAGCACTATGAGTCAGCCAGTTGCTAATAACAACTGGCTTATAGCTACATTAAAGTAAACCAACGTTTTATAAACACATAACGCCATCTAACCAGTTATTAAAGAATGTTAGCTATTTGCAGTTATCTTATCCAGCAAGCTAACTGGACAGCTAACGTTAGAGAACATGCCGAAAAGTTGACAAAAACGAGAACAGACAAGCCCACTGCACGAAGGCACTAGAGCCTGCCGTGTCCATTGCCGTACATGCCCCATCTACTTCTTGTTTACATCATACTTCCTGTGATTGGTGGATTGTAGGTCACCACCGCCAAAACATGGTCTGGAATTGAATTAAATGCTAGCATGGCTACTGGCTAACATTAGCCAGTTTAAGATAGCTACTGAGCAAGCATACCAACTCAGTAGCACAGCATAGATCCTCCAAATGACTGAGAAATAGTGCATTCCGGGTAGTTTAGAAGCTATCCAGGAATAAGGTTATACATACGTAATAACCCAAAAACATAACTATGTGTGTGCTACTTGTAGGTAACCATGACTCCAACTAAATTACTGTCTTTGACCACACTGTGTTACATTGGTGAGTAAAACCTCATGCTTCCTACCCTTTAACGTATTTAACTAGTGTGAAGCGAAACACCACCACAACACAAATCAACTCAACCCCCCCCCCACACACACACACACACACAAACACTTAGCCTATGTACTCGCCTCCCTTTTTATTTATTTATTTTATTTTACCTTTATTTAACCAGGTAGGCAAGTTGAGAACAAGTTCTCATTTACAATTGCGACCTGGCCAAGATAAAGCAAAGCAGTTCGACAGATACAACGACACAGAGTTACACATGGAGTAAAACAAACATACAGTCAATAATACAGTATAAACAAGTCTATATACAATGTGAGCAAATGAGGTGAGAAGGGAGGTAAAGGCAAAAAAGGCCAAGGTGGCAAAGTAAATACAGTATAGCAAGTAAAACACTGGAATGGTAGATTTGCAATGGAAGAATGTGCAAAGTAGAAATAAAAATAATGGGGTGCAAAGGAGCAAAATAAATAAATTAATTACAATTAAATACAGTTGGGAAAGAGGTAGTTGTTTGGGCTAAATTATAGGTATGTACAGGTGCAGTAATCTGTGAGCTGCTCTGACAGTTGGTGCTTAAAGCTAGTGAGGGAGATAAGTGTTTCCAGTTTCAGAGATTTTTGTAGTTCGTTCCAGTCATTGGCAGCAGAGAACTGGAAGGAGAGGCGGCCAAAGAAAGAATTGGTTTTGGGGGTGACTAGAGAGATATACCTGCTGGAGCGTGTGCTACAGGTGGGAGATGCTATGGTGACCAGCGAGCTGAGATAAGGGGGGACTTTACCTAGCAGGGTCTTGTAGATGACATGGAGCCAGTGGGTTTGGCGACGAGTATGAAGCGAGGGCCAGCCAACGAGAGCGTACAGGTCGCAATGGTGGGTAGTATATGGGGCTTTGGTGACAAAACGGATTGCACTGTGATAGACTGCATCCAATTTGTTGAGTAGGGTATTGGAGGCTATTTTGTAAATGACATCGCCAAAGTCGAGGATTGGATGGTCAGTTTTACAAGGGTATGTTTGACAGCATGAGTGAAGGATGCTTTGTTGCGAAATAGGAAGCCAATTCTCGATTTAACTTTGGATTGGAGATGTTTGATATGGGTCTGGAAGGAGAGTTTACAGTCTAACCAGACACCTAAGTATTTGTAGTTGTCCACGTATTCTAAGTCAGAGCCGTCCAGAGTAGTGATGTTGGACAGGCGGTTAGGTGCAGGTAGCGATCGGTTGAAGAGCATGCATTTAGTTTTACTTGTATTTAAGAGCAATTGGAGGCCACGGAAGGAGAGTTCTATGGCATTGAAGCTTGCCTGGAGGGTTGTTAACACAGTGTCCAAAGAAGGGCCGGAAGTATACAGAATGGTGTCGTCTGCGTAGAGGTGGATCAGAGACTCACCAGCAGCAAGAGCGACCTCATTGATGTATACAGAGAAGAGAGTCGGTCCAAGAATTGAACCCTGTGGCACCCCCATAGAGACTGCCAGAGGTCCGGACAGCAGACCCTCCGATTTGACACACTGAACTCTATCAGAGAAGTAGTTGGTGAACCAGGCGAGGCAATCATTTGAGAAACCAAGGCTGTCGAGTCTGCCGATGAGGATGTGGTGATTGACAGAGTCCCTAACAATCTCTAGTCCACACATCCCTATTGCTTCATCACCACAGTCTAAAAGTCACAGCCACAGAAAATAACAAACTTACTTTCCCTCTTAGCTACAGTGTGAGGGAGATGGAGGGGTGAAGCCTAAAGGGCCATTTTGACAGACATGGGAGCGTTGCAGAGGTCTCCCCCCCTCGTAACCCTGTATACCAGCTCCTCCCAGCTAAACTACAACAACAAGGATACTCAATCCAGACTGATTTATTGGATGGCGCATTTGTTTACCTCCACATGACACCAACTTCCACATGAATCACATTCCACAGAGGGGGACAATCTCAAGGGACAGCAGCTTATAGAGCACCACTCCACCCACCACCTCCTCTACACCAGAGGAGGCTGGTGGGAGGAGCTATAGGAGGACAGGCTCATTGTAACAGGCACCTGCCACTAACTGTAACCACACAACACAGTCCAACAGGCAATACTGTCTGGGGATCTTGTTAAAAACACAGCAATCAAGAGCATTGATTGCATCACTTCAGTCACATTCTTGGAGTGGTGGAATGAATGATAACTTCAGTATCTTGTTTACTGGAAAGTCAGAAGGATAAACATGACTCAACCACAGTAAGCAAGGGGACAAGACGTTTCACCTTTAGACCATAAATTAGCACAGGAAACAAACAAGATGAAGGGGGGGAAAGGAGCAAAGGGCAGCGGTGGGGACGTGGTGTTTGTGTGACTAAGTTGGTGACTTATTTTCTGTGTCTGCTTCAGATACCGCTGCTTTCAGTCTCACAGTCCAAACTCCACTAACAGAGGGCCTAACCTGAGATTATTTTTCTTTCCCCAGCTCTAATATGGCCCTCATCTTCTCCCTCTTGTTCTTCTACTTCAAGAAAAGAAGCTCCCACCATGCCTTTACCTTTGGCCTTAGGCCTAACTATTATGATATCTTCAACATTTCCAGACAGAAAATAAATTAACCAGACAGAAAGTCACACTCTTTCTCAAGCATGTTACATTTCTCTCCAGCATCTTTCAGACAGTTAAATCAAATGTTATTTGTCACATGCTTCGTAAACAACAGGTGTAGACTAACAGTGAAATACTTACCCAGTTACTCAGGGCCCTAAAACTAAGTCAGTAACCTACACATGGCTGCTCAGCCCGCACCACACTGTGAGGACGGAAATAGGCAGCAGAGAACGAGTCAGTTGGATACTGAGATAAAAATAACTTAAATTAAAAGGGGGATATAGCTGAAAAGTCACCCAGATATGTGGGTATAAAGACTGCACTTTCCCCTCATGTCTCACAGAGTCTGATACCTCTTAAAGTCCAGAGAGGAGCTTCGAGTTACAATTGACAACTACAGCTGTGCGTTGATTTACAATTAGCCTGCTAAATCGCTGTTACTAGGAAGTGATAATGGCAACAATAAAAGTTATGCACTCAGCTGTAAACGTGGACTCGAAGTGTCACCATCTCCCTACCCCCCACCAATAGAGATAGCAATATTAGGAGTGAGGTCTGGCCAGTGAGAAATACTTATGGTTGAGGGGAGGCGGGGCGACTAAATAACTTTCCAACTGCCAAAATGTTATGGCCACCAACTTAGGTAATCACCAAGTCAAGTTATTTCAGTGCATGATACGTTTTATTTCTGATCAAGCAGAAGCCTTGTTTAATATCTAGTAGACTTCTAGCAACCATGCTATGACAGACAACAGTAGGTGAGCTAAGTTTCAATGTAACCCCCAGACACCGTGCCCACTTCAGTGGCGGCTCACTGTGTCATGAGTGGGAGTCTCTCAGCAAGGGGATGGGAACGACAGGCCAGTGAGGGACACAGACAGCCCTTTCCTGAGCCAAGCTGCAATCCAATTTAAGGCTTATGGGGGCGAATCTGCATTAAACTACTGTACACTAAGCAGTCTACAAGGTGAATCCCATCAGCTATTCAACAAGTGTTCTCCTCGTGCTTCACTTTTCAACCCAACCTCTCCTGGCCTCTCAGCCACATGCCGATAACTCGCTTACATTTGATGGGAAACTCCTGAGATAAATGGCACCATGGAAAGCTGTGACCTTAAAATAAGTGCTACAATGTCAAGCATCAAGGGCACAGCCATGGACATAGTGCATGACTGACTGATTGAGTGTCTGACCAATGGCGGTGTCAGTGCTTCCCTGCTACCATGCTGGACCAGCTGGTCAGACTGGGATCAGTGGGGGATGGTGGCTGGTGTGTGGTTGTCCTCACAGAAGCTTTAGATTGCTTGTTTGAAAACGTTTTAAAAAATGGGCCAATTAAGTAATTTATATCTAAAGAGCATTAAGTGGATAAACGATTGACGGATAATTGAATTCCCTTCTTGAGCCAATGCCAGAACTGGGCAAGAATGGGAAACCCTTACACAAATAAATAATCAAATGAAAGTATAAACAGAAGAGCATTACAAAAACTGGACAATTGTCTCCCTAACTCAGTATTCATTCATGCCTTCATCTACCCCCATCCCCAACTCTCCCTCTACTTCCACATGTATTCTTCCGTCCATTGAATAGGCATCACCATCTCCACTAGCTGCTTCCTGTACTAACACAGACCTGGCTGTTCACTGCCTGAATGTCACCACACTAAGGTATCTTTGTCATTAATAAAACAGGCTACATCCTTTGTAATAACACAACAATAAGCCTGGTGTTAAAAAGTAGTTCAAACCCCTGCACCTGTAGGTTCAGGTGTTGCTTTTGATTGACCTGTATTGAACCAGCAGGTCCAGACAGTGAGAATCTATCTACAACAGTCAGATACTGTGAAACGTGACAGAACATAAGATGTGCAATTCCCCAGGGGCAGGGATTCCGTGAAGCACTTGACTTACACAGCAACAACATAAATCTGTCATGCTACTCGTAAAATAAACTGTGAATTGCCCAAATGTCAAATATTATGTAACCCTGTGAAACTTTAAGGGAATCTCCACAACAGAGGTGATACAAACGTAACCTGAGAATTAAAAACAATATGCATCAGGCCCCTAGAAAAGGATAGGACACATGGAGGTGGAGGGGCCCCATCACAGGCTTTGAGGTTTAACACTCAGATCAATAAAGTTGTTTTGCAACCTCACACACACACACACACACACACACACAGTGGAACTCCCAGCTTTGCTAGGATTTCCCAGCTGCCATGGTAAAACACGCTGAAGTGTGAACCACATGACTCTTACAAGTAGAGCACAGCTGTGCAGAACATAAAAGGCATGTGTCCATCCATGGAAACACTAGGACTAAAAGATCAATGGACTGCAGTAGTAACACCTGGGCAACAGTACCCTTGAAAGGGAATGAATTTATTCCCACAATTGTTTGAACAAGTGGCTGGAGACAATTGTGGGAAAGGAGAAGGAGAAAGGGGGTTAGGGTCTTCAAGATGGAACTTCTCTAGGTGGGGTTTGCTTGAGTTTTTGTGATGAGCATTTCTGGGAATACCCGGCCCTATTAAAATAAACCTTAAAACAACTTAAAATGATAGAGCATAAAGGTTTAACACGGCTATTGTTGAGGTAGGTGTTAAAAAATGGTTTTATCCAACCTGAGTTCAAAAATGAACTCAGAACGATATGAACAGGTTGATTCTGTAATTACATCATTGTTATGCCAGTAACAAAACATTACAATATTTGTATTAGTTCCATTCTACTACGTTAAAACATGTGTATGCTATTCCACCGAAGTGCTCTACAACAGTGATGAAAACTGTACTTGATGCATCCATGAGAACAGTAGTAGGACACCGACCAATGGAGCTCTGCAGCTTCAAGTTTAATCCTCCGACTCTTATGGAAATAATGGATAGGTCTTTCCCCCATTCTCTCGCCCTCCTCTCATTACGTCATCACTATAATGCTTGCTTCTTTTTTTTTTTTTTTTTACCATTACAACGGCACGCAGTTCTGTGATTGTTCATGACTTTGAGGAGGATGATAAGCACCAGTGTCATCAACTCCACAGATCGCAGAAACTATGCATGAACAACGCTAAAGTGACAACTACGCAAAAACAACGCTCAAGTCAAAACTATGCATGAACAATCCTCAAGTCAGAGACCACAAACTGCTTCAGCTCACAACATCGAACATTTACAAGCATTGAACCAACCAAGAGAAACCAGGTAGTTGGTGCCATAGGCAGACACATCTTGATCCAACTCATGCTATAATGAACATCGGTCTTATCAGTTTGCGTCATACAGGATGAACATGTAAGGATATACAATACTCATATCTCAACTAAAAGCATTGAGGATATCACATGCTACAAAAGTTTCATGACAACATCCCACAGAGGTGGTGAACCTTTTGGAAGAGAGGGGATCTCACAGAGAACTACACAGGTGATGGAATAACAACGTACTTTTCCACATATAATTCCACACTCATTATTCAAGTATGACAAATAACTATCTTTGCTTAGATTGATCCACTAAAAGTTTACAACACGTGCTTAGTGAGAGAGTGAGTGAGAGTGTGTGTCTGTTTGTTCAACTGTGAGTGTGTATACTCATTCACAAACCAACAATATTTGTACTAACTTTTTGTCGGTTTCCGGAGTAGGTGTGACTGAGTTGGTAAGTAGCGACTTTGCTCTGGGTTGTTGATCCAGGATTCGGTCGGCAGATTTGCGACCATTCTGTTAGAAGGCTGCGACTTCTCCTCCACTGACGAAGTGATCACCATCTGAAACTCTTGTGTGTTGGGCTGCTGTATCCCAGAAATCAAGTCAAAGTTTATAATTTGGGGATTCCAAAAATTACTTTGGAAAACTATGAGGATGCATCAAGTGTAGAGTGAAGGGGTAATCCTCGGCTCAGAACTCTTCAGAAATCTCTGCAATCCAGCAATATACATCCAACAACAATAAAACTCAGGTTTGAACCGGAAAGGCAGGTATATAAGGGTTTCACACAAAAATATTTCTTTGTCAACAATTCAATCCTGAAGTGGTGGAGACATTAGGAACCAACGAAACTAAAAAGGCACCATTTACTTGTTTCCATAAAAGTTTCACGTCGTCTTTCCTCTGTATTCTTTATTACTATGTTTCTCTAAGGCAATGAACTGGGTTTCAGGCAACAATGCTTATTTCTGACGTAAAAATATAATATAATTATTTAAACTACATATTCTTATATAATTCATAGCTATTTCTTATTTAATATATATATATATATGCTTCTCTGTGTATATGGGGAAGAAAATATTTGGTTACTCAAGTTTGCTTCTTATAAGTGCAGTTTCTCATGCATTGTTCCTTTTTCCGTGCTGAAAGAAAAGTTTAATTCCAGTCAAAGATAAAAAGAAGTTGAGCAGGGTGAGATGTAATATCTGGGAGCTTGACTGAGACAGGACCCCCACTCGAATTTCCAGTTTTGATAATTCAGCAGCTGACAATGGAACCAGAGCTAAAGCTGGAAGTGTTGGTGAGCTGAGTGTGGGGGTCTCAATTTCCAACTACCACCATTTACCCCATCACTCTAAAAATAGCCTTTGCCTCTTAGATTCCGTGTAAGTATCCTATTGTGAACTAATCAGTCAAAAAACAAACAGGTGAAAGCAATCCAAAACATCTGTGCTGTTTTCTTTGCCAGACTTCAACCTGGTGGTTTAATCCAGTGACACAACAGGTACAGTTCAGAGAGATAAATCATCCACAGTAAAAGCTTTTTGTCTTTGTCTCCTCCACCAGATGCACAAGCATGAAAATCTACCCTTCCCCCTTGAAGGAACTAGCGAAGTCCACAGTTAACTGGTGCCCTTAATAAGCGCTGCCAGGTCGAGAGGTGGGAGGAGAGGGACACGGAACTAAAAACACGAGTGACAACAACCTTTAGCTTGTGAAAAAATGTTATCGTGTGCAGGAAGAAGAAATAAACACGTGCATGCAAAAAGAAATATGACAAAGCAAAGTGCTCATGTGCAAGTAAGTGTATTCCAAGGCACAACAAAAGTCAAAACCGTTTTTAGTGTCAGTTTCAGTTTCTTGCTCTCTATTCCAAAGCCTCTGATCTAGGTAGAGTCAATGCGAATCTCTTGACCATGAAAACAAGTGAATATTCGATTTTTATTTGATGTGCCAGAGACGCGTCCTCATACGCAGCAACAATGTATCCTTCTCTCTCGCCAGTTCACTTGGGTGGGAAAGGCTATTTGTTAACTACAGAATGTCAAATACTTGAATATAATATTTATAGCATTAGATCCGGTCCGCACTCTCCCAGATAATATTTTAATTATTTTAATTGACGTATCTCGTCTGACAAGACATTGACGACAGTACAATAGTCCAGTTTTGGAGTCTGTTCGTCAGTTTTGATTCAAAAACTGTAGCGACTGCTCAACAAAAAATAAAGTGGGTTTCCGGAAGTGAGTCTTGATCCCCGCGAAAGTAAAATAAAAACGTGCATTGAAAACAAAACACTTTACTCCGTAGATCCAAATGATCAAAAGCAATAGACTTTTCAACACTGTCACCTCCCTCTCATACTGTCTTCTACGCAGTCGTTCGCTGGCAGTCAATTCGGAGCTTCTGTATGTGTCTCGATGCTCTCTCCTCACGCTCCTGTCGCCTTTGATATCTCCAGGTCAAACAATTAACTATATTTTCATTCAATCCTCTGATTTTTCTCGCAGGATATTCACCTCCGAGGTGGTGTTCTTCCCGGGTAGCATTAACTCATATTCGCCCCTCTCCCGTTAGTACTCCCTGTGCTGGCTACCCTTTCTGGACCGCTCCGGATCCACACCCTGCGATGCGGATTGTTCCAACAGCTTTTAGAGCGCAGGGGGGCTGTGGAGATACACTCCGATAGCAGCGGAGTTGACGCAGCTCCATGAACATTAATGTTTAAAACTCTTAAATTATCGGGGCTACCTAGAGTCACAGTACAGCAAGGAGACATTAAGCATAGTTTTAATTTCCCTGTTTATGTGACATTACACGCGGGGTACTTGAAATATTGTAACCCTGAGACTTTTCGCATCCCCCTTTTCGAGAGTAGTTGCGCCACCAAGTTGCTTCTCTCCATTTATAGTAACAGGCAGATATATATACACACAGACATATATACATACATACACACGCACATTATATATACACACATACATATACATGTATATATACACACATACATATACATGTATATATACACACATACATATACATGTATATATACACACATACATATACATGTATATATACACACATACATATACATGTATATATACACACATACATATACATGTATATATACACACATACATATACATGTATATATACACACACATACATGTATATATACACACATACATATACATGTATATATACACACATACATATACATGTATATATACACACATACATATACATGTATATATACACACATACATATACATGTATATATACACACATACATATACATGTATATATACACACATACATATACATGTATATATACACACATACATATACATGTATATATACACACATACATATACACGTATATATACACACATACATATACACGTATATATACACACATACATATACACGTATATATACACACATACATATACACGTATATATACACACACATACATATACACGTATATATACACACACATACATATACACGTATATATACACACACATACATACACACGTATATATATACACACATACATACACACGTATATATATACACACATACATACACACGTATATACACGTACATACATACACACGTATATACACGTACATACATACACACGTATATACACGTACATACATACACACGTATATACACGTACATACATATACACGTATATACACGTACATACATATACACGTATATACACGTACATACATATACACGTATATACACGTACATACATATACACGTATATACACGTACATACATATACACGTATATACACGTACATACATATACACGTATATACACGTACATACATATACACGTATATACATGTACATGTATATACACGTACATATACATGTATATACACGTACATATACATGTATATACACGTACATATACATGTATATACACGTACATATACATGTATATACACGTACATATACATGTATATACACGTACATATACATGTATATACACGTACATATACATGTATATACACGTACATATACATGTATATACACGTACATATACATGTATATACACGTACATATACATGTATATACGCGTACATATACATGTATATACGCGTACATATACATGTATATACGCGTACATATACATGTATATACGCGTACATATACATGTATATACGCGTACATATACATGTATATACACGTACATATACATGTATATACACGTACATATACATGTATATACACGTACATACACATGTATATATACGTACATATACGT